>NC_043961.1:6575064-6910128 GCF_902148855.1 Sphaeramia orbicularis | reverse complement strand
CCTGTGGTAAATGCCTGGAACAACTTGCCTGAAGATGTGGAGATGGCAAAGGCACTCAGTACCTTCAAAACCAGACTAAACAAACACCGGAGCGATCACCCACTTCAATATGACAACAAAGTGACTGATGTGAACTGAGACTCATTTTGGGGCCTATAGGTTTCAGCCTTCATGCTGTATTTTTGTATTGTATTGTATAATGTGTTTAATGGGAGAAACACACTTTTGCCAGCAAATTTGCAGAGATTATTTGTTTTAGTATCACAGGATGAAGAACATAGAAGGAGGTTTAATTTTAAACAGTAAAGGGTTCGGACTAATGTGAAGCAAATGTGTATTTGTGTTGTGGGTGTCAGGATGTGGAATTCTTTGGCAATGAAAGAGAAGAGCTGTACAACTATTTTTCAGTTTAAGAGGTTGTATAAGGAAAGAATAGAGAAGGGTATTCCATTTAATTTCATCAAGTGGTCCCCACCTGACCCTCTCAGATTTTTCTAAATTTTTACATACTTCTAGTACATTATATATGATGGAAAAATCCTAAATTTCAAGGCTTAATTGTAAATTGTTCCAAGTTATGACCATTTAAGTAGGTAGGAGGTACCCTAAATTGCGACCAAAATTAAGACTAAATTTTCGTCTATTTTCAGGCTTCTATAATTTCTGAACAAGAGCTAGAGGTCTGAAATTTTCAGAATCCTTTCACAGGAATCTGTAGTCCTAAGAAATTAAAATACTTACTTAAAATTTATAATTGCATGTTACAGAGAATGACAAAGTTGAGATTTTATCCATCACCAAACTTCTAAAATGCTACTTTTGGCCACTCATTACACAAAAACTAATCATATTCATTAGAAATTTTATGTGCTATGTGTTGGCTACTTAGGGAATGGATTTGTGTAAAATGAAGGTCTTATGTTGTTATGTATGATATATGAACAGCTGAAAATCAAAAATATCTGTACGACCTTCGGATTCAAAGGTCAATATCAGCATGTGGGATAGGCAGGATCACAAAATAAAAGACACCGTGTGAAAGGACAGGAATTGACCTAAATTTTGACACCAAGCACAACTTGCTTCTATAAATCCCATATTTTAGCCATAAATGGCTAAAATATGGGGGCAAAAAACGTCCATATTTAATTGAACATTTAACATAGAAGGATTTATAGAAGCAAGTTGTGCTTGGTGTCAAAATTTAGGGCAATTCCTGTACTTTCACATGGTGTTATTAAATTGAATTTAGGGAATTTCACATCTACATCTTAAGCAGCATTTACCGAACAAACCGTTACGGTGTTTTTCCCACTATGGTTCTAAATTCTGGTGTTTCCTCAGACTCCGTGTCCGTGCTTCTTTACCTTTGGGACGGGCGTTAAGTCGCTCTTGGTGAAGTGTTTTGCTTCTTGACCGGTGAGAACTTCTGTTCGGTAAAAGTTCACTATCGCGTCGGCAGTGTACACCGGAAATGTATTTTCAGTCATTTTCGCTCGCTATTTAGTCTCCGTTTAAGCAGATAAAATCCGAAGCAGTTGGGTTTTAACCATGGACGGTACTCTAGTTTGTTTAGAAGACGAAACAAAATTGGCGCCTTAAAACTGCTTCCTTGTTGAGTTGCAAACAAAGCCTCTGATTGGTTGTTTGGTTCTTCTTTTGTTGCCAGACGGAAAGTTCACATAGTGAACGGGTGCCCTCTGGTGGCTGGAGACCAAACATTACAATGAAATGAAGTAAAACGAAATGAATTAAAAGGAGCATTGTAAATCATGAAAGAATTGAAAGATAATAATAAAATAAAAACCACAATGTGATTAGATTCAAGAAGTTTGTCATCATATACACATCAGTACTGAGCAATGAAATTCTTATTTTGCAAGTTCCCTTCACACGACTAACATAAGCAATTAAACTAAAGTAGAATGAAATAAAGGAAATAAACTGTACAATTAAAACAGTTTAAACAATGTAAACCAAAACATTAAAGGAAATAACTGTACAATTAAAACAATTTAAACTATGTAAACCAAAACATTAAAGGAAATAAACTGTACACTAAACAAGGAAAAATAAAAAGGTAAAATAAAATGAAGCGAGTACTCTGCAAAGAGTAAGTGTATCAAGGTGCAAAAAAATAAAGATGTGCAAGATACAAATACTGTCGCAGTGGTAAGACGCTGAGTGCAAATATTATTACTGTTGTGCACTATACAAGAATATGTACAGATCTGAGTTACAGTCAGTCAGTGGGCTCAGTAGTGATAAAAACTGTTTTTTAGTCTGGTTTTCTTTGCTTACACGCTCCTGTTGCTTCAGAAATCAGAAGCATGAACAGTGTGTGCTGTGGGTGTGTGTGGAATTAGAATAATCTGTAGTCTTATCCTAACTCTAACCCAACCCTAACGACGATCCTAAACCTTAAATCCTAACCAGAAAAAATCAAATTGTGTTATTTACCAAATAAAGAAAAGGACATAAGAATATGTTTAAAGACTTCCAGATATTCATATACCATATGTCCAGTATGAATTTGGGAATAATAATAATAATAATAATAATAATAATAATAATGATAAAAGACTATCTCTACATTTCTCATAATTAGAGTTTTTGATAAATATAATAGTATAAAATCAGTTTAACCAGACATTAACAGAAAGATGTACACATAAGGAAATATAGCAGATGGGATATTAGCTATAGATGTTAGATTTTGAGAATAATTTAAAACATTACATACATTACATTTGACAGTTTCCTTCTTTTTTATGTTCTTATCCTTATATACAATTCCTGAGTAAATGGAGTAGTTTTACAGTACATGTGCACTCTGTTGGTCAGTATAAACTGTGATTACAGTGAGATTAATTAGAAAACTACTCTTAATTAATTTGAGAGGCAAGTTTTTCATTTATAGGTTTGAAATTCCAAAGAAACAGACAGTGCATTTTCCCACAGGTATAAATATATCCAGTAAATAAGCCAAAACATTGCTCATTATTTTTTATTTTAATTTAAAGAATCTTCTCTGTTGCACCTCTGCTCGTATATGTTCATTTAAAATGCCTAATTATGTGCACTGTGTTGGATTTGAATGTATTTTCGCTCTTGCCTTATATATCCCCATGATTGTTTTGTACTTTATTTTACTTATGTTCATTTGTATTACTGCATTAATATCCTCGTTGAGAGTTTGTACTTTTCACTAGTTCAATGAAAAAAAAAAAGAATAAATAAATAAATCCTGTATCTTTTCCCATTTTGTGTGGTTGTATCTACTCCTGAGCAGCAGGGGGCGACAACGCCACACTCCACCGGCGTCCACGTGACCTAACACGGAAGTCACGGGACTGCACAACTACAGCTGTTCATGTCTGCGTTTGTGGTTGACTTTCTCTGTGCTTTGACTGTTTAAAGGAGGGTTATGACCTGCGGTGACCTCACACGGAATGAGCCGCTGAACCGTAGCTCGTGTCGGCCCTGAACCCTGAGCGGTCATGGCGGTGAACTGGACCGAAGGATCCCCGCCTTCGGCCGCAGGTCCGAGCCGCTTCCTCTCCGGGACCACAGCCGAGACCTTCCTGGCCGAACTGCTCCGGGAGCTCCGGGATGACCGAGCCTCTTACAATGTCAAGGTAAAACCGTAGTGATGTTGAGATGAAGCCTCAGAGGCATTGAACCACCTTGAGCCAAAGGGTTCGAGAAAGAGGTCATTTCTCGAGGCTTCATGTGCACATGAAACCACCTACTGGCCAGGTGTGGAACCACAGGCGGCTGAGTGTGACCCATACAAGGTGTGATGCGTTGAAGTTGTGCATCTGGTATGGCTCTTGGGTACGACGGCGTATTAGGGCCACATACGAAAAAAAAAAACAAAAAACACGCTTGTCACCACGAGAATAAAGTCGTAGTTAAAAAAAAAAAAAAGAAAAAAAGTCATTACTTAACGAGAATAAAGTCGTAGTTTTTTTTTTTTAAGTCATTATTTAACGAGAATAAAGTCGTTAATTAATGAGAATAAAGTCGTTACTTAATGAGAATAAAGTCATTATTTAACGAGAATAAAGTCGTTGATTATGAGGATAAAGTCATTATTTAACGAGAATAAAGTCGTTAAATAATGAGAATAAAGTCATTATTTAACGAGAATAAAGTCGTTGATTAATGAGGATAAAGTCATTATTTAACGAGAATAAAGTCGTTAATTAATGAGAATAAAGTCACTATTTAACGAGAATAAAGTCGTTAATTAATGAGAATAAAGTCGTTACTTAATGAGAATAAAGTCGTTAATTAATGAGAATAAAGTCATTATTTAACGAGAATAAAGTCGTTGATTAATGAGGATAAAGTCGTTGATTAACTAGAATAAAGTCGGTACAGCTGGGCAGCGAGGCTTTGGACGTCATCATTTTCGGCTCCTCCCCTAAATGAAGCAAGCCTCGATACATGCTTCACGGAAACGCCCCCTCCGTTACTCGACACACGCTTTGAAGCCTCGGCACATCCTCGAACATCACAATAAAACCAACAAAAACTGTGAGAGTATAGTCCACAGATCCACAGAGGACTGAGCCTTTACTGGGTAATTAGACAAAGGATTATTATTTTTTAAAGTTAATGGCTGTTATTTAGTCCTGAAGGCAAGGTAAATTTATTTGTATAGGGTAGGGTGGTCCAAAAAAAAATTTTTTTTTAAAAAGATTCTCTGGATTAGAACCCTGCATTTGGTTCCATATCTGGTCAAATTACTTCGATCCAAATTTTATGCAAATTAATTAATATTTAGAGGTTGCACAGACACGTGCAGATTGCTCTATATACTTTAACATAACTAGCCAAATGAATAAAGCATATGAGAATAATTTGTAATTTTATTCTCAAAGTCAAACTGCAACTCGCATAAAAATGTTGCTTAGAAAGTCCAGCAACCACTGTCGCTTTATTGAAATTACAAAAAATGTTCCTGTGTTCTTTGACAACTTGGAGCCAGTGCTGTTTGTGATCTTCATTTGTTGTTTGGCTACAGCTGAAGTCTTGAATAAGCTTCACCCCTCTTTCAGAAACATCACTGACAACTTTTCTAGAATGCACAATTTTCACAGCCTTCTGAAAGTCTGCATCATCAGCCCAGTCTTCTGCAGGAATTCTGAAGAATGTTTGTGGCAGATCCAAAGTTTCAAAGAAACGCATGGTGCTGGTGGTGACAAAATCCCTGATCTGCTTCCCTTCATAATCTGCTGGATTAAGGGCATCCCAACGCTTTAGTGGAACCTCTGAACCTTCATGTTCCATCATGTTGTGAACCATCAGCTGCTTCTGCTCTTGTGTCACACTGGAGTGGAAGAATGCCAGGACAACCAGTTCTTCACTCCAGTACCACAGATGTCGGCCGAAAGCTGTTAAGGCTGCTTTCTTGACAACTGAATTTTCATACTGACAACTTTTTAAGGAATGCCAAATCATTTGCAGGGGCTTTTCGCTGGTCATGGGGCTTCAAACCATGCTGTGATGTAGAGGCTTTGTGCAACCTCTAAAACATCTCCTTTTTCTTCCAAATATTTTCCTAAATCATCTTTTGAATGCAAAACCTAATGCAGGGTTCTAATTGAGGTGATCTGAAACTTTATTTTTTACCAGGATTGTTGGACCACCCTAGTTTAGCACATTTCAGCAACAAGGCAATTCAAGACGCTTCACACAGGACATTGAAATACAACGACAGGGAAAAAGAAACACATTTAAAACGTTATAAAAGAAACATGTAAAAGGTGATTAAAAACAGCCAAGTAAGAAAACAACACATAAAACCCAAAAACATAAAAACACACTCATAGTAAAGTAAGAGTTGCAGTGCAGAGTTTGGAAGGAGAATATAAAATCTAAAAAGTAAAAACCTTTTAGTCAAAGGCAGCAGTGAACAAGTGAGTCTTTAACCTGGACTTAAAAGAACTCAGACTCTCAGCAGACCTGATATTTTCAGGTAGTTTGTTCCACATATACGGAGCATAGAAACTGAACACTGATTCTCCATGTTTAGTTCTGACTTCTGGAGCACAGAGCAGACCTGCACCAGACCACCTTAGTGGTCTGGAGGGTTCATACTGGACTAGAAAGGTCTCTGATGGATTTTGGGCCTAAACCATTCAGTGCTTTATATGCTAGCAAGAGAATTTTAAAGTCTATTCTCTGAGAGACAGGGAGCCAGTGTAGAGACCTCAGAAGTGGACTGATGTGGTCCAGTGTAGAGACCTCAGAAGTGGACTGATGTGGTCCAGTGTAGAGACCTCAGAAGTGGACTGATGTGGTCCAGTGTAGAGACCTCAGAAGTGGACTGATGTGGTCCACTCTCTTGGTCTTAATGAGGACTGGAGCAGCTGCATTCTGGATCAGCTGCAGTCGTCTGTTTGACTTTTTAGGCAGACCAGAGAATACAAGGTGGAAAAAACAGTCAGATGGTAGTGGTTTTAAAATAATTTAATTTAATAGAACTATTCTCAGCAGCAGCAGCATCTTCCTCGGAAGTCGCAAAAAAAAAAAAAAAAAGTTGAATGAAGTCCAATTAAAGTAAGTTTTATTTATAGAGCACTTTTCACAGACAGGGAGTCATAAAGTGCTTTACAGTGCAAAACAGTTAAAACCAAGTAAAAATGCAAAATAAAATACAGTTTTAAAATCCAGTTAAAATACGATTAAAATGCAAAAGAAATAGTCCAATAAAATGCAGTGTATATACAATAAGTAGACGATACACTAATAAAAAATATTAAATGTACATGATGTAAAGTGCACATGGTGCATGAGTATGTTCCTCTTTATGGTGGAGGCTCCACACATTCTGTTTATTCACACCCTCAGTGTCCTGTGTGTCCTTTCAGAGAGTAGAAGTAAAACAAAGACGAAAATGAATAAAATGAATGAGTGGTTTATTTTTGGTTTGTACAGTAATCACCACACACAGTACAACAACCACAATAAACACAAAAACCAAAAAAAAGGAATAGGCCAGAAGCAGTTTATTTTTTGCCTCTCCTTCTCACCTGACACACCGCTTATGTTAATTTAAATGTTTACATCATTGAGCATTGTCATTATAACAAAAGAATCAATAACAAAACAAAAACACATCTACCATCTCCCATTTAATATTCCCGAATGATCGTATACTTAAGGCATTTTTAAACTTTATCAGAGAAGTGAACGACTTAAATTCATCATCAAGTCCATCCTATAATTTCACACCCACAACCCAAATACATCTGGACTTCACATTTGTCTTCACTTTGATACTTTCAAAAATATAAAGACCTCTTAAATTATATTTACTCTCTCTCAATTTATAGAACTCTTGAACGGTATTTGGACACAATATTATTTTTTACTTTATAAATCATCTCTAATATTTAATATATACAGTATCCAGCAATTTCAAGGTATTAAGTTGAATAATAATTATTAGTTGCTTCAAAATATCCTACTTTATTACTTATTCTAATAGCTCTAAAAGACTCAACAAGATGAAATTATGTAACACACATAAGATGCAACACACCTGGACGGTCTGATATTATTCTGTTCATTTTCTTTATTTTAATGTTGTCAAAGTCAGTATCACTCTCTCACTCTGTGGTCCTGTGTGTTGACCCTGTCCTCTGTGTCTGTCCCAAGGTTCTGATAGTTTTGGATTTTTCATTATAGTTTAGTTTTATTTAGTTTACGCTTTTTTTTTCTGTAATTCAGTTAGTTTTAATTTGTTTTTAGAGCAGGTTGCTAGTTTTTAGTAGTTTTTGTTTTTTTCTAAATGCTTAGTTTTTTCTTCTTTTTTCTTCTTTTCTCTTCTTCTCCGTCGTGTTCAAATAAATCCCAGACAGGACTCTGCTGCTTTCTCCCAACTTTAGTCTCCATGTTTCCAGGTAGAGTGGGGACCAGAAGACAACTGGAAACCACAAGTGATGGGCCGTTAAATATCATATGGTGCCACCAGCTAAAATTCCTTGAGGGAAATAAATTGATTTCGTACCAATCCGACATTGACAAAGATGAAAACAAAGGGAATTTTATCCATAAGTTTAACGGTTAGGGTTTGTAAGCACACATACAGTTTCAGTAGTTATTGTTTTTTTCTTTTAATTATAGTTTTTATTTATTTTAGTTAACAAAAATGTTTTTTTTCATTCTAGTTTTCGTCATTTCGTTAGTTTTTTGTTAATGATAAAAACCTTGGTCTGTCCTCAGGTCCTCCTTCTGTCCCCTCTGTGTGAACACCCACACCTGCTGTGTCCTTCAGACTCTGTGGGTGAGGAGACGGTCCGGGAGCTCATGTCCGTCTTCGCCAGTGTCCTCCCAAGTGCGTCCATTTTCGCTGTCACCTCCTCCTGGCCATCACCTCTGTGCTGGTCTGTACTAACTGTGTGAACCAGCTTTCCTGTGCGTGTCAGGACTTCCTGGACCTGCTCCTCCAGCTCGTCCAGGAACACCACTGGACCTCCACGCTGACGGCGCCGTGCGCCTCTGTTCGGGCCACGGCCTGTGACTGCCTCAGGGAGCTGGAGGCCTGTTGTCCTGGCCTTCTGTCCCAGCGTCTGGAGCTTCTGAGCGGGCTTCGCCAACGAGAGACGTCCAGGCTTCACCAGGTGTACACAGAACTCCACACTCTGGTCCTAAGGAACGCTGGTTTATCAGCTCACACAGGAACCAGGAGCTGGTGCAAAGCAGCTTAAAGCCGTTCTGGATGGAAAACGCTTCCATCGCATGTGAAGCGGACCAGCATTAAGGTCAGCTGAAGGACCAGGACTCGGGTGCACTGTGGGTCCCTGGTCCTGGGTCCCATGGGTTCGGTGCCGACCCTGCACACGGGGCCGGACTGTAAAGAGCTGCGCTCAGTGCTGTCGTCGCTGCTGGAGGAGTCGTACCTGCTCACCCCACTGTGTCAGTCCGCTCTGCTCCACAGACTCATAGAGGTGGTTGCCATGGTACCAGGAATTCCTCCTGTCGTATTCAGAGCTCAGCTGCTGCGACTTCTTGGAACCACCGAGGTTTGTATGACATGCCAGACTCATCTCATGAAATTGCATTCTATGTAACAGCAGTTGTTATGGTAATTGGCGTGATATATGTACGTATTTTCATCGTTTTGTGTGTTATTCAATGCCATTGGATTGTGTGTCAATTTATGCCCAGATCTCAGATTTACATATTTGTAACTCCTAAACCTAAACTTAAATGTAATCGCTAATCGCATGGTATTGACACAGCAGGAACATACACACGGAAAGCTTACAATGTGTACAGATAACATGCAATTAAAAGTGGCGTGTATATTTACGCAATTATGATATCACGTTGGAAATGCTGTTATGTGCTTTTCACTCATACTTTTATATGTATGTATTCTGTGGTTCAGGGTGTCAGTCTCAGTTAGTTCAGTTCATAGTACAGCCCAATCTAAGATCAACCGGACCAGTAAATAATAGTATAATGACGTATAAATACTCCTCTAAGTAAAATTAAATTCTGAAAATGTTGTCATTTTTCAAACTGTTTTGTTCACAAAAAAAATGTTAACATGAAAAAACCTAACTTCTTAAGAAAAATAAGTGCAATTTTTAACAGTATTAGTCTCAAGTTATCATTATACACGTGGATTAGAGATAAAAGTGAATCTACAAAGGCACAAAATATTTAGTTTCAGGCAAAATATTGATACAATTTTGGAGTTTGGTATTTGTAACTAAATGACTGACTTGACTGTTAACATCTTCAGTGTAATTTGGCACTTCGCAAATCCATCTCACAGGCAGATTAGAACCTTTGATGGCCTTGTTTTGGTCCGTGGGTCGTATATTTGACACCTCTGCTATAGTTCATGAGATAAACAAGATGTTGAGGCTTTTAAAAAATTTTATATTTTAATTGATCAAGTAAATAAAATAAATTAAATAATCATTCGATTGTAGATGAAAACTATAAGCTTCTTTCGTAACTACTGAGGATAAAAAAAAATGTGAAACTGTTTTGTGATTTAGAAGTGAACTGTGTGTGTGTGTGTGTGTGTTTCCAGGTTGTCTTCTTCACACCACTCTGCTGATGAAGAGTGCGTTCATCTGACTGTCTGTTCAGCGCAGAGGATGAGGCGTCATGCTCAAACGCCTGGTTGTCCTTTCCCAGCATTCCCTGCTGACCACACCCGAGAAGCTGTTCTACATGGACTGCATCCTGCACTTCCCTGAGAACCGACCAATCAGCTGCGGAGACGGCGACGAAGGCCCGCCCGTGCTGCTGACGCCCCGGTTGGCGGCGGCGCTGGTGCCGACGGTGTTCAACGACAGCGCCTCGATGCTGGCCCGCCTCAACCTGCTGTCCCTGGTGTACCTGGAGAACGGGGAGGAGGAGGAGGGGCGGGGCCTGGCCTACCTGTATGAACACCTGGTTTCTCTGATCCGCATCGTGGAGAACGGAGGCAGCCGAGACGTTGTGACCACTTTCTTCCGAGCCGCCTTCCTGTTTCTGTTCTACTTCTGCCACGTGCAGCGTTACTCGGACCGGCTGACGGAGCTGCTGTGTGACCTGTACCTCCACCACGCCCACCTGGCCCCCCACCTCATCAACCTGGCCGACCAGACCCAGGACAGGCTCCCAGAATCCACCTGGACTCTGGGACTCCTCAAGCTTTACAGAGAGGAATCACCGAGGGGCCTCTGGCTAAACTGACCCTGCACGACCTCAGCTGGCACCTGAAGATGCTGGGGCGGGTGGCGGAGGAGGGCGACATCCCCCAGCAGACCACCCTCCGCTTCCTGTCCAGCATCGTCACTCCGTCATCCTCGTCGCTGTGCGTCAATGGCAACTGGCGTTTGGGGAACAGCGTCCTAGCCGTTTGCCGCCGCCTGCTCGTCCACCCGAGCCTGGACTCGCTGCTGATCCCTCTGGCTGATGTCCTGCAGCACCTCGCCTGCCGTTACGGAGACACGGACATCCAGGACCACGCCCGCCTCTACTACACCCTCCTCACTACTCTGTCCAGGGAGAAACTGGCAGGGATGTTGGCGCAAGGTGCGGCTCTGGAAGGACGGGAGGTCAAGAAGCGAACGCTGTCTGGAATCGTGGCCGAGAGCGAGGGGCTGGTGAGCGTTCTGACCGTCCATCACACGGACAAACACATATTTAATCTGGTGGAGACGCACAGGACGCAGGACACTGATGTGGGAGGGGGTGATGATGGTCCAGATCAACCCGAGACGGCGCTGGAGGCGTACAGAGCTCAGTTTGACCGTCGGACTTCGTCTCTGAGATCGTCCTAAACTACCAGCTGGTCCACACAGAGGATTCGGACGCTCGCTTCGACCAGCTCTTCAGCGTCCGCCTGCACTTCAGCCTGACGGACGACCACTACGAGGAGCTGAGCGACCTCACGGCGCCGTGTCTCTTCAGAGCGCGTCCGTCTCCTGTCGTGCAGCTCAGACTGAAGCCTCGGCAGCCGTACCCGACCGCGCTCCACGTCAGCGCCGTCTTCACCACGCAGGACGGACTCTCCTGGCACACGGTCCTCCCAGACGTCCACATCACCTTCCAGCAGACCTTCACGTCTCTGCCCGCGCCGACCACCTGGGGACGAAACGCCAAACTGAAGGTGTTTGACGGATTATGGGACGAAATCAGCACCGACTGCGAAGAGAAGGACGGAGCAGAGAGCGCTACGAGTCTGTTCTGCTGCCGTCTGCAGACGGACGCCCTCTCCGAGTTGGTGCAGAAACACTTCCTGCCGTACCTCGTTTCACATCCAGTGATAAAGACGAACTCAAAGTATTGATCTTCCTCCCACCACGTTCTCACACGCTGCTGAAGATCAGGCCTGAGGAAGACGCCGTGCACTTCAACATAGCAACAGACAACTGGCAACTTCTGCCGCACATCAGCTCATTCCTGTTGATGGTTACAGGACAGGAAGTCACCGACAGCTGACAGGAAGTAGCCGAATGACAGGTATTTAATGAGACATTTCACAGAACTATCACATTTGTCACTTGAATACAGCTTTATTTCAACTAAAAATTAAATAATTGAAGTTGGATAATTGCAAATAATGTTACTGAATTTAATGTGTTGCTGCAATTTTCATGACAAAATATTGAATAAAATGTTACTGCTTGTAAATGAAAGGCAAATTATGAATAAATTCACAAACTGCACATTGATTTCCTTCGTGTGTCTTTGTTTGAAGATCTGAAAACAGAAAATGGATCTGACACTGAAAGTAGGTTTTGAAACTGGAAGAAGTTAAACTGAAAACATCTCAAATATCAAAATATACATGGAAGCAAAAATAACAAATTGAACCTGATATTATCCTTACCATTAATCAATATTATAACTTTTGAGCATTTCAAAGCATTACTAGATGATGAAAATCACCTTTTGTTTGGAAAGTTGAACCTTTAGCTGACGTTTGTTGAGATATTCGGGGCGATGGTAAACAAACTGGAACTCTGGAGTAAATAAAGCAGCTGCATCTGAAAACTGTCTTAATATCTTCGTGATTTTGTGACCGTTTTATGTCTAAAAACAGCCGTAATGTAAAGCCTTAAAGACAGTGGGAAACACTGAATGTAAATATAACTTCAGTTGTTTCCACATAAACACCACAGGACTCTTAACTCTTTAGTTCCATTACTAGAACTATCAGTAATAAAGGCGTCTTGAGCCAAAAAGTTCAGATTTGATTTTACATTATTGTCCACAAACAGGTGACACAAAGAACCTGGGTTAAGGGTTCCACGCTACGGAAATCTGTAAGACGTACGTAAACTTAAGTGCTCTGTGACGCTCTGATAAAAATGACTTCAGTTAAAATGGCCGTTTTTATAAAACTCGTTCAGTCCGGGTCCAGGGGTCCGTCATTCGTTCAGGCCTTTGAAGTTGGGTTCTGAATACGGCGGTAAGGCGGTCTGCCGGCTCAGCAGTTTGTCCATGATGGCGATTTCTGCGTCCCTTTTCTCCACCTCGTCCACGGGCGTCCACGACATGTCATGCTGGAGTTTGAAGGCACCGACGAAAACATGAGGGCAGCTGGGACCCCATTCCTGAAACAGAACCAGATGTTTATGCGTAAGACGGAGAATTAGAGAATTAAGTGTCTCATATAAATCAGTCTGGGATCACAACTGCAGGGTTCGTACACAATAAGTAAGGGTCATTTTTATGTTTTTTTCCTGCACAGCGTCTTATCACTGAGGTAAAATACATATCTACAGGAATACATACACACTCATTTTTCCCAATTTTTTCACAATAATGTACATTGTATTATGCTGCAAGTGTCTAAAATTATGTTTCATTATAGCAAAAAGTTTACAAATTAAAGGAGAACACAAAGTTTTATCCAAAAAAAGGGAAGTCACTTGGTGTTTTTCCAGACACACTCAGGAAAACTGTACCTGGAGTCGACCTGAGAACATCTGGGGAATTTTATTTTGTAACGAAGTTTTATTTTTTAAAATGTATTACCTCTGTGTAAGTAGCTTTGGCTTGAGTTAATGTTGAAAATAAATAACTCACAGAATTGCAAACCCTTTCAAGCACTTAAACTAAAATTTAATCACTTTTCAGACCTTGAAAACACAACATTGAAATTCAAGCCGTTTGAAGGATTTCAACTACCTGTACAAAACCTGCCACTGAAAAAAGATCAGAAATAAATATTCTACAATTACGCTGTTCTAATTGTGGAGTGTTACTACTTAAGTTTTATGTATTTCTTTGTAGTATTTATAATTTCTTTCCTGCTAATTTTTATTGTACGGAACAACTGTAAAACAACATTTTCCTCTGGGATTAATAAAGGATTCTGGTTCTGATCCTCTGACTCTAAGAACAAGAGGAAACCGGTTTGTACTTGCACATAGTTCAGAGATACGGTAGCCCTGAGGGTCAAACAACATATGACACCGCACAACGTCATGTTTCCTGAAGCATTTGTTAAACTTTGTTTCATTAAATGTATGTTGTTTTTTTTTTGGTTTTTTTATTTTGCTGTATTTCATTCAATGTTGGTATTTTCTGAAAATCTTTTCTCTCTCATTGTCACTATAATTGAACTAATCTAATCGTACTAATCTACCGGTCAGATCCAATGTGAACTGGCTGTTTCAGCTGCTGCTTCTCTATCACGTCCTCAGTTACATGAACTTTGAACACCACACACACACTCGCACACGCACACACACACACACACACACACACACACACACACACACAGCTGTTGGTCAGACCTACACGTGTTGTTCACAGGAGGAGAATGTTATGAAACTAAAACTCTGACGGCATTTTGTAACTACTGAAGTTAAGTCAGTGACATAACATCTGAGTTTGATGTTATTGACATAATATTAATAATACATAAAAAAACAACAGGGTTCATATGGTGCTTGAAATCCTTGAAAATGCTTGAATTTCAGTGTGTTTTCAATGTCTGAAAAGTGCTTGAATTTTAGTTGAAGTGCTTGCAGTTATAACTGATGTGATTTACTTATTTTTCATACTAACTCTACCAGGTTAAATGCCAAAGCTACTGACAGAGGTGATACATTCTGAAAAATAAAACTTTATGTCAAACGGAACATTAGTGGGTGTTCTCAGGTCAACTCTAGGTACATTTTTACAGAGTATCTGAAGAACACCAAGTAGCTTCCCTTTTTTCTCCTTTAATTTCTAAACTTTTTGCTATTCTGAAACATAATTTTAGACGTTTACACCATAATACAATGTACATCGCTGTGATAAAAAGTTAAAAAAAATAAATAAATTATGAGTATATGTATTCCTGTACATACAGTCGCGAAAAAAAATGATTAGACCATCAAAAGTCATCAAAAACAATGGTTATGCAATCCAGCACTTACTCCTGTGTGTATCATGTGACTAAACAGACAGAAATGAAAACATGGAATGTCTGAAAACACTGTTTTTGTCATAGCTATTGGTGTAAGAACTGAAGTGATTTTGGTTTTTTATCAAGAAAACATGTTAAATGGATAGATATCAGCTCTGAAATTAAACTACTATGAGCTATTTTTGTTGTTTTCATTGTATTTGTCCAAACAAATGGACCTTTAGTTGGACCAGGCATTAAAATGAACAAGAAATTGAAGAAAATGAGGGGTGGTCTAATAATTTTTCCATGACTGTATGTATTTGACCGCAGTGATAAGGTGTTGTGCTGGAAAAATGTGAAATTGACCCTTAAAAGTGCTTGAATTTGACCTTGAAAAATGTATCTGAACCTTGAAAACAAACCTTAGGAGAGATGATGGAGAAGTATTTCTGTCCTGACGGCCGTTCGTAGAGGTAGTACATGTTCCCTGGTTTCTTCACGATGTTACAGGCAGCGTGATGGAGGTCAGCGTCTCTTTTAGCCTCTTCCAAAACCTTCCAGGACAGAAGAAAACGCCTGAACTGGGAGCCCGTTTGGACATCCTCTTGTTACATTTGAGGCGGTTCTGCTGATGCTCTTACCTTTCTCGCCTGTTCCTGTAGGTATCTGATCTGATCGGCGATGACTGTCAGCTTGTTGCAGGCGTTAGCTTTGATAAAATCATCTCCCTGAGAAAATTAACACATTATAAATAGAATATGAGGGTACAGCGGTGAATATGGCTGCCATCTGCATTTCCTTTTACTGGTTCGAGTCCACACCTTCTGTACTTGTGCTGCCAGAGCCACCAGGTCCATGGGGTCTCCCACCCTGTTGGTCTGATAGGAGCTGACCAGTTCCAGACCACCGGGGGCGCTGCTGCTCTCAACCAGAGTGACTGCAAACACACACAGGACCACCATGAATATCCACTCCCAACATTTAAGAACGTACGCAAGAGAAAAGCAGCTGGTGCAGATAATGGACAAACAGAGAGACTTCATATTAATGTTTGTATTTTATGGATTTAATGAACTACAACTCAACTGACAGCTTTAGTTTTTTTTCATGTTATAGTTTATTGCCCCTTCCTGAAAGTCACTTATCCACAAATGTGTTGATTTTGTATATTTGTGATACGAAAGAAGAGGAGTAGGACCACTGGAAAAAATACAATAAACTTAAGGTCCAATTTTATTTTTATTATTATTATTATTATTATTATTATTATTATTATTATGAGAAAAAAGTTGGAATTCTGGGGGAAAAAAATCAAACTTTTCTTCTAAAAATCGTGAGAAATTATGAGAAAAAAAGGTCAGAATTCTGAGAAAAAAGTCAAACTTTTTTTCTCAGAATTGTGACTTTTTTCTTATAATAATTTCTTGTCAAACTTTTTTCTCAGAATCATGAGAAATTATTATGAAAAAAAAGTCAGAATTCTGAGAAAAAAGTTTGACTTTTTCAAAGTTTGACAGAATTCTGACTTTTTTTTTCAGAATAATAATAAAAAAAATATATTGGACCTTAATTTTGTTTTTCCAGTTGTCCTACTCCTCTTCTGTATGACACAGCCTAAGGAATGAAGTGTTCTTTTATGTTAACTTAAGATTTTTTTCTCCTTCTTAAGAAAAACAAACTATGATCTAATAGAATATGATGCATTGCTGTGGATTAAACTTATGACAATTTATTAAGTTGTTAAACAAGCTGAACCTTAAACATGTATAGGAATAAATATAGCACACACAAATACAAAAAACATATATAATACTAAAACTCTGACATGGGGTGTGACTGCACAGTGACTTTTCGTTCTTTTCATTTCGTTGATGATTCTTTCTTAATCTTCACCATTAAGAAAGTATCATTACTATCATTTACTTTTACTGAAGGTTTTGAAAGCAGTGGTTTTATTTGCACTGTGGTTTCAGTACTTTCAGCTGTTCTTAGAATAGTAGGTGGTGTGATGCAATAAACATCTGAAAACATTCTGTACATAAGTAGAGTGGACAGGATTTACCCTGTAGCCTCCTAAACTGACTGGTACAGATTAAACCAACTTTTTAAATATTAAACAGAGACAGTTACACATTTACTTTATTATTGCTGCTCATCCTTTTGTGTTTTGGAAGAGAAAGTTGATTATAATAAGACCACATTTTCTACAGCAATGAATCCTAAAGAATGTAATTACTATATTTTCATTTCATTTGCCAAGCATGGTTCTGCTTTTAAGTAGAATTCACTGTATTTTCTGTAACTCCTTAGTAGGAAATAAGAAAAGTGAATTTTAAAGAATAATTCTCTGCAGCTTAAATTGATTTTTTATGTCATCATCATAATTATTTTTTGTCACTTCCTTTATTTAATTTTAATAAGAAAATGTGGAAATCTTCAAAGTGAAAATATCAGATGTGTAATGATTTCAAATATTGTTCACTTATGATCTCAATTTGTATCATTGACAAATGATAAGTACATGCTGTGACTGTATGAAAGTGTTTGATTAATTTGTTAAATATTATAATTATAATTCATTTAGTATTTATATGCACATCACAAACAAGAATTGTATTTTATTTTTTTTAATTATCATGCTTTAACAGCATTATGCAGGAGAGGATAGATGCCCAAAAATGCTTATATAAACACCTCCCCAGAAATAAACAATACACAAAAAAGAAATAAAGAATGAAAATACGATATAACTGAAATAATTAAAAGTAAAAATAAAAAATACAAATGATATGAAGCCTTACATTTTTTTCGTAAATTACAGTCCTATTCAGCTGCTTTTCAAATAATGATGAAGATGTTGATTGAAGTTCTGGACATATATTATTCCATAGATGTGTATTATACTTATATTTATTATTCATTCTTCTGTTTTTCAAACCTCAGCAGCTGCTTGAATTCACAGCAGCTCTTGTCAGGTTACATGAACAGAATCTACTGATTTAAAGTCATTTCTCTTTCTGTGTCAGACTAGTTAACTTTACTCTGGACTGGTTTAACTTATAAACATTCATAAATATCCGTTAATATAAATGTCATTACTTAGTGAAGTCAAAACATTCATTTGCTTGTAAACTTTGACAGCTTCACTATTAGCTTCATATGTAATTTTTTTTTTTTTTTTAACTTTACCTGGAGTTTTGGAGTGTTGGTCGAGTAGACTCACAGTCCGGTCCATTTTCTTCTATTTCAGCTTCAATTAAATCCCAGTGAATGTTTTTTTTTTCTAAATATATCTGCTCCGTCCACCTGCCGGTTTTGTAACAGCTAACGTTGCACCATATTTACCAGCGGTTCCATGGGGTCCTTAATCTCCGCCCACTATTACCCACAAAGGCTGTCCTAATTTTTGCCTGTATAAAATACTTTAATTTAAGTCGTACTATCGGTGGACATTTAAGACTACGAGTTCGTTCATTCAATGTATACATTTTAGACGCTGATTGTAGGAAGTATGTAGTTTTTATACGGTATATTTTGTTTTTTTATTTTTACTTTCACCGGTGTTTCTCGTTAGGCAGTCCCGCTGAACTACCGAGCATTTAAAGGGGCGAGATCTGTTACTAAACAAGATTACATATCACCGAAAAAACAAACACGTGTGTTAAATAATTCTGAAAAGCACATAAAACTGCAGAAGTTTAAGTTACAGCGAAGATCCTCTCTTAAAGCAATAATATACTTTCTTTGTAAAAAGTCTAAAATCAAATTGAACATAGTTAAGGAACAAAAACAGTTTTTTTTATTTTACAGGGTGACCCAAAAAAAAGTGTACACTCAGTTGACTGCTTGTTTAAAAGCCATTGGAGCATATCTAAATAAGTTGTCATGCTTCAGTGATTCATTAAGGTCACTCAATGCAGCTGGTAATTTCTCTTCTCTCCAATTCATGTGCTTCTGTTGAAAATGAAGAAAACTTTAGCTGTACCTGAATTGCTGCGTGCCGGTCTGACACCCACTGAGATTGCAGCAAAACTGGGAATATCCAGATGTGCAGTCTACAAAATTAAAAACAAGATGAAAGATACTGGAACAGCCTCACGAAAACCTGGGTCTGGTCGTCCCCGATCTGTGCGGACCAAAAACTTGATTGACAAGGTCAAACGGCACATCAAGACAAATCCTGTGAGGTCCATGAGAAAGATGGCACGTGAGCTTGATGTGAGCTGCTCATCAATGCAACGGCTCATCAAGAATGATCTGAACATGAAGTCCAGGGCCAGAGTAAAGGTTCCACTGCTTACTGAGGCTCAACAAGAAAGTCGGGTCAGTCGGTCCAAGGTGTTGTTGAAAGATGTCAAGCATGCTGCAGCAGGTGGTGCGATCTTGTTCTCAGCTGAAAAGATTTTTACTGTGGATGCAATCCCCAACCGCAGAAATGACCGATGGATTGGAGGTGATCCTTCAGATGTCCCTGATAATGTAAAGTATGCCAACACTACAGAACACCCAGCTTCTGTCACGGTTTTTGGCCTCATCTCATCAGATGGAAAGAAGATGCCTCCAGTGTTCATTCCTTCAGGAGTGCGCATCAACACGGACAAATATCTGGATATTATGAATGATAAAGTCAAGCCATGGATCCTTGCCAACTACCCGGATGGGAATTATGTGTTCCAGCAGGACGGTGCACCAGCACACACCTCCAAAAGGACTCAGGAATGGTTGGATGCCAACTTGCAGGCATTCTGGTCCAAGGATATGTGGCCACCCCAGAGTCCAGATCTTAATCCCCTGGATTATAGCATATGGGCAACTGTGGAGGACAGTGCCTGTAAGAAGCCACACCCTTCTGTGGCAGCCTTGGAGAGGTCCATTGTTAGATCTTGGGAAAAGATGACAGCATCCTACATAAAGAAGACCTGCCAAGCATTCCGCAGGCGCCTGGAGGCTGTTGTGACACTTAAGGGAGGACACATTGAAAAGTAGAATCTACTGTACATGCTCTTTACAATAATGTATAATTTGTGGTTAATTCTAATTCTAAGATGAATAAACATGGCATTGAAGTTGTATTATGGCAGTGTAAACTTTTTTTTTGGGTCACCCTGTAGTGCTTCCAACAGTTTTCATCTTGGTTTTAAGTAAATAAACTGATTAATTAAAATTCCCTGAATGCCTGAAATGCTTCAACTAGGTTGAAATAATAACTGCAAAGTTTGTTTTCAGTGGTCCATTAACAATAACATGAAAAATTTTAATAATTCTTTAATAATAAGGGTCATGTTTTTGTCTTCAGAGTTCATCATCTGATTCTCCCACACTGAAGTTATGGATTAAAATACAAGTTTTATTTTATTACCTCCACCAAGGAGGTTATGTTTTTGCCAGGGTTTGTTTGTTTGTTTGTCTGTCTGTTTGTTTGTTTGTCTGTCCGTTAGTGTGCAACATAACTCAAAAAGTTATGAACAGATTTGGATGAAATTTTCAGGGTTTGTTGGAAATGGGATAAGGAAGAAATGATTAAATTTTGGTGGTGATCGGGGGTGGGGGGGCCCACGGGGGGGTGGGGGGGCACTGATCAGCCTTGGCGGAGGTCTGCGCTCTCTGAGTGCTTCTAGTTTTATTTATTTTTAATTGATTTATTTCGAATACAGAAATGATACAAGCTTCCTGACTGCTACTAACTGACTTATTTGCACAACATAATACAGAAATGAAAATTCAAGGAAGCATAAAATAATAACACACACAAAAAGACAAAGAAAAAAAATCATATTCGAAAAGGAGTGAGAAGAAGCAGAGCTTATTAGCTCTCACCCCTTTGTCTAAACTAACAACATATACAAATATACATACATACACATATACACATATACATACATACAAACATACATACATACACATATATACGTACAGACATATATACATTTACTGTATACACACACACACATACATGCATGCATGCATGCATACATATACCCCTACATATACATACATACACATCTATACATACATATATCTATACATATACATCTACACACATATACATACCCATGCACATACACTTACATAAACATGTACAAATACATATATACACTATTACATACATACGCATATACATTCACCAATGTATACCTACCAATGTGGCATTTCTCACAGCACTTCGTAAAAATCTGAACATGAACAACCCACCTCCCTCCAAAGCCCCGCCCACTTCCCCCTGCCTGAGCTCTGACGCTCTCCTCCTCTCACCTGATGCGTGCGGTGGAAGCGGAGGTGGAGGTCCGGTCTGCTTTGGTGTGTCCACGGACCCCTCCCTCAGTAATCAGATCCTTCATCCACCTGCTGGGGCTCCTGTTCCATCAGTAGACCCTGAATTTAAGGGTGTGGTCTGTATTTAAGGGTGTGGTCTGTGAAGTGCTGGGTCAGTGTCTTCTCATCACCATGGAGACGAGGTGTCCAGGCAAAGGATGTACACTGTGAACGCAAAGACTCCGCAAATTTTCCGTGGAGATTTGAGGTTTCATAGTCCATACATTTATCCTCCTATGTCATCCTACACTGTGTGACACCAAGTACATGAACCTGTATGAGTCCCACGGTCATAAAAGCTGACCTTTGACCTGTCTGTTTAGTCCAGTACACCAGACTACTGGACTTTATCTCCATCCTTCATTCATCAGACTCCAGTTTGTTCTCCTTAGTTGTTGTTTCTGTTCATAAATCCGTTTTTTCCTTCCACATGCGCATTTCAGTTCTATCCATTCACATCCTAGACAGTAGACTGTGGTCAGTGACAGGAGCAGCACCAGTGAAGAGTCAGATTCAGAAGGACACATATCGGATGGAGACGGAGGTAATGGACAGGAGGCTCAGCCAGGTTCGGCCAATTATTTCATTCGGACCGAATAAAATGTTGGTCAGACTTTAATCAGAAATATGAGCAATATATGAGAATTAAACATTTTTTAGTTTCAATACCTGGTGGATTTCTTTTACATTTTAGTTTGACACACGCTTACATTCTAAATCACAATTTAGACATGTTTAAAATCATGTCTGAAAAGGTAATTTTCGGAAGTCATACTATAGCCTTACGAAAATGTAATTTTGGAGAGTGTTGGTGACCACCTGAAAATTCGTTAAAATCAACCTGAAACACTTCAGGGAGTGTCTATTATGATCTTAGGAACATCCTACATCACAATTTAGACATGTTATAAATCATATCCGAAAAGTTCATTTTCGGAACTCATACTATAGCATTACGAAAAACTCATTTTTGGAGAGTGTTGGTGACCACCTGAAAATTCGTCAAAATCAACCTGAAGCACTTCAGGGAGTGTTTATTATGATGTTAGGAACATCCTAAATCACAATTTATACATGTTATAAATCATGTCTGAAAAGGTCATTTTCGGAAGTCATACGATAAAGTCATTTTTGGAGAGTGTCCTTACTCTAGCCTTACGTAGCCTTACGAAAAACTCATTTTTGGAACATGTTGGTGACCACCTGAAAATTTGTTAAAATGAACCTGAAACACTTCAGGGAGTGTTTATTATGATCTTAGGAACCTCCTAAATCACAATTTAGACATGTTATAAATCATGTCCGAAAAGGTCATTTTCGGAAGTCATACGAAAAAGTCATTTTTGGAGAGTTTTGTTGACCACCTTAAAATTCGTCAAAATAAACCTGAAACACTTCAGGGAGTGTTTATTATGATGTTAGGAACGTCCTAAATCACAATTTAGACACGTTATAAATCATGTCTGAAAAGGTCATTTTCGGAAGTCATACTATAGCCTTACGAAAAACTCAATTTTGGAGCATGTAGGTGACCACCTAAAAATTTGTTAAAATCAACCCAAAACACTTAAGGGAGTGTTTATTATTATGTTAGGAACATCCTAAATCACAATTTAGACATGTTATAAATCATGTCTGAAAAGGTCATTTTCAGAAGTCATACTATAGCCTTACGAAAAACTCATTTTTGGAGCATGTAGGTGACCACATGAAAATTCGTTAAAATCAACCTGAAAAAACTCAGGGAGTGTTTATTATTATGTTAGGAACATCCTAAGTCACAATTTAGACATGTTTTAAATCATGTCCGAAAAGGTCATTTTCGGAAGTCATACTATAGCCTTACGAAAAACTCATTTTTACAATGTTACTCACTCCCTGAAAAACTTGTTATATCAACCTGAAACACTTCAGGGAGTGTTTATTATGATGTTAGGAACGTCCTAAGTCACAATTAAGACATGTTATAAATCATGTCCGAAAAGTTCATTTTCGGAAGTCATACTATAGCCTTACGAAAAAGTCATTTTTGGAGAGTGTTGGTGGCCACCTGAAAATTCGTCAAAATCAACCTGAAACACTTGAGGGAGTGTTTATTATGCTGCTAAGAACATCCTAAATCACTATTTAGACATGTTATAAATCATGTCCGAAAAGGTCATTTTCGGAAGTCATACTATAGCCTTACGAAAAACTCATTTTTTACAATGTTACTCACTCCCTGAAAAACTTGTTATATCAACCTGAAACACTTGAGGGAGTATTTATTATTGTGTTAGGAACATCCTAAATCACAATTTAGACACGTTATAAATCATGTCCGAAACGGTCATTTTCGGAAGTCATACTATAGCCTTACGAAAAAGTCATTTTTGGAACATGTTGGTGACCACCTGAAAATTTGTTAAAATCAACCCAAAACACTTCAGGGAGTGTTTATTATGATGTTAGGAACATCCTAAGTCAGAATTTAGACATGTTTGAAATCATGTCCGAAAAGGTCATTTTCGGAAGTCATACTATAGCCTTACGAAAAACTCATTTTTACAATGTTACTCACTCCCTGAAAAACTTGTTATATCAACCTGAAACACTTCAGGGAGTGTTTATTATGATGTTAGGAACGTCCTAAGTCACAATTAAGACATGTTATAAATCATGTCCGAAAAGTTCATTTTCGGAAGTCATACTATAGCCTTACGAAAAAGTCATTTTTGGAGAGTGTTGGTGGCCACCTGAAAATTCGTCAAAATCAACCTGAAACACTTGAGGGAGTGTTTATTATGCTGCTAAGAACATCCTAAATCACTATTTAGACATGTTATAAATCATGTCCGAAAAGGTCATTTTCGGAAGTCATACTATAGCCTTACGAAAAACTCAATTTTGGAGCATGTTGGTGACCACCTTAAAATTAATTAAAATCAACCTGAAAAAACTCAGGGAGTGTTTATTATGATGTTAGGAACGTCCTAAGTCACAATTAAGCATGTTATAAATCATGTCTGAAAAGGTCATTTTCGGAAGTCATACTATAGCCTTACGAAAAACTCATTTTTGGAGAGTGTTGGTGGCCACCTGAAAATTCGTTAAAATCAACCTGAAACACTTGAGGGAGTGTTTATTATGCTGCTAAGAACATCCTAAATCACAATTTAGACATGTTTGAAATCATGTCCGAAAAAGTCATTTTCGGAAGTCATACTATAGCCTTACGAAAAACTCATTTTTTACAATGTTACTCACTCCCTGAAAAACTTGTTATATCAACCCGAAACACTTCAGGGAGTGTTTATTATTATGTTAGGAACATCCTAAATCGCAATTGAGACATGTTATAAATCATGTCCGAAACGGTCATTTTCGGAAGTCATACTATAGCCTTACGAAAAAGTCATTTTTGGAGAGTGTTGGTGACCACCTGAAAATTCATTAAAATCAACCCGAAACACTTGAGGGAGTGTTTATTATTATGTTAAGAACATCCTAAATCACAATTTAGACCTGTTGTAAATCATGTCCGAAAAGGTCATTTTCGGAAGTCATACTATAGCCTTACGAAAAACTCATTTTTGGAGCATGTAGGTGACCACATGAAAATTCGTTAAAATCAACCTGAAAAAACTCAGGGAGTGTTTATTATTATGTTAGGAGCTTCCTAAATCACTATTTAGACATGTTATAAATCATGTCCGAAAAGGTCATTTTCGGAAGTCATACTATAGCCTTACGAAAAACTCATTTTTACAATGTTACTCACTCCCTGAAAAACTTGTTAAAATCAACCCAAAACACTTCAGGGAGTGTTTATTATTATGTTAGGAACATCCTAAATCACAATTTAGACATGTTATAAATCATGTCTGAAAAGGTCATTTTCGGAAGTCATACTATAGCCTTACGAAAAACTCATTTTTGGAGCATGTAGGTGACCACATGAAAATTCGTTAAAATCAACCTGAAACAGTTGAGGGAGTGTTTATTATTATGTTAGGAACATCCTAAGTCAGAATTTGGACATGTTTGAAATCATGTCCGAAAAGGTCATTTTTGGAAGTCATACTATAGCCTTACGAAAAACTCATTTTTACAATGTTACTCACTCCCTGAAAAACTTGTTATATCAACCTGAAACACTTCAGGGAGTGTTTATTATGATGTTAGGAACGTCCTAAGTCACAATTAAGACATGTTATAAATCATGTCCGAAAAGTTCATTTTCGGAAGTCATACTATAGCCTTACGAAAAAGTCATTTTTGGAGAGTGTTGGTGGCCACCTGAAAATTCGTCAAAATCAACCTGAAACACTTGAGGGAGTGTTTATTATGCTGCTAAGAACATCCTAAATAACAATTTAGACATGTTTGAAATCATGTCCGAAAAAGTCATTTTCGGAAGTCATACTATAGCCTTACGAAAAACTCATTTTTTACAATGTTACTCACTCCCTGAAAAACTTGTTATATCAACCCGAAACACTTCAGGGAGTGTTTATTATTATGTTAGGAACATCCTAAATCACAATTTAGACACGTTATAAATCATGTCCGAAACGGTCATTTTCGGAAGTCATACTATAGCCTTACGAAAAAGTCATTTTTGCAGAGTGTTGGTGACCACCTGAAAATTCGTCAAAATCAACCTGAAACACTTCAAGGAGTGTTTATTTTAATGTTAGGAACATCCTAAATCACTCACTCCCTGAAAAACTTGTTATATCAACCCGAAACACTTCAGGGAGTGTTTATTATGATGTTAGAAACATCCTAAATCACAATTTAGACATGTTATAAATCATGTCCGAAAAGTTCATTTTCGGAAGTCATACTATAGCCTTACGAAAAACTCATTTTTGGAGAGTGTTGGTGGCCACCTGAAAATTCGTTAAAATCAACCCGAAACACTTCAGGGAGTGTTTATTATTATGTTAGGAACATCCTAAATCACAATTTAGACATGTTTGAAATCATGTCCGAAAAAGTCATTTTCGGAAGTCATACTATAGCCTTACGAAAAACTCATTTTTTACAATGTTACTCACTCCCTGAAAAACTTGTTATATCAACCCAAAACACTTCAGGGAGTGTTTATTAGTATGTTAGGAACATCCTAAATCGCAATTGAGACATGTTATAAATCATGTCCGAAACGGTCATTTTCGGAAGTCATACTATAGCCTTACGAAAAAGTCATTTTTGGAGAGTGTTGGTGACCACCTGAAAATTCATTAAAATCAACCCGAAACACTTGAGGGAGTGTTTATTATTATGTTAAGAACATCCTAAATCACAATTTAGACCTGTTGTAAATCATGTCCGAAAAGGTCATTTTCGGAAGTCATACTATAGCCTTACGAAAAACTCATTTTTGGAGCATGTAGGTGACCACCTAAAAATTTGTTAAAATCAACTCGAAACACTTAAGGGAGTGTTTATTATTATGTTAGGAGCATCCTAAATCACAATTTAGACATGTTATAAATCATGTCTGAAAAGGTCATTTTCGGAAGTCATACTATAGCCTTACGAAAAACTCATTTTTGGAGAGTGTTGGTGACCATCTGAAAATTCGTTAAAATCAACCTGAAACACTTCAGGGAGTGTTTATTATGATGTTAGGAACATCCAAATTAACAATTTAGACATGTTTGAAATCATGTCCGAAAAAGTCATTTTCGGAAGTCATACTATAGCCTTACGAAAAACTCATTTTTTACAATGTTACTCACTCCCTGAAAAACTTGTTATATCAACCCGAAACACTTCAGGGAGTGTTTATTATTATGTTAGGAACATCCTAAATCACAATTTAGACATGTTATAAATCATGTCTGAAAAGGTCATTTTCGGAAGTAATACTATAGCCTTACGAAAAACTCATTTTTGGAGAGTGTTGGTGACCATCTGAAAATTCGTTAAAATCAACCTGAAAAAACTCAGGGAGTGTTTATTATGGTGCTAGGAACATCCTAAATCACAATTTAGACATGTTATAAATCACGTCCGAAAAGGTCATTTTCGGAAGTCATACAATAGCCTTACGAAAAACTCATTTTTGGAGAGTGTTGGTGACCACCTTAAAATCAATTAAAATCAACCTGAAAAAACTCAGGGAGTGTTTATTATGTTCTTAGGAACATCCTAAATCACAATTTAAACATGTTATAAATCATGTCCGAAAAGGTCATTTTCGGAAGTCATACTATAGCATTACGAAAAACTCATTTTTGGAACATGTTGGTGACCACCTGAAAATTTGTTAAAATCAACCCAAAACACTTCAGGGAGTGTTTATTATGTTAGGAACATCCTAAATCACAATTTAGACACATTATAAATCATGTCCGAAACGGTCATTTTCGGAAGTCATACTATAGCCTTACGAAAAAGTCATTTTTGGAGAGTGTTGGTGACCACCTGAAAATTCGTCAAAATCAACCTGAAACACTTCAGGGAGTGTTTATTTTAATGTTAGGAACATCCTAAATCACTCACTCCCTGAAAAACTTGTTATATCAACCTGAAACACTTAAGGAGTGTCTATTATGATCTTAGGAACATCCTACATCACAATTTAGACATGTTATAAATCATGTCCGAAAAGTTCATTTTCGGAAGTCATACTATAGCATTATGAAAAAGTCATTTTTGGAGAGTGTTGGTGGCCACCTGAAAATTCGTTAAAATCAACCTGAAACACTTCAGGGAGTGTTTATTATGATGTTAGGAACGTCCTAAGTCACAATTAAGACATGTTATAAATCATGTCCGAAAAGGTCATTTTCGGAAGTCATACTATAGCCTTACGAAAAACTCATTTTTGGAGCATGTAGGTGACCACATGAAAATTCGTTAAAATCAACCTGAAACAGTTGAGGGAGTGTTTATTATTATGTTAGGAACATCCTAAATCAGAATTTAGACATGTTTGAAATCATGTCCGAAAAGGTCATTTTCGGAAGTCATACTATATAGCCTTACGAAAAACTCATTTTTTACAATGTTACTCACTCCCTGAAAAACTTGTTATATCAACCCGAAACACTTCAGGGAGTGTTTATTATGATCTTAGGAACATCCTAAATCACAATTTAGACACGTCATAAATCATGTCCGAAACGGTCATTTTCGGAAGTCATACTACAGCCTTACGAAAAACTCATTTTTGGAACATGTTGGTGACCACCTGAAAATTCATTTCTGATGACCCTGAAAAGATGAAAAACTGTATTTTACACCAATTATTGACATGGAATGAGTGGATCAACAGGTATTCAACAGTTACATCAGTTATGGTTTTGGTCTTTATGGGTTAAAATAAAATAAAAATGTTTGGATAATAAAATAGATGCATGAACAAAAATACTGAAGCCACAGGAGAAAAGTCATTCATCATGTTCAGCTGCCCAATAGTTGAAAGTAAAAACAAAATTCAAGGTTAAGCTCTAACTCTATGAATGTGGATGTTCCACAGCTGCAACACCAGGAGACTCTTTTTTTTTGTTTCACTGGTAAAAATAAAAAAAGACTTAACGCACACAGCTGCAGTCAGTCAGTGCATTTAATTCTGTAACAAGTATTCCA
The DNA here is from genome assembly GCF_902148855.1 of Sphaeramia orbicularis. Classification (NCBI taxonomy): domain Eukaryota; kingdom Metazoa; phylum Chordata; class Actinopteri; order Kurtiformes; family Apogonidae; genus Sphaeramia; species Sphaeramia orbicularis. The sequence goes on along the minus strand of NC_043961.1, from coordinate 6,881,360 downwards.
CTGGAACAATGAAAAAATAGTGTTTGTTGAAAACTCCCACAGTACAACGTCTCAAGTCGCTTATAGGCTGATTATTATGGTCTGTGTTCCACATTCAGCGTGTCAGCAGGTCTGCGTTACATATGTGTGTGTGTGTGTGTGTGTGTGTGTATGTGTGAGACACTGAGGCGAAAGGCGGCACAGCAGAGACAGAGTCCGGACAGAGGCCGACACAAGAGGCAGATCCATGTTTTTACATAAATGCATGTACAACAGAACAGTACAGAGAGGTTTTTGGTGCACACAGTATTAAGGACATCAAATGGACTGGGGGGGTGGGGTGTGTGTGTGTGTTTGCATTGCCTTAAAAAGAGCCACAGTTTGCATTTCAGTCTAAGTAAACAGTTTTACATTCTATCATGAACAAAGCATTCGGGTTACAGTTATTAAGTCTGCATTTCAAATAAGAAGGTCGGAATAAATAAGACACATTAGAGCATCTGCACAGTGTAAAAACATCTTTTGGTTTAAATACGACGCCCCTCCCGACAGCTTAGAGTTAAATAACATTAACATCGTGAGAATTTTTCCTCAGTCATCTTCTAACGAACAGATATTCAAAACCACGTCTAAGTCCTTCGCAAATATGACAGTACAACAGAGAAGTGACAGAATGAGCACAGTGGCACGTAAACACAGAGGATGGCAGTGCTTAGAGGAGAAGAAGAGAGAAACCAAACCACTGATGAGTGACAGCCTTAAATACAGACTGTGAGTTGGCAGATCTCAGCAGCGTTTGATCCGAGGAACTGGCTTTAAGTGCAGTAATGCCCAAAGGGGGACCAGAGGATCCTGCGCTGGACTCGGTCCCGTCAGGTTGAGGCTGGATTAGAAGTCGTCGTTGTCCTCCACAGCTTTGTCGCACAGTTCGTGAAGAATCGGAGTCAGGATTGCTTTGAGTGTCGAGTACAAGCCCTCGTTCTTCCCCGAGGAAGGGTCCGTCTTCACAGGAAAAACAAACAATCAGAACCGGGTGAGAGACAATTCCAAAACACGATAATGATAAAATAGACGTCTGTAACGATGTTTGGACATTTTGACTTGATTTTCAGAGTGATTTCATGAAATCGTGTTGTGAGTCACATCAGTTCTTATAGTATTCGGTGTGTTATTCGTACGCATTTTCATCCTTTCAGCACCATTTGATCACGTGTCAATTTACGCCAAGATCTACGGTTTATAAATCTGTAATCACTAACCCTGACACTTACTTACTTTGTAAAAACACATAATAAACATAATAATAAACATGTAACAAATATATTACCATTTACTTGTAGTAACCAAGGCTATAATAGTTTTGGATTTTTCATTGTAGTTTAGTTTTAACTTTTTTTTTTCTCTAATTCAGTTTTAATTCGTTTTTAGAGCAGGTTTGCTAGTTTTTATTAGTTTTCATTTTTTTCTAAATGTTTAGTTTTAGTATTAATTTTAGTTTTGTCATATCTTTTCTCTTCTTCTCCGTCATATTCAAATAAATCCCAGACAGGACTCTGCTGCTTTCTCCCAACTTTAGTCTCCATGTTTCCAGGTAGAGTGGGGACCAGAAGACGACTGGAAACCACAAGTGACGGACCATGAAGTGTTGTACGGTGCCACTAGCTAAATTTGCTATAGCGAAATAAGTCAATTTCATATCAACCTGACATTGACATAGACAAAAACTAACGGAATTTGAGCTGTAATTTTTATATGTTTCAGTTAGTTTTGTAAACACACAATACTCTTTCAGTTCGTTATTGTTTTTTCTTTTAATTATAGTTTTTATTTATTTAAGTTAACGAAAATGTTTTTTCAATTCTAGTTTTTGTCATTTCGTTAGTTTTTGTTAACGATAATAACCTTGGTAGTAACACGTAATAAACATGTTACTAACATTAATAATATTAATATTAATAACCCTAACCCGTGCAATAACAAATAATAAACATGTTATTAACAAATTATTAACATATTATTTACACTTACTTACCTTGTAATAACATAATAATCATAATAAACATGCAACATGTAATTAACACATACCCTGTAATTAACGCTAACCCCTAACCCTAACTCTAACTGTGGCATTTTACATAATGTGAACATATACGCTGAAAGCTTATAATGCGTACAGACAACATGCCAATTAAAAGTGCCGTGTTATCTGTACGCAATTCATGAGATCATGTGATTTGAACAGATGCAACGGCCTGTCGTACAGAGGAACAGAAACTCTGGGTAAATGACTGTGGTAAAAACACTTCTGAGTTTGTGTTTGTACTAAGTGTCTCATTTACAGACATACTGTTGAACGGGAATGCATTCAGGGCCCCTCGTAAACGCTGTAATCTTCATGGTTTGAACAAACTGCTGCATTCAAATACACTTCGTAAACTCTCTTTTTTTTTTTTTTTTTTAATACATAGTACAACATCTGCCATTAAATTGACAAGATGGGAGTGTTTCCTCATGTTCAAATTCTTCAGTTTTCAAGTGTATTCAAATTGACTTTGAACTGGTGGCATTATCGAGTTAGATATTGTGAAAAAATATTGATACTGGTTCAATATCACTTAAACCAATTGACTAGACCTACAGTATATATATAACACATCCTAAAGTATTCAGTAAACGTCTTTGGTACACACACTGGTACTCACCTTTGTAAACACTTTTATTGTTTGGGTGAGAAAACTCGTCTCCACGTCTTCAGGCATTGGCAGAAGATGAGCAGCACAGTCGAGGATACAGAGCAGAGTCAGTCTGTGGCCCTGAAACAAACCGATGTTCAATCAGATAATGTCCACTTTTTATTATTTATTTTTGTTTTTTTTTTTTAAAATACCATCAGGAAAAGTATTGTTAGATTTTTTGTAACTCTGGCCCAGAAAAAACATCAGGGCAGTGGAGACACCTGTTGGGGACTCTGGGGGACAAAGAACGCCAATCACTGTCAGATTTTTTGGAGTTGTCCAGTGATCAAACCATTTTGGGAACAGTTGTGTGAACATTTAAATAACATCTTTACTGAAAAAATTCCTTGTAAATGTGAAGCCCTATATTTAGGAGATATTTCATGTGAAAACTGGACTCTGAAGGATAAAAAACTGTTGTCAATGCTTTTGGCAGCGAGTAAAAGACTATCACTTGAAAATGCTAAAGCCTGAAGCACCCACAACAGAAGAATGGATCGACAACTTAAATTGTCTTGTCTTATCGATAAAGTAGTTGAGCAAGCCCTCTCCTCCAGCCAACTTTTCTTTTATTTCTTTTATATGTTCTTTACATGACAAAAAATCTTGGATAAGCACTTTTTCATTTGACGTGTAGAAAGTGAACTGTGCCTGTAACAGAAGATTTGTAACGTGCTTTTCCAAATAAAGAATAAAAAAAAAAACAAAACCATTAGGTCAATAAAAGGCTGTCCATGAAGTGCACTAAAAATGGACTGATTAAAACAGGCGAGGTCCCGCCCCTTCCAGTTGTACCTGAAAGGACCTTATTTTGGGGGGGGGGTAATTTTTACCCCGCCTCCTCGAACAGGTGCAAGAGGTGTTGCTTTATGCATTTGTTTGTCTGTTAGCAAGATAACTCAAAAAGTTATGGACGGATTTTCATGAAATTTTCAGGAAATGTTGATACTGGCACAAGGAAGAAATGATTAAATTTTGGTGGTGATTGGGGGGGCAGATCTGTCTTGACGGAGCTCTGCGCTCTCCGAGTGCTTTTCTTGTTTTTGATTTGGTTTGCTTGTTTTTTTGTTCTTTGTTTGTTTGTTTACACTCTAGCAGCAAAACTATTGGTTGAATTCACACCAAATTGGGTTTATAGATTACCAGTGACCCAGAACAGATGTGATTGCAGTTTGGGAAAAGTAGGTCAAAGTCCAAATTACTAATGAATTTTTTTTAAATCCTTTTTTGTCCAATTTACTTATAATGGGCAAAATTTCAAATGTCTATAAAACATCAATTTTGTTTCAATTTACTTCCAACTTGGTACATTTATAGAGGCAATTGATACGCTGACATCAGCACACGTAAAGACATGATGACATCAGCTGGATCGATGCCAAAATAAGCTACAATACATGTGAGGGGCGGGGTTTGTTGTGCCTGGAACCACTTGTTTCAGTCTGATTCGAGTTACGTAAAATTCAGAATTTTTTTACGTCAGTAATGTTATAGTTTATGGTTAAACTGTTTAAGTATCAGTGTGGAAATGCATTAACACTTTCTCGGGCACTTACTAAAATACTCTGAAATTCAAATTTTCAACCTTAATGTATTATTGGACATCGTCATCTACCTCCTTGTCGGTTGCCATGACAACAGATTCCCTCCTCTTGCCATAAAACAACTGTTTATAAGGTCATAAACTGACAAAAATCACTAATATTCACTATTTACAGCTTCAAAACGTCTCTAAATCTCCCTTGAATCACTGTAAAATGTCAATACTTCTTGACCTCACTGAGGAACAGGATTGGCCCCATATTTAATGTTTGCTGAAATTACCAAAAATAATCACTTGCCCACTAACCACTGCACAACCGTGTTGTGTTACATTTCAATTTATGCAAAAAAAAAAGTAGGGTATGTAGCAATAACAGCAAAAGAGACTTTTAAATCTTGGTGTCAGGGGCCAATTTCCCTCAAAGAAAAATAGGTAAAGATACTCGAAAAGTTGCTAGATTTTGAGTATTTACATGTATGATGTTGCATTAATATTTATATAAAATGTCTCTGCACCTGAAGTTAAAGTCTGGTAAAGATCTGAATTTAATAAGGTAGAAATAGCCCATTCTGTTTTTTTGAGGGACTTTCGTCAGCTGTAGATGAATTTACACCAGGACTGGAGCAAAATAAACTCCAGCTAAGTTTCACCATCGTTTAATAATTTCTGCCGTGGTGAGACTCGTCTGATTCACTGGTGACTGAAACCCTTGTAAACAAGACACCTGAACGCATCGTACCTTTTCCAGTGAGTTGAGGGCGTTCTGTGGGTTGACGTTGTTCTCACTGAGGACTTTAATGTCCTCGCTGCTGATGACCGGGTCCTTGAGCTGCTCCAACCAGGACCACATGAGACCAGACAGAACCAGAGGGTCTCTCTCCATACAGAGTCTCTCCCACGCCCCTTCTCTGGAGTTCAGCTCCGTCTGTGGATCGACACAAAATATATTCACTACATTCACACCAAGGTTATAACAGTTTTGGATTTCTGCCTCCGCCAAGGAGGTTCTGTTTTTGCCGCATTGGTTTGTCTGTCTGTGTGCAAGATAACTCAAAAAGTTATGGATGGATTTGGATGAAAATTTCAGGAAATGTTGATACTGGCACAAGGAACAAATGATTAAATTTTGGTGGTGATCGGGGGTGGGGGGGTGGGGCACTGATCTGCCTTGGTGGAGGTCTGCGCTCTACAAGTGCTTTTCTAGTGAATTGGGGGGTACTTAGATAAAAATATATATTTCAAGGGGTACTTCACTGTAAAAAGTTTGAGAACCACTGGTCTAAATCTATGTTCAGACAGCAGGTCTTAATTAATGCACAAATCAAATTGTTTTGAGAAGTCTGATTTTTTTATGTGCTCGTTGATATTACACCTTAAATGCAACTTCTGTCAGTTTTGTGCAAGTGACCCACACGCACAAAAGAGGTCCTGACGTAACACATGACCACACAGACACGCACTGTGTTTATGGGAGGAAATATATTTTCCCACCGCTCCTCCTGGGATGCAGAATTGTGACGTTTGTCGCATTTCAATGACATAAAAGTTGGATACATGCGACCTGGCCGTTCAGACTGAAGTCACGTTGCAAACTATCAGATATGTATCAGATTTAGGACCACATATGAAAGTGGCCTGGGTTGGATTAGTGCTGTTGAAACTGTCTATAACAGATCAGATACAGGTCACATATGGGTGACAAAAAAATCGGATTTAGCCCACATTTACCTGCAGCCTGAACGTAGCCTAAGACTGGATAAAATACAAATATTAAACTCCGTCTCGTGGCTGCAGTTTCTTATAATTAGCAGCTCTCTCACACATTCTGTTGCTTCTTGCCCACATCTCCCTTGTGGCTGAGTTTGTTTTTCTCTTCAGCTTTACTATGGCAGGACAACAGAATATATCAGTATTGATTTTTCCATCGGTGCACAGTTTCTATGCTTCTGCCATCTGTTCAGCAGTGGAAATGGACTTCAGTTGAACAGGTACTCACTTCTACCCACACTTCACCTGGAGTATGAGTTCAGAATGAGCTCTTTTCACAGTTGTCAAGAGAAACCTGCTCTAGCACAAATGGATACAAACTCAGAGTAGCTTCATCCTAAAAATAAAATGTGTATGATGCTCAAGTTAAAGACGGAGGTCAAGTATCATCACAAAAATACAATAACTGCTGCATTAGCCTGTTTTCAGACATCTACACCACAGACACACTACGGTTTCAGTAGACAGATGTGCCATTTTGTCTCATTTTACCACAGAAATCCATAACTAAAACAGAGAAATCTCAATTGTGTCCAATTCCATCAATCAATCATCACTCAAATTTCAAGTTACATACATACCATCTCTTACGCTGCGTGAAAACAAAACTGAAAATTAATATACTTTCAAGGTTCAACTCCCAACTTCTACACCTCTCTTACACAGTGGATCTTACACACAATTTTCACAACTTCTAGCCCAGTGTTTTTCAACCTTGGGGTCGGGACCCCATGTGGGATCACCTGGAATTCAAATGGGGTTGCCTGAAATTTCTAGTAATTGATAAAAATAAAAAAATAAAAACTTACTAATAAAAAATATAAAGTGAGTTGACAGAGACAATCCCAATCCATAACAGACAAACTGTGTCTGAAACTGCAGCACTGTGGTTCTGTTTATCTGTCAAATGTTCATTGTGGTCGGTTTCAGATGCTGCAGCTCTTTCATAATTCATAGTTTGAGTTCTTGTTTGTTCAGTATTAATTGTCAGCCTTGTAAATCCAAGCTGGACTGACTGTACATATCCTGACCAAGGAAAATCCAATTCTCCCTTTGTGCAGTAATCTGCACCTGGATTTACTGCCTCCATCCATAATAATATATATTATATAGACTAAATGTTCTCTAAAATTATGTTTATTTGCAACATAGTATAGCAAACTATAAGGCGCCCCAGCTGACATGTGATCATGTTTTTACCTGCCACACCAAGACCTTGGTGCTTAGGTCCTGGTCTGTCAGGTCCAAGGCCAAGGCTCTGGCCACCAACAGGCGTCTGTTTTCTGGGGACAGTTCAGAGTGCAGAGTGATGAAGGGAACCTCTGCTCCGACCGCTGACACATCCAGGTCTGGCTCCTCCCCCCTGGCATCCCGCTGGCTCCTGTTTGATAAGGCTGGCAGTCGGGTGTTACAGTGGGCTCTCCTTCCCTGCTCTGACAGATCTAAAGACACGCTGTGGTGGCCTTTATGTAGCTGCTTTTTCAAACCTGCGTGCTGTTGTGCTTCTGTGTCGTTGTCCTGAACGCTGCTGGTAAAATCCTGAGGTGAGAGGTCACAGAGTATGGGCGGGCGATGCGCTGTAAGGCTGCTGTGAGACAAGGAATGTTTGATGAGGCAGCTGTTTGGAGGTTTGTTGTTCTTCACGTCTTCTAAATCGTGAGGTTTGAGTTTATGAAGGACAGAGTCGCTGTAGCTGAGGCTCTTGTTGTTGGACAGAGACGACCTCAGAGGGGTCTCCAAGTCCTGCTGGCTCCACAGAGGGTCCAGCTCATTGTCACTAATCAGAGGCTGATCGTGTAGAGGTCTGGACTGCAGAGCGGCTGGACTCGGGGGGTGAGATGAACATCCTGCCACAGGAATCCCCTTCCCTCTCAGCTCTTTTCCAAGCTGCTGCAAGGCCTGCTGGGACACCGTTTTCTCCACCTCTGCCGTGAGGTCGGGGATCTCCAGCCACTCCTCCTCGATGACCACCTGCCGGTTAGCGGCAATGTCCATGAGGTGGCGGCAGACAAGCTGGACGATCTTTGGCACGTTCTTCATCTGCCGTGCCTCGTAGCCGTGCAGCAGGTGGCGCTGCCGGGTCAGGTACTGCGATAGGGTGACGGCGCTCGCCTTGGGCTCAGCACAGGAAAAGACGTTCCGGAGGGGAACGAGGAACTGGGCGAACTCCCGAACACACAGCAGCTGACCTCGGGTCTGGATGGAGTTGGGTCTCTTGGCTCGTACAAACAGGATGGCCTGATCGGCACTCATCCGCGATGTAAAGACGAGGTAACAGGCCAACAACACACCTGAGGAACAAACAGCTCATATCAAACGCACACCTCATGCACGGAGGATGTCAGACTATATCAATCAGATGCAGAAACGACTCAGTTTGCTTGTTGAACTTCTGTTATCTCTGAAGTCAGTGGGCTTTGTTTTAATGTTTTTTTTAAATATATATGGTTCAAATGATATGTGTTGCAAACACAAGTTTAGAGGAGTTACTTGTCATATTTCTCAAAAATGACCTAAAATTATTGACACAGGAGTAAGAAAGATATGTGATGCCATTGTATTATAAAGCAGAGATATGTAGCGTTCCATCTGCACTCAGCCCAACACGACAAAGATCAGTAAGTACAGCTTATTACTCTGCTGTGGTTGTGTTTCACTACATGACTGTGATCAGCTCATTATCTACAGATACACTGTGGTATGTGCTAATGCGCACAGCACACTATAACCCACTACATCTAGATGAAGCAGTACAAGACAACGTGTCAGAGGGATAGAGCACCTATAACACAACTTTCTGGCAAAATGCTGCTTCCTCTGATTATATTAGATTATATATTATATCAATTTGAAGACAAAAATCAACAAGTGGTGCCAGGCACAACAAAGTCCGCCCCTTAGACATATTGTAGCATCTATCCAGCTGATGTCATCATGTCTATGCATGTGCTGATGTCTTATCAATTTCCTCTGTATATGTGCCAAGTTTAAAGTAAAATGAAACAAAATTGATGTTTTTATAGACATTTGAAATTTCACCCATTATAAATAAATGTGAAAAAAAGGATTAGAAAAAAAACTCATAAAAATTTTGAACTTCGATCTACTTTTTCCAATGTAAATGTAACCACATCTATTCTGGGTCACAGGCAATCTATAAACCCAATTTAGTATGAATTCAACCAATAGATTTGCTGCTAGAGTGTTAAAAAACAAAGAAACCAAAACCAAAGCCAACACCTCTTGTCTCCCCTTTGGGTGTGTGTGTGTGTGTGTAAAAATATAACTTTTCAGACATTTTCATGTTTTGTCCTACAACATAATAACAGCCTCATGAAATCTGGAGGCCTGAAATACCGTAGGCAGTTTAACACATTATTAAAGGAGACACTAGAGGTTGTCAGAGACATTAAATGTTATCAGAACATGAAAACTAACCTACCTTTTCTCCATCACATCTCACTTTATTATCAATGATCGGGTACATTATAGACGCACATGAAACAACTACCAAATTACAACCAGATCATATCATTCCTGCAGCTCTACTGCCACTATGTGCTTATGTACCTGTTCTTCCTAGACCAGCGTGGCAGTGGACAGCCATTTTACCCTCTTGGACAGCAAATGACATGACTTTGACCATGTCAAGGATTGTCGTGAGAGATGCCACACCATAGTCCTTCCACCCAAAGTTGTAGTAATAAACTGAAACACAGAAAAAATATTATCTCAGTTCACAATCCATGTACAGCGCATTGCATGTAAGAAGCCAGGGTTGGTATAAAGCAGTGGTTCTCAGTCTTTGTCTGTCAGGCCCCCTGTCAGTTCAAATTAAAAGTAACTTACATTTTTGCTTGAACAATACAAATAAACTCAACCAGACTGCTCCAAGACAATGTTCTCCAAATAAAAATAGGAAATGTGCGATTATTACCTCCGCTAGGAGGTACTGTGATCACTTTGCTTTGTGTGCGTGCATGCGTGTTTGTTTGTTAGCAAGATAACTCAAAAAGTTATGGATGGATTTTCATTAAATTTTCAGGAAATGTTGATACTGGCACAAGGAAGAAATTATTAAATTTTGGTGGTGATCGGGGGGGGGGGGGGGGGGGGCAGATCTGTCTTGGCGGAGGTCTGCGCTCTCCGAGTGCTTTTCTTGTCTGACAATAAAGTTGCTTTTTTTTAGAACAACAAACACATGTTGATAACAAAGATGAACATGTGACCAATATCAGGGGGTCAATGAGCCTGTTCCCATTGCATATCTCAGAACATTAAAGTCCAAACTGTCCAAAAACACAAACATGTCACATGTGTCTTTTCCAGTCCAGTCCATTGTCCAAACCTAAACTCTTTGTCTAGTCTAGTGACAGATCACCATGGCAGTAGATTGGTTTGGTGGACGTCCCTGAAATGAGTCCAGGGTGCTCCAACGCTAAAACATTAGTTCCATCTGATACATGTTCTAACCTGAACAGAAAAAAAACAAACTAACAAAAAAAACAACACCTAGGAGTGATCCCATGACCCCCCCTGGCAAGCCTTCATGCCCCTCTAGGGGCACCCGCCCCATAGTTTGAGAAACACTGATATAAAGATACAGCACCACATGCAGCTGATGCTCAGATGACTCAGCTAAAGATCTCAGGGGAGCTTGTTAAATGAAGTCTCCAGTCTGCAGTAATTATCTGGTTGGTCACCGGGGACCTTCATGTTCCGGATGTAAACAAAACCCAAGACTGAAATTACCTACATAAAAAAATAAACATGCAAAAACAACACACGGCTAATCTAATCCACACAGGAGTAACTACATTATTACTTGCATGCAATGAGGGTACGATACTGTGGTATGTCTTATGTGTGTCAGCTGATTCCCATATGTTTGGCACAGTAATAGAAATAACAAAGCAAGCGATTAAATGGTAACAAATGGTTTAATCTAGAGATGATCATTTACCAATTAAAAAAAAAAAAGAGTAGAGCATGAGTTAGTTATATAATAAATCCACAAGCTGCTGTTGTCTTTAGAAAAGTTCAACAAAAAAAAAGTGTGTGTTTGAGCTGTGCGTAGGTGCAGGTGTGTGTCGCAGACTCACTGCCTGCCTCCATGAAGGTCTCAGGTCTGTAAGTGAACCCACTCTCCTGCTCCAGTGGGTTTCCACAGCTGGCGTGTTCTCCGGGCCGCTGCAGGTTAATGACCGTCTTCAAACCGCACCTGAGCACAACAAAACATGACACACTGTAAACACACACAGCACTGTTTACAAACCAACATGAGACAGCGGATCACAGACAACAAACACTCACTCTGTCACCGTTAACCTGTTATTAACAAATGTAATTAAAAATACAACTTAGACTGAAATGAGGTGTGAAGGGAAGACATTACTGTACCTTTGAAACTGTTCGATGATGTTATATTTCTCTATGATTTCACTGGAAGGCCTTGCCATTGCTAGCAAGTTGTCAGTAATCCTGCAAGCAGAGCATATCATGTTAAATGTAAACAAATAAAAAAGGCCTTTTTTTTCCAAGTGGCTGGTTGGAAAAAATATTGATGATTTTGATGGTGTTTTATATAAGACATAAAAAATGATCTTTTTCATAATAATGAGGATGTGTAATAGGCTAATGGCAGTGGTTATCATCTACAAATGTTATAACAGGAAAGAAAGGTGAGTCTGTCTCTCTTCCTGTGACTGGTGCATGAACCCACCCAGGGGTCTCTTTTGATGACTAAATGTCATTCCCCACACTCTGCAATAATATTTGTACAAAAATAGCCATAGAAAAAACCTACTAATAAGATATGTGCATTTTATATTTTCTACTAATGTCACCCAGCCATGACTTCACTTTAAAGGAGTCATATTTTACTTTCTTAAAACCACTTTTATTAGTCTGTGGTTCATTTATTTGTGTATTTGGACCCTAATAGTTCATATAGTTTGAATTTGAACCCTCCAGGTGCTGCAAAACTATCTTTATATTCATTTGGGCAAAAATCCAGTGGATTTCTACAACCTGTTTTAATTCCTGCTTAATTTGTTACGTCTATAACTAGTTATGTCACAACATTTGCACATATAAGGTCCAGACTTCAGATGAACATTTCTCCAGTTCGACATAATTGTTTGTCAGCAGCAGCAGTTGTAGTCCATACTGAAAATGCGTCCAAACTTGGAGCCCATTACCTAAAAGGTTCAATTGTTGGTTGTATTAACGAACACAAGTGACTGAACGGGACAGAGCAGCACAGCCAACAAACTGGAGGGGGCGGGACCTGAAGTGGCTCATGTGCATTTAAAGGGCCAGCGCTCCAAAGCACCTTTCTGGTGAGATAGGGTTGAAGATGGACCTGTGGTGTTGAATTAATGAAGAATTCAGACCCAAGCAGAGCATTTAAAGTTCATGTAGAGCACAGGGAAATGTTGGAAAATGAAGAATTCCATTTAAAAAAGCAAAATACGGCCCCTTTAAAACATGATTCCAGTGGAAATCATCAGTACAAATGCATTGACTTTTTATGCAACTGTTGCTTCAACTTTTGATGAGCCAAAATTACAAACAACAGCCAAGGTTAAACTAGTCCACAGAGACGTACCAGGACGAGTAGAGTCCTTTAATGGCTTGCTCCTCGTCGCTCCAGCGAGAGGGGTTCTCATATTTACAGGCTCTCCCTCCACAGGCCATGGAGCACTGCATGTGACCCGGGATGACATGCCTCAGGGTCTCGCCCATCTTGGTGTACTTTGCGGTGGGGATCCTTGCATTGGCTGAGGAGAAAAAAACAAAAAAAAAAAAAACAGCATTAAAACAGTGTGAGAATGGACAGTGGTGTAGCTGAACTCATCGCTGCCGCTCTGTTATTTCTTCAGTGTCTTTACATCTCCTGCTTTTGGACTCGGTGGGAGTCTGCTTCACGCTGACGGCCACCATCACCCTGTGTGAGGAGGACGAGAGGAGCTCCAGAGCTGAGCTCCGTCGGCGCTGCAGGACCTTCAGCAGGATGTCCGAGGCCGAATGCCTGCGGTCGTGTCTCCTGGTGCCGCGGCCCGTCATCTCCCCTTTCAAGAAGTATGGGCCTCCTCTGTGGTTCTGCATCGTGTTAGAGCCCGGGCTGCGCTGCTGCAGTCTGCGGTGCAAACATCTCTGAACTAACAAAGGTGGCAGGCTCAGCGCTCTGTGTGCCCACGGTGAATCATCACATAACAATCGCCCATTGGTATAGAGAGGCAAATACAACCTATCAGTTCATCAGCAGCATTTGAAGTGTCGCCATGACAACCAACTCCAAAGTCGTCAGTGGGAGGTGAATGGGGGCGAATGCTGCACATGCACAGATCTGAGACAGGCGGCTTATAACAGAAAGAGGAAAATGCGGTTGTTGTTTATTCAAAAGGCTGAACATCTGATGCTGTACAGCTCCAACACACAGCATCCATGAGGGTCAACAATGAAACACTGTTTTCTGCTTAAAGCTTCAGTGTGTCGTTGTTTTTTTGACGTCATTGGTCAAAATTCCATATTAACCTTTCAGAATATTCAAGCGCTTTGAGAGGAAACAAGACTTCAGCACCTCCTAAACTCACTTAACAGACTATAGAAAATCTACCCCATGGTGGTAGAGTTTGTCCCATCATAGGCGTGGGTGGGTAAATTAGAGATCACTGTCAGGATTCCATCGGATGTGACTCTACTACTCTTCCCCATGACTCAACATGGAAGCAATGTGGCAGCTGCATTTTTCCACAGTGACACAAAATAGTGTCAAATTACCTTCTTTAGATGTATTTAGTTTCTGAAATAGACAGAGGAAACAGCTACAAAGGGAAGGTGTGTGGGTGGGGATTTTAACTGAAAATTTAAGCATCTCTTTCAACAAAATCTAAAAAAAAACTGACAGAAAATGTAATAGTCACTACAAACTTGATGCTAAATGTGAAAAAAAAGAAAGCAGCTAAAAAAAGTAACACTAAGACAAGTAACTAAAAAGCTCAATTTAGTATAAATAAAAAAACAATTTAATTTAGCATTAAATTGATGTCAGTTTCAATTTTGGGGGTTTTGAGGACCTACATTTTACTAGAGATCAGCAGATACTGGGTATTGATATGATAGGGATAAATTGGGAACAGGAAGAAATTACAACTTGATTAATGAAAAAAAAAACAAAACAGACATGCTCGCATTTGATTAAAAAATGACTAATGAAATTGAATGTCTGAGTAAAAGTACTAATTAGTGAAATAAATAAGAAATCTTCACTAATTCATTAATAATGATGTAACCTTATCATGCTCATAAGTTAAAAAGCTGCTTTATAGGAACCAAACTCATTAAAATATACATTATCTCAGGTAAAAACATTACTGTAGGAAACATGATGACTGTTAATATGGTTTAATATGGTATCTTTTTTGTTTGCTGTGTCTGAGTATCAGTGACATTAAGAGAAGGACTAGCATTCACTGGGTTCAGACAGGACGGTGTAATTGTAATACTGTCATTGTGCTTGAAGTGAGCTCAACAATTGAGCAGCCAGTCCGGCATCAAACTGAAGCCAAAAGGTGAAACGATCCCGCGGCTTCGCTGAGCCTCGGTCTCAACGTGAGAGCACAGTCACTGCCGACACTGAAAACAACAAAAGCTCCTCAGGTCTCCGTCAGCTCACCTGTCCCCAGTCCAGTGGTTTATTCAAATCAAGATCAGAACATTTTAAACACCCAATATGAACATAGATACTTATACGGATAGTTAATTGTTTTTTTTGTTGTTTTTTTTTCCAGAAAATAACACAGACTTAAATTAAATTGTTGATCATGTGTCACAACTTTTGATGAAAAATGTTTAAGCCATGACACATTTTATACGACATCCTGATGTACTTTAAACAGCCGACCTGGTGTAGTTCATACTGGTCCTCACAGATCCACACCCAACATGTCTTTGGTAAACTACTGAAGCATCATGTTTTAGTTTTACTACACAAACGCAACACACAATGATCTTAGCTGTAAACTGTCATTTTAATGTATTATTGTGAAAGAGATCTGCAAAATCAGTACATGGGGCTGCACATTACCATGATTTTGAGAGCTGATTAATTTGTTATTAATTTTCTCAATTCACCTATTAGTTATTTGGGTTTTATTTATTCTTTTGTACAGCACTGTTTTCTTTTTTGTACAGTTCAATGTTTTTTAATCTATTCTGTATTTTATTCTTTTATCTTGGAATTAATTATTCTTATGTACAGCACTTTGGTCCAGTGCGGTTGTTTTAAAGTGCTTTACAAATAAAGTTGGATTGGATTGAATTTTAGTTGTTTGGTCTATAAAATGTTAAAATTGTCAGTTGTTGTTTCCAAAAGCTTAACGTGATGTTATTTAATGTCTTGTTTGATCCACAACCCAAATGTAGTCAGTTAACCATCATAAAGGAAGAACGACGATAATAGCTGGAATCATAGCATTAATTAATTTATTTTTTTTAATTACTCAAACTATTAATCAAAGTAGTTGTTGATTTATTCAATAGTTGATAACTCAAGCAACTTTTGGAGCTTGGATTTTATACGCCAAACCACCGAGAGAAATCCACACTTTGTTTTTTTTTCCAATGTTCTTTTTATTTGGAATCAAGGTAAAAACAAAACAAAACAAAAAAAAAGAAAATGACAATCATACAAGAAAGACCGGTACTTTTAGATTTTCCACATAACTAAAAATACAATACCCACCCTACATAGTCCCGGGTAACGCATCCCAATCTGAGATTAAATAAATAAACAAATAGAAGCAATAATATTAGTACGTATGACACTCATCAGGCATATATAACTAAACAAAAAAAAAATTTTGTTTAAATCTACATTTTCTTACACCTGAATATTGATCTCTGGATGCTAAAACGCTCATTAATCTATTAATATTTTATATCGATATAGCATGAACAGGCATCCAAAATCAAGGTTGTTTTTTCCAGACCTGTTCTTTGTAAAAACTCTACTGTTTGTGTGTTTTGTATGCTGTGGTGCTCTCCTACCTGTCTCCATCTCTGCGCTGATCTCTCCACTGTGGGCTCCAGTCATGGAGTAAGGCAGGTCACTCAATATGCTGACACCAGCTGCCATGGCAGGGGCTGAAAGGTGGGAATAAACATGGTGTCAAAGGCAGATGAAAAAAAAAAAAAAAATAGAAAAGCCAGCAGGAGGACAACAGAATGAAAAAGCACTATGGCTCAGCTGATAACAAGGTGAGCACATAAATGAGATATGAGCGATGTGAGCGCTGTTGCCTGGCAGGAGGAGAACTCAGGGGAGAAGGCAAATGTGCAAACTGAGCCACCATGTCAGCAGCTCATGTGTCAGTCTGTGACCACGGCACCTCTGGGAACAGGTGGGCGTGGCCTGGGGACATCAGCGGCGCCACATCCCACAAACCTGGATTTGTGCTCAACGTGTAGAACCATCTCACACTGCTTTAGAGAACGGCCTGCACTTTTATGACATCGCCGATCAATAATTTGAGTGAATATATCCATTTGCTACTGTTTGGCTTTAGAGCTAATACTGTACTTGTTGACATGTGATTTCTGTTGCCTTTTATCAGTTGTGTCTCACAGAGTGTCAACTAAACTCCACGGACCAAAGTGTTTCTCACGTTACACCCTAAGCCCTAATGGGCCTCGACACTGGTGCTAACTGGTGTTACAGGAGTGAAACTGTGCACCTTCACAGCTCTGAGCTTCAATGTGCTCCATTAACTATTGAGCAGGGTCGCTGTACTTCACATGCTAACTTTTTGATGGCCAAATGATTCCCTGACCTTTGCCTGTTCCTTTCCTGCCAACAGTTTCATCTTGCACCTGAAGAAGCCATTGAGAGGAAACTATAACCAGTCTACAAAACAAACCAAAAAAACAAACCAGTGTTTCCCAAATTGTTTTTCCTCGACACACTTTGTAAAAACCTATTTCACAACCGCTTGTTGGAGTGAATTTCAAGCATGAATGTATGAACAAAATATTAGCTTGAACATACATGTAGCCATTTCATAATAAATATAGTACTTCAATCTTCAATTACACGGGTACACTTTTTTTTTTTTTTTTTAAATAATCTGCCTCAGAGATTAAATGTGCTAAATCTTACATACTTCAATAAAATGAATTGAAAAACAAATGACAAGCGCTGGTTTGCTGATGTTTTCAATGCCTATGATAAAGTGTTATTACACAAATAAATTGGTTTGTGTGCATTTATACTATAGATTTATAAATCTTCCCCTGCAAAGTGAATGTATTATCATGTGCAGACAGTGTTTTGAAGTAGATCTGGTAGCTCTGAGACAAACATTCCTTCAGAGTTAAACCCATTCTCTCATTCAGTCTCTACAGCCAACCAGCATTTTTTTTTTTTACTTCATTTTTCTTTATAAGTGACTCAAATTGCTAAAATGTCACGTCTTTTGTTCTGTTGACCAGTGTAAATAATGCCTGTGTTACTGAAAACATGCACCTGTTATAACATACATATACATATAATATGACCAATAAGAAGTGGAGAAGGAAACAGGCAACCTCATTGTTTTTACTTCCTCTGATTGGTGAAACACATTAAAAGTTATCCACAATAAGTACATTTAAGCAAAATTAACAGGTTTTCCACACTCATCAGTAAAACAGAACATACACTCACTTGTGATAGTTCAATTTGGGAGTAATTCAAAATAAAGTGTCTAACAGTGTAGGGCTGCACTATTTGCTGAAAATGCCATTTTGCAATTATCATGTACACACTGCAAATTCCATCTGTAATTTGAGTCAACTTGGTTATAAATGAAAATGCTGATTAGCGATCATGCTGAAATGGGGATTTTTTTTCCACAATGTGAACCTGTAAACTTAGACTGCAATAACGCCTACAAAAAGTGACTTTTTTTTTTTTTTTAAATAGCCGATTCATTTAGCATTTTGAACACTCTTCCTCTGCTCAGTGAATCCAAAATATCACCACCCACAAAGTGCACCTTTAAACTACAGATTTTGCAATTATATACAGTCGCGGAAAAAATTATTAGACCATCAAAAGTCATCAAAAACAATGGTTATGCAATCAAGTATTAACTCCTGTGTGTATTATGTCACTAAAACAGACAGAAAAGAAAACATGGAATGTCTAAAAGCACTGTTTTTGTCAGTACAATGCCATAGATATTGATGTGAGAACTGAAGTGATTTTGGTTATTATCAAGAAAACCTGTTAAATGGAGAGATATCAGCTCTGAAATTAAACTACTATGAGCTAGTTTGTTGGTATCATTATATTTGTCCAAACAAATGTACCTTTAGTTGGACCAGGCATTAAAATGAACAAGAAACTGAAGAAAACAAGGGTGATCTAGTAGTTTTTTCCGCAACTATATAATTGCTCAGCGTCAAAATGTGATTAACAGTGATAAATGTCAGTGCTATAAATCTCATATGAAACTTGTGTCATCCAATACTGTCCTTACTAGTGACATGCTGCTAAAATGTACTCGGTGAAGACATGAAATAGATTATATAAATATATTATTTCTATACTGTAGCGTTTAGTGCCCAGGCTGTGATCTCAGCTCTGTCCATAAGAACAATGAGCTCATCTGTGCAGGAGTTTGGACAGATGATGCTCTGGGTTTTGTAATATAATCTGAACAGCAGCAGAGGCGGTGTCTTACAACGTACCGTGACTCTTAAGTTAGGGCAGTGTGACAGTGATAGTGAGTAGAACCCTATGAACCCTCCCATGCTGCAAAGGTGTAGGAGTGTATCATTCATCACCTTCGTACAATCCTGACCTTACATTTCCTCTTTGCCTGAAATTTATCTATACCTACACATAGCTCATACTCAACATATCAGTGTCCTTCTGTGCCATAAAATTTAGCGGATCTAGAGTGAGCAGGTTTTTCTTTTTCTTTTCTTGAGCCCACTTCCATTTCCAGAAACAAGATAAACTGCTTGCACACGCACACAACCGCACACGCATGGATACACTATGTGCACACACACACACACAACTGCAAACATAGACATACTGTATACTCACAAACACACAGTCCAGGTACCTTTCTCCCCCTTTTTCCCCTTTTCCACCACCCCAACCCTCCCCCTCCCCCTTCGATTGATCAACAAATATGTAAATCTGTTGTCTGTTTCCTCCGTTGTCTGTCTAAGTTTGTTAACAAGTGTGTTGTATTGTCATGTATCTCAGATACATCATTTAAGGGCGAGGTCAAGGACATCCCACTACTTTTTGATTCATAACTTTTGAACCAGATAAGTTTAAGACAAATATTCCACATAATTGAAAAGGTCTAAATGCCATCTGAAACAGACTCAAAGGGCAAAATTAAGTTTCAAATATTTTTAAATGAAAAATATAAAAAACTACTGCGTCACAGATGGACAAAAAATGTACATCTATTTTTTGCAAGAATTCCAAAGTTCTCCAAAGTGAAGTTCCTCTGACATTTTCCTCCTCAAATGTATTCAGTGTATACCTTAAACCCTCTATTTTACAACTGAATAATTGGTTATAGAGGAAAAAAATATTAGATCAAACCTAAATAGAAAGAATTTAGACAAATGTCAGCATTACAGATGCACAACAAAAGTAAATATCAAATTAAACATTTTTTACTTCAATTATCAAAATCATATACATTTTTTTAACAATATTTACTACCTACAAATAATATTAACATTACATTCAAATGCATTTTGCATAGATATGTGCATTTATTAATTTTAAACACTGTGTGTTTAGAATATGACATAAATAATATAACAATCCAATCCAACTTTATTTGCAAATCACTTTAAAACAACCGCAGTGGACCAAAGTGCTGTGCAGAAGAATAATTAAAACCATACATACATAAATAAATAAATATCTCTGTGTATTTTGAATAAATTTAGTTTCTTTATGAGAGTTTATAAAATGAATCCAGAATGATGGCACAAAACTTTGTCACTTTACAAACATTTACACTCAGAAAACGCCTCAATTTTTTTTTTCACAACTTTTTTCTCATTTCAAAATACATTTTCCTGAAAATATAAGTAATTACCTCCCCAAAAATATAAGTTTGGTGTAGATTATTGTAATTTAATTTTTTTGACCAGATGTTAACCTTCCCTTGATTTCGCCCATCTGTAACAGTTGTGTAATTTGAGTGTCTGTATTCTATGTTGCACCTTGGTTGTTTTTCATTCGTCAAATGTCATTTGTTTGCAAACAAAAACAAAACAAAAAGCTGTAGGAGTGTATCAGTAGTAAGGAGCAGAGCCGCTTTCTCCTCATTAGATAAAGCCTAATGACTGCCTAGTGCACACAAATACAGATTAACATGTTACTCCTCTTGTCCACATGATGTCTACATGAGAACAAGAGGCTCCATTTCAGGTCAGTCAAACTCAGATTTTTTCATAAGTGTGAATATGGAAAACAGAAAAACAAGACTCCACCTCAAGTCACACACTGTTTTGTCTCCCAGTTATTGTTTCTTCTGGTTATTTAAGGCCAGCGATCTAAATATTTGAATACTACGGTATCTGTGACGTAAGTATTTAAACATCAATCATTAATTTAATGTGTAGCATCTTTTACATCTTGAGAGACAGGTCACGTTTAGGTCACAGTGCCACTCGTGTTAAGAGTAAGGCTCCTGTAGTCTGTGAATAATTGATGGTGTAAAGTTAGATCCTGTCTTTTTCCATCCTCAGCTGCTTTTGGACTTCTTCTACACTTGTAATCCACACTTCACCTAACAAACTAATATGGCACTAAATCCGAGCATGACAGTGGTTCTTGTGATACAGCCGGAAAGAGGCCTATCCAATCACATCCACAGTCAGTACAGCGGAGTCTGACACCGATTGGCATTGTTTCTGTTCAAAGACAAGGTGTTCTTTACAAACGTGATGCATGTGTATCAAATATTATGTGAAACAAAGCCAATGTACTGAGCAATAATTAATCTCTTTCCTGTTTCGCTGAATCTAATCTAAATGCTTCACACGTTCATGTCGAGTCCATAAGCTCATGTCCACTGGGAAGCTGATGTGTTTGTGGATATGAGAAGTGGTGTGAAGGCTGAGTGTGGTTTCTTACAAATGCTGCTAATGAATGTGGGATGTGAGAGCCATTTCCACAGAGCGTGACAATAAAGAAATATGGGTGATGAGATGGTGCTCCACACAGCATGGTTAATCAGCAATAATGTGTCAGAAGGGATTCTGATCAGACAGCGAAGAGCAGAACACACCAAACTCATGTCACACATGGGTGTTGCATTAGAAGGAGTAGAATCCCACTTACATGCACTCCTTTTCACCCACGCAAATGTAATAATAATAATAATAATAATAATAATAATAATAATAATAATAAAAAATCACCCTTTTATAGTGCTTTTTGGACACTCAAAGACGCTTAAATTTAGACTTATTTGTACTCGAAGACAGATTCTGTTCATTTAAATGCTATTTTGTTTGATTTTGTTTCTTTGCGTGTTCAAAATAAAATAAGTACATAAATAATAATTAAAAAATGCAACAAGTAGGACTGACACACAGTGTACACATACATTACAAGAGGGTGGGAGGTAAACCCTGACCTTATGCAGAAATTGTGTATAAAACAAGGGCAGAATTTTCATTACGCGCCCAAAAAACATCTTTCCTTTACTATAAAACCTGTGAGAAACTGTCTGGTTCTCTAATACAGAGACAGGACAATTATGTGAGACCAAGAGGAAATATTACAAACCAAGAGGAAATATTACAAACTACTTTAAAAATAAATAAATAAATAAATAAATAAAAACCTAACCTATATGAGAAGGAGACATAATCTTTTATTGTAGTGCTGTATTGAACATTATAGCTAAGACTGGGTATTAAACGGATAATGATAATTATTGCAACATGGTTTAGTCTTTTGGGTTTATATTGTTTATACTGTTAGCTAAAATATGAAAAAGGCTTCATTGTTGTGTAGTTTTACTAAATTTTACTCAAACATATTTTTATGAGTATATGGAACAAAGACTTTATGTTAATTGTTCTGAATGTTCTACCTTAAATACCTAAAATGGTCCACTGCTTTACAACGCTTTGTCATGTGACAACCCCAAAGAAGACAACAACCACTGGTGAAAATGATGTAGAAATTAAGTTACAGGTTATGCCATTTACATGTTATTGAGAAATAGCTCAGACTGCCTGTATTGTCTTTATTTTAAAACAAAGGAGGCAGATGCAGTAATAAAAATGGACAAAATAAGCAGGAAATCCCAAGATCTTTTACATTACTTACATCCTGTTTCATCATCTACATTGTTTATGGCTTGTTTCATCATTGTTTATGTCTTTTACTTCATTTTCATCTCATTACATCATTTATATCTTGCTGGGTCCTTTATGTCGTCCTTTTTATCTGATACATTCTCTGTATTTATCTTGTGTTTTTTATGCCATATTTATCTTGAGCCGTGTTCATCACTTTTGTAAATTTACATCAACCACAAATAATGTTTGGTCTTATCATCTTCCAATCGCTCCAAAAGTCAATCTTTAACCCTTTTATGCATAGTGGTCACTCCTGTGGACAGTTCTTCTCCAGCTGTTCTCTTGTATATTCATGGGTTTTGTTGTTTCAGTTCCATATCAGCCAACACAGTGGACACTTATGCACCATCTCATACACTGACATTCAGACCATTACTGTAACTTTGCTGTTCTTGATAAACCTGATCTGCACCAACATGTTTGAGTATTTTTATATATATATATATTTTGTATTATCTCCATGAAGTGAGTAATAGCTAGTATTAGAGTATGACCCTAAGGATTAAATTGAGAGAAAACATCAGATTAGCTGCACTGAAAATATTTTTATTTCGTAGTTTTCACACAGTATATCACTTTCTGATATTGCGTTTTAAATACATGTTTCTTTGCTTCAAAAATTAAACACATGGTGGACATTTTTGTAACTATGAAAAATAGGTTTGTTAAAAAAATTTGAATTGCATTGTTTTTTTTCTTTCAGGCCTAAAGAGGAAAAAAAACACTCAGGAAAAAAATGTGACTAAGGTTCTCATAATTCGTGCATGAAAGGGTTAAATTAAAACAGCTTAAAATTGATTTGACATTTATCATGATTACTATTACACTGGTCAACAACAAATTTATTGTTTAAGTTTTCTGAGCTGATTTAGGATAATTTTGGTGTGCTGAATCAAAAAATCCCAATAATTTTGCTCAATCAGGTCAACTTTCTGAACTATGCTACATATTGGCTTTTTAACATTTTTGCTTACATTTATGGGCATTTTCACATCACATGATACAAAATTCTTTCATATTTCTTGCAATAAACGAATTTTGAAGATTTTACTTTTGCCAATTTATGATTGTTTTTTTTAATATTACAGGTGAATGAAATGGCTTCGACTAGAAGATCTTGCAAAAATAAGCCTAATGTATTCTGCTACATCTGCGGTGAATACACCATTGTACCTAACAGGAATCAAGTCACAAGTTTCATAAAGTGTGCTTACCAATCTTATTTTGGTATTAATTATTGTATTTTGTGAGAAGATCAAATTTTTCAAAATCAAATTAGCAAAAAAACCTGACCAGATTGAGAAAAACAGATGTCATTTTTGGATTTAGCGGTGCAAAATGGTCCTAATTCAGTTGAAAAAACCTAGACAACTTGCAAAAAACATTTTTTTTGTAACCCATTGTTATCGATTAATATAAATAACGAAGCACTGATGACACTGTGCATCTTGGTAGCTGATAATATGAATAACCCTCTTGACAGTTTCATGTCACCTGTCTCCTGACTACACAACTGCAGTAGAGTTAATATTAACATGGGTGGTGACAATAAGCTCCTCCTGTGTGTTTTGGAGCAGAAGGTTGTTGATAATCAGTCACAGGGTGTAAAGTTTTTACTTCCTATTTGTGTCAAAGACGAACACAAATCAACATTAACCGGTTGTGTTAGCTAATAAGCATCCACTGTAATATTCCTAATTAACAACGATCCTCGCATTTACTTAAACTAACGTGGTTAGAACATAAATAAGCGTGACTCTGGCAGGTAAACACTTAATGCTGACTTCTTCAGTGTTGTGCAGCCCTGAGGGAGCCATAGCGGTGCTGATGCTGCAAGCGGAAGATTTAGCGCTAGCTAATTAGCTTACTGTCCTGAAGCTAACAGAGTAGCAGGAAAACGGCTTGTCTTACCGTTTTAATGTTCTTGGAGTCCGGTGTGCTACTTAGGTTTTCTGACATACTATGCTCACTTATCTGGAACCATGCTTGTTTTATCTATAGCACCTCTGAATCCGGGTTTCGCTTGTAGCCACATCATTAGGTCAGCTAAGTACAGCTAGCTCTGTAGCTAACTTAGCCACCAGACATGTTGTCCTGTAAAGCGGTCCGGCCATGTCACGTGACCAAAGACGGACCCCCTGCATTCTGATCCTAAATGTACAGAAACACACACACTCACATCTAATTTACTTAAAATCTGAATTATGGGGTGTCTTTTTTTTTTTTTTTTTTAAATAAATGAATAAAAATAACTATAGATAATTGTAGACTTTTTACTGATCCAAACATGTACTTTCTTTTTTTTTAAACTAAGCAACCTAATTACGCTTTTCCAGGAATCTCATTCTTAATTTCAGAAATAATAGATACTCTGATTATGAATTTTAATTTGTAGATTTACCTTACTGTTGCTGTATAGTGTTTTATTATTTACCATTTGACTACTGGACAAGCATATCAGCAATGAATCAATTAACGTCTGAAATAACATAAAGGCCTCTTCCTTTGTGCTCTGTATTTAACACAGCAAACATTGCTGTTCCTGTTTCAAGCTGACAACATTTCAAACAGGGAAAAATACCTAATTATTTAATGAGCAGGCTGTTTGTCTTCTGAGGTCCTCTGGTACACTCTGGTGGCTGTCGTTTGAAGTGATTCTACTGCGTTATATTAGAAATGATCCTTGGGGAATATTGGATAAAATAAAGTGTCATCTGTCAACTCTCCTAAATGTAAAAGGTTTTTTTTTTTTTTTTTTTTTTTTTTACACATTTTAGTATGTAATAGCCATGTTTGCAGAGAGCACCAACACTGACAGCAGCAGTGAATTTCCTTATTCTCATAATAATACAGTGGATAAAATAAATGCTCTATTGGTAAGAACATGGAAATTCAGTAAATCTTATTTCTCATCATAAGACCTTAACACTTCTAGAAGTATGAGAAACCCTAAAAGTTTATTATTTGGCTTACATTTAT
The DNA here is from genome assembly GCF_902148855.1 of Sphaeramia orbicularis. Taxonomy (NCBI): domain Eukaryota; kingdom Metazoa; phylum Chordata; class Actinopteri; order Kurtiformes; family Apogonidae; genus Sphaeramia; species Sphaeramia orbicularis. The sequence continues at coordinate 6,855,953 of NC_043961.1, read as the reverse complement.
TAAAATATAAATATATAATATACTATTTTTAACTTTCCCATAGTAAAAAAGGTCTTTTCACTTGTGTTTAAAAAAAAAAAAAAAAAAGAAAGAAATGCAAACAACATTCCGAGTATTCCCAAGAAATTTGAGCGAGATAATACATTTATTGGATCCAATTTGTAAAGTGATTTATGAACTTCATGCAAAAAAAAATGGACTTTTAAAGACTTGCGAACAATTCCAGGATTTCGGTGCGTATATCTTTAGCCCTTGTAGAAATGTGATGAGTTCCAGGAGGTCATCTGAGGTTATGTGGCCTCTTCGTGTGACGGCTCCTTCTTGGGTCCTTCTTCTGAGCTTGGACGAGACTGACGGGACTTCTTTGAAACGATCAGCTGTGCTTTGTATTCTTTAGCCTGACTCCTCACTGAACGCAGCTCCTTACGCAGTTCATTGATTTCAGTGATTAGAGTCACATTCTCCTGCAGAACAGATCAATATTCACAGATAAATGACCAATTACTCAGCAGAGCCTTTTAAAATTAAACAGCAGTCATTTAGAATCAATTACTGACTTCAAATAACATTTACTAACTTCAGTCCCTAGATATCTGTATTGTTATATTAGTTGTTGTTTAATTGTCAATTTATCAAACAATTTTTATTATGTCAGTACTTGTAAAATATAGACTAACATCTTTTCTCAAACGTCAGCTCTGTCCAGCATCAAAGCGACCACATCTAGAACCCGTAGTTACCCATGGGTTGACGCACTAGTGAACTATACTTTAAAGACAGACACTCAGAATATTTACCACATAAAACAGATGAGATGAATGAGTCCAGTAAAAGTTTGATAGTTGTCCTAATGGTTGTAAGGCTGTAGGAGCCAGGCCTTTTGGAGTCAGCATCTAGTGGAGGTCAGTGGAATTACATCTTTACGATATTTGGCATGACTTCATTTCTAACCCCTGATCCTTTCTCATCGTTGGCCACAGCCATAGCTTCTCTTTTGGTCCATTTTCCAAGTTATCAAAATACAAAGCTTGTGGAAATGAAATAAAGAATGAATGAAACTGTGTCGGGTGAACGGAACGCGGAAACGCTGCAAGTGTAGTCCACCAATCAGCGTTCTCCAGCACACAACCCCACCCCTAAGAATTCCTGGTAATCTGAAAAGTACTACCTCCCTACCAGGAATTTCTTCGGGGAAAGTTTGGGGGAGAGGGAAAAAATTTTTTACCGGGATAATTTCGATGGAAACGCACCAGGGTTTTTCAAAGTTCAGGGTAATGCTCAAAGTTCCTGCAAAAGTTCCCGCAGTGGAAAAGGGCCTAATGAAGAGCAGCTGTCGACATGATTAGTCTAAGTTACCTTCATGATCTTGACGTAGGTCTTCTCGTGCTCCTCGGCAGATTTTTCCAGTCTCGTCTTCAGACTAGTAACAGTCTTCTCCAGGTGCTCGCGCTGTCGACAGAACGCCTCTTGGATTTCTTCTTCTACGCTACTTTTCAACACCTCGGGAACAGACGCACAAACTTACATTTATTAAAAGTGAGAGATTTTTACAGTGTTTGGTTGTAAATGATCTGCAGGAGCACTCACCACATCAGTCTGCTGGACGTATCGAGCGTGGATCATCTTCACACACTCCTTTAGCTTCTTTGGCTCCTGGATGACACCGACACAATCGTGGAGGTCAGACTTCAGCCGCTGCAGCTGCGTCTCTAAGTCCTTCATCTGAACAATAAAAAAAAAAGAAAAGTTCCACTGACTCATAGAACAATCCACAGGTTGTAATTCATGCTGATTAGGGCTGTGTATTGGCAAGAAATAGGCAATATGGTACAAATCACAATAACTAGGATCACAATATGATACATCACAATATATCATTCATTCATTCATTTTCTGAACCCGCTTTATCCTCACTAGGGTCACGGGGGTCGCTTGGAGCCTATCCCAGCTACATAGGGCGAAGGCGGGGTACACCCTGGACAAGTGGCCAGTTCATCGCAGGGCTGAACATATAGAGACAAACAATCACTCTCACATTCACACCTATGGGCAATTTAGATTAACCAATTAACCTATTAGTGCATGTCTTTGGATGGTGGGAGGAAGCCGGAGTACCCGGAGAGAACCTACGCAGACACGGGGAGAACATGCAAACTCCACACAGAAAGGTCCCACCCCCGTCGACTGGTGTTGGAATCGAACCCAGGACCTTCTTGCTGTGAGGCACAAGTGCTAACCACTGCACCACCATGTTGCCCACACAATATATTATGATACTGTTAAAAAAATCTTAAATCTTAAAAAAAAAAAAAAAGCAACAAACAAAAAAATTGCTTTTTTAACAGTATCATGATATATTGTGAAAAAAAAAAGCAACAAACAAAAAAAAAATTGCTTTTTTTCACAATATATCATGATACTGTTAAAAAAGCAATTTTTTGTTTGTTGCTTTTTTTTTTAAGATTATTTCCTGGAAGAATTGAATTACACCAGAAATATGTACGTACAAACACTAAACACATGTTTATTTGATCAGAACAGGATCTAATGCTATACCACAAAATGTTTCTAATTCTCCTAGTTTCCAAAGGAACTAAAATCTGCCACTCTCAGACAGTAAAAAGTGCTTTTAGGATGCTTCAAATAACCATTATTTAATAAAACAGCATTAAATAATAATAAATAAAATATAAACAATAAAGAAAACCAAAAAACAAAAATGAACCCCCGCCAAATCTGCATTTGAATAAATACCTAAAAATATCAATACAGTACTTTTTAATATCCATGCAGTATCGTGAAATGAAATATCGCAATATATTGCAGAACTGATATTTTCTTACGCCCCTAGTACTAATAGAAACCGTGGGTTGTGTGTTTGCTGACTTTCTGCATCTCTTTGTGCATCTCCTTCTCTCTGGTCCTCAGTTTGAGTTTCAGGTCAGACACACTGAGCTTCAGATGGGTGTTGGATTTATCCAGATTCACCAACTCCTCCTCCAGCTGTCAAACAACACAAACCACGAATCACTACCAATTCTGAAAGGCATTTTTAACTTACAACTGAACCACACTTCATATCTCTAAGCATTTCAGATATTGATAAAACATGTACTGTAAGGATATTCCCAATGACACTATTATTTATAGAAAGTGTATTTCAACTGTTTTATGTGTTAAAACTGCTTGTATTCAACTGCTTTTCTGCTGTGCACTGCTCATTTTACAGTGTTTATACCTTCTTTCATCTGCTCTTTCTTGACTTCCACTTCTGCCTCTCCTTTCACTATCTCCATTTTTTCATCTTTAATGATATTATAACAATTTAACCCCATCCTCCACAAACAGAGACAGAAATACCTGCTGGATCCTCTCCTTCATTTCACTGATGTCATCTTGTTGAGGCTCAATCTTATTCTTCAACTCATTCAACTGGAAATCCAGAACAAACTTGAGTTTCTCCAGTTCCATGTTCTTCTTCTTCAAGCTGGCGATGGTCTTATCCTGTGTGTGAATAGTCAAGTGTGGACAGTGTCTTCATTATTGATTTAGTTACTACTATTATGCTTCTTTTTTTTTTTTAAAGAACTTGATTCTCGCAATATAGATTTCTTATGTTCAGGGTCAGTTTTACCAGAAAAACGTAAAGATTTTTCAAAAAAATATTCTAAAAGTGCTTTGAGCAAATAAAAATGAAAGTGAATTAAAAAAAAATAGATGAAAAATATTTGTATAACAGAATATAATAGTATAGGATATATAATAGTATATAGTAGAATATACACATATTTCATAATGTGTATATTCTCTCTTTTTTAAATTGGATATGTGGATTTTGGTCAGAAAAAAATATTGTTCAGGAACATGTATCAAAGCCAGTATATCTATTTTGGTACTGGAATTGAAAAAATAAAATAAAATAAAATAAAATGAAATAAATGAATGAATAAGTGAACAATACCCAGCTCTACATGTGATATTGGTCTTGGCCGTTTCAATAACATTTCAGTTATTTATTAAACCTTGTTGCACATGCAGTAATGTGGAACTTTGAAGTGTTGATAAAGATGTACAACATATAGAAAAAATACATTGTAATTCAAGCTTTAGCCGTAATTGACATCAGGAAATACTTAGAGTACATTGTTATATTTGCAAAAGGGCATTTGATTGTGCTGTTTGTGGACACAAGGACTTGCTTTTCATGTTTAGGGTAAAGTATTAGAGGAGTGGGTTGTATATCAACAATATCTCTTGAGAAATGTGTTAAATCCACAGTTGAGAATTCTAAAATATAATTAAAAAAACCTAGCACGATGAGTATACACTAGGGCTTATGAGAAAGTTCTGGGATTTTGCAGGGAGTTCATTGTGAGGCACTGGTTGATACATTTAGTTGTTTTTGCAAATGTTTAGACAAATTCAAGAAAAGTACCATAGCACAAGAGAAACATCAATGAACAGGGTTGTTATAGCCTATATTAGCTGTATGACCTATCATAGTTGCACAAAATATCTTCATATACAGGACGTTATCTATTTCCATGGAACATGCTCTGAAACTCTCATCTCATTCACCTTGTCCTGGTTGGTCCGTTCCAGTCCAGAGATCTTCCTCTTCAGGTCCTCGATGTCGCTCTCCATGGATCGGATCAGACCCAGCAGCCTCTGTCGCTCCTGCTTCAGTTTGTTTATGTCGGCTCCTCTGTCGTCGATCTGTCTCTGCAGACTGTAGAACTGTCATCACACCAAAAACAGAGGAAGAACGAGACAAAGCTTACACGTTGAACAAAAGAACTCAATAAAAACAGAAGAGAAGAGCTCTGTTCACCTTCTGTGCCATGATATCCGTCTGCCCCTTCAGACTGAGGTTGGTCTCTTTCTCTGCGTTCAGTTTCTGTTCGTACTTGGTCTGAATGTCATGGATCGTCCGCTTCTCATTCTCCTCCATTTGCTTTATTGTCTCTTTAAACTCACAGGTTTTCTGTTTTGCCTCCTCCTGGCACTGTACAAAACAGAATCAGGTAAAAGATCTTATCTCTAGACCTCATGTGGCTGCTTTACCACCCCCACCTCCGCTCGCCATCTTGTCCTGACCTGAGCCAGGATCTCAGTCTTGTCCCGGAGCTTGGTTTCATAAAGCTCTGTCAGCTCCTCCAGAGCTCGGCTTTTACTCTCTGCTGCATCCTTCAGTCGTTCCTCATAGTTTTCCTGAATCCTTTGGCATTTCTGCTGAAGATCTATGAAGCGCTCGTGCTCCACAATCAGCTTCTGACTGTAGGATGTCTCTGTGTCAGATGGTTTAGCAGATGCAGACATTCATCAGATTGAACTGTTTTTGGATAGTGTTTATCCCATAAAGACCCAAACGTCCACCGTCGACCAAAACCATCTACTGATCAAAAATGTTTAACACCTGTTGGTCCACTAATTCTATTAATACATGTAAATAATTGGTGTAAAATACAGTTCTTCATCTTTTCATGGTCATCAGATGTGACCCATTTGGACATTCACAGGCTCCGTAATTACCGTGGAAACACTGTCATCTTCTACAACATTGATTCACCAGTAAAACCCATGGAGTTGGATCAATGACAGTGAATGGACACACTGGGTTTATGTTCAGTTAGGGATATATTTTGCTTAAAAAGTCACTTTTTTTCAGTTTTCTCTGTTTCTGATATAATAACCTTTGAATTTACTCTAATTTGAATTTACTCTAATTTCTAAATTACTCGAATTTATTCTTATAAATTTCTACAGGATGAGTAAATTAAATATTGAAAAATACCAGATTTTTACTGAAGAAATGCAAAATAAAGAGGATAATAATACAATAAATGGTGATAAATCATTTAAGAAAGGGGTAATATAGAGAAAAACTCATTTGCGAACATAAAAGTAGCACTGGGTCTTTATGGGTTGTGCTTTAAGTGCAGATTTTATCTTCTGCTTACCCAAATCTGTCACTTCTTTAGAGTGGTTCTCTGTGACCTGTGCAGATCTGTCATGATGCTCACGCTCCTGCTTTTCCATCTCTGTCTTTAGGGCCTGCAGTTAAACGACAGCAAATCAATTCAACATAAAAAAATTATCACATATCTAAACCTTTGTGCCTTGCTCTTCCATTTTTCATTTTGGGATTGAGCTTGCTTCAACCTCAGCTACTGTAATAAGCCCATAATAAACTATGGAATAAAAAAAAAGAAGAAGAAAAACAACAACACTCAACTGTTTATGGACAAAAATACCCCCATCTGAGGCCTAAGCATTAGCTCAACTACTGTACTGAGGTAGAAGGTTTAGGTTCTGGGTATATGTGTGACCTGTTGTGCTGCTTCTAGATCCTTGATCTGCTGGCTGAACTTGTCAGAGAGCTCTTTGATCTTCTCGTTGTAGGTGATGTCCTTAAGGCGCAGTTGGTATTCGTTTTCCATCTGCAGCTCCTCCAGCCGCATCTTCAGTTCCATCATATTCTGGTTCTGGAACACACAGAAACGCCGGCTGGTTCAGTGCACGCAGCAGGAACATGATGGCACCGTGGAGTCCAGAAACAAAGCAAACCTTCTCCTCCAGGTCCGACTTGGTGACGAGGATCTCCTCAGTATGGATGATCTGTTTGTTGGTCTTCAGTCCACGGCCTTCCTTATCGACGATTTTAGACATTAACAGACAGCCGTCTTCAGACACTGTCAGCAGGAACTGCTCATCAAAAGTGATCGCCATCTGAGGACACACAAAGTGAGCCAAAGGAACACTACTATTTCAGATTCTTGGTTCTAACATTAAATTCTGTTTCATTCACTGTTTGTAGAAAATGACAGAACTGTGCATGAACACCTAAACCCACCTTAGTAACAGGAGCACAGTGTGCCTGGTACATGATCCAGTCCTTCTGCATGGGTAATGGGTACTTAACAGCCCTGATGGTTCCACTGGAGGTTCCAGTAAAGACCACCCTACCAGTTCGAGATGTTGTGACAGCATTGTGAGCCACATCATCAGCAGGAACCTCCCTTAGAACCTGTGGAACAACAGGAATTCAAAAATATATAGTGACAAAACATTAGACCAGTGGTTCCCAACCTTTTTTGGCTCGTGACCCCATTTTAACATCACACATTTCTGGTGACCCCAGACATTCAAAACAGAGACTTTTTTTTTTGTTAAAATGAATTTGTTTTTGATAATGTAATAGCTTGCTATACTATGTTGTAAATAAACACTAATTTTAGATGACATTTAGACTATATAATGTATATTATTATGGATGGAGGCAGAAAAGCCAGGTTGAGATTACTGCAGAAAGGGAGAATTTTATTTTCCTTAACGGGCAACTCCTTAATGTAAACAGAGCTCCGTCAGGTGAGAAACCAAGTAACAACCAAACATGATGTTTTTGTCATTATGTCGACGGTGTCTTCTGACACACCTGACAGTCTTGGATCTCCTTCAGAGTGAGGTCGGTTCCCACGGCAACAATGGTTTTATAGTCTGAGGAGAAGGCCACCCCTGTGTAGCTGCAAGAGTTCAGGACGCACTCCGACTCCCGCTTGCCGGTCCAAGTGTTCCACTCGTACACGGCACCGTCCATCCCACATGACACCAGCCGGCTGTCGTCCTGACTCCACTCAATACCTCGCACCTGAAATCAAATGGTTAGACTTCACATCTGATAACCGTGACCCCGTCTGACGATCGACTCATATTTCCGTCTGACCTTTCCGTTGTGGCCCTTGAGATTCAGGATGTTCTCAAAAGAGGTGGTAGAGTAAATGTGGATGACATTTCCACTGACGGCTGCAAACATGTGGCCTCCGTGACTAAAGGCACACTAGATAGATAGATAGATAGATAGATAGACAGATGTACTTTATTTATCCCAAACTGGGAAATTACAGTGCAGCAGCAGCAAGACACATATTCAATAACAATATAAAACTACAGCATGCACGACTAAAGACAAATATAACATAAAAGCAAACACTGTACACTGGAGGAAAAGACAGAGGGAAGTATGAGCAACTCTGGTTCCATTAGCACAGAATCTGCAGCAAACACACATATGAACGTCACCTCTCGGCAGCTGCGCACAGTGAACTCCTTGAAGGTCCGAATGTCATCGATGAGTAAGTTCATCAGTCGGAGTTTGTCGGAGAAGCCCACCAGCATGAAGAGCCCAGTGGGGTGCAGAGCCACGCTGTGCGCCTCCTCTTGGAACTCCTTGTACAGCTCCAACTCTCTGGCGATGAGTCAAAGAAAATCATTAGATTTCAAAAACAAATTGTACATGATATGAGATATGAGTCCCACATGCATACTTCATGTTGGTTCTTAAAAATGTACCATAATAATGTTTTATTAATAATAGTAATAGTTATTTCCTGTTTCTTTTTTTTATTAATTTATAATCACATAAATGACAAGAGAATGTGCAACAAAAGAAATCAAACTGCACAAAAGGCAGTCAACAAAAATTACGGCTACCTAACTCGCCTCTCTCCTCCCCTGTGAAGGTGATTCCGCCCCCTAAACCTATGGCTGTCATCCCCGGTGCCCATGCGACCCAAACTCTGCATATCACCGTGGCAACCACACCAAACAAATCAAAAGAGAATAACCCACCAGTGAATCAATATACGGCTCTTACAACTGCAAATGAGAGCCTTACACTGATATGTAACGTTTCTTACTTAGTTTCGTAGTTCCAGATGCGGACAGAACGGTCCAGAGAGCTGGTGGCGATGAGAGGTTTTCGAATGCAGATGGACAAACCAGTGATGGACTTGGAGTGGAAGGACTGAGACAGAAACTCAAAGTGCAGCTGTTCCTCCTGTTGATAGTATTAGTAACATGTATATGGGTCATTCTGTTCTGTTCTTATCCTCCAGGTTTATGTCAGGAATCCATAAAAAACTTTGAATTAAGTCCATGGAATCTCACAAAATCTGTAACTCTGCACCAAATCACATTCTAGTTATTAATATTAGAAGCTTGATCATCATTTGACCTCAACAAAATCAAAGAAACCATGAGGATAGTCACAACATATATCCATGTAAATAGTTTGTTAGAATTATATTAATAAAAATGAATAATTTATGAATTGCATTAACCCATAAAGACCCAAACATCCACCGTCAACCAAAAGCATCTGCTGATCTAAACTGTTTAATACCTGTTGATCCACTAATCCTATCAATAAATGTAAATAATTGGTGTAAAATACAGTTTTTCATCTTTTCATGGTCATCAGATATGACCCATTTGGATGTTCAGAGGCTCCGTAGTTACTGTGGAAACACCATCATCTTCTACAACATTGATTCACCAGTAAAACCCATGGAGTTGAATTAATGACAGTGGATGGACACACTGGGTTTATGTTCAGTTAATGAGAGATTTGCTTAAAAAGTCAGATTTTCTTCAGTTTTCGCTGTTTTGAATATAATAACCTTCAACTTTAATCTGAGATTTTATGAACATCTACATGATTTGTAAATTAAATGTAAGAAAATACTTGATTTTCACTGAAAATTTGCAAAATAAAGAAGATAATATAACAATAAATGGTGATAATGTCATATCAGTACCTGGACTCTTGTATGTTTTGTCCGTCTTGTGTGTCATTTCCTGTTTTATTTTGTTAATCCTCCTCTTGTGTCATGTCTGGTGTCTTTGCTTCCTCTCCCTGATTGTTTCACCTGTGTTGATTACCTGTCTCCGCCCTGATTTGTTCCACCTGTGTCTCATGGTCTTCCCTCCCTTCTGTGTATTTAAGCCCTGTGTTTTCCCCTGTCCTGTGCTAGTTCGTATTCCTTCCTTGTGTTGTGATTACCTACCAGCGATTCCCTGAACCTGTTTGTCTGCCTGTCTGTTCGTTCCTGACCCGGTTTGTTCCTCGTTTCCTGAGCCTGCCTGATCCCCATTGGTACCTCTGCCTGATTCTGCTACACTGGTTTTCGACTTTCTGCCTGGACTCACGGTTTGTGCTTTTGCTTTTCCCCCATGTACCGTTGCCTGTTTTTTGGATCTCCTGTGTATGACCTGGTCCGTCCCCTGACATTTCTCTGCTTGTTTTTAGTCGGGTTCCCCTCGTGTGCTCCCGACCCGGGCAGAGAGCTCCCCTTACTGGATTCGGACGTCGTGACGAATTCACACTGTCTAACCTGCGAGGATTCTCTAAAGAAACCTTTTTGTGAACTGTTTTTTCTGTCAGTGTTTAATAAACACTCATTAACTTTATTCCTGTCTGTTGGTTGTGCATTTGGGTCCAAGTCTTGTGTCTCTGGTTGTAACAGATAAACCACTAAATAAAGGTTAAATACAGAGAAAAATTCATTCGGGAACTGTCACAAAAGTCACACTGGGTCTTTTTGAGTTAATTAAAATGTCTGTTTACGTGCATATTGTAGACTATCCTTAAGGTTTCCTGAATATTTAGGACAAATCTCAATCAACCAAACAATGAAGCTGAAAACATACAAACTAAAAATGAAAAAGCTATTAGGACACAATTAAAATTCAGAACTACAAAATATTAGGTTTGTAAGGTCCCATGAGGTTTTCATTTGCATTTTTAACCCATAAGTGTGACATTTGTAGTAGTTCCCAAATGGATTTTTATGTGTATTTAACTTATCTTAAGCATTTTACCACCATTTATTGTAATATTATCCTCCTTAGTATGAGTTTTTTTCTGTATAAATCATATATTTTCCTACATTTAATTTACTGATCATATAGATGTTCACAAAAGCTCAGAGTTAAGTCGAGGGTTATTATATCAGAAACAGAGAAAACTGAGGAAAAAGTGACTTTTTCAGTCAAATCTCTCATTAACTGAACATAAACCCAGTGTGTCCATCCACTGTCACTGATGCAACTCAATGGGTTTTACTGGTGAATCAATGTTGTAGAAGATGACAGTGTTTCCATGGTAACTACAGAATCTCTGAATGTCCAAATGGGTCATATCTGATGACCATGAAAAGATGAAGAACTGTATTTTACACCAATTATTTGCATGTATTGATAGGATTAGTGGATCAACAGGTATTAAACAGTTTAGATCAGTAGATGGTTTTGGTAGATGGTGGTTGTTTGGGTCTTTATGGGTTAAATAAATCCATGACATGAACTAGAAAAGCACTCGGAGAGCGCAGACCTCCGCCAAGCGCAAAAATTCCCCACATAATCGGTGATACAAATCCTACATTTATTTTTTAAAATAAAATCCGCCTTCTGGATCAGATCCGGATCAGCCTTTGAAATGTGATAGAGGACCCCATTGTCAATTCCTGAGTTAAATTTCATGAGTTTTGGTCAATAATTAAGCGAGATATTGGGAAACGAAAATTTTGGCCCCATTTACCACAATGTTAACGAAAATTTCAAAGTGATCCAGAATCCAGGATTTCTTCCGGATCACCCCCAAAAGTTAATCATTTCTTCCTTATCCCATTTCCAACAAACCCTGAAAATTTCATCAAAATCTGTCCATAACTTTTTGAGTTATGTTGCACACTAACGGACAGACAGACAAACAGACAGACAAACAAACCCTGGCAAAAACATAACCTCCTTAGCGGAGGTAATCAGAAAGTCCAGGTGAGTTGGTGCAGAATAACCCATACTCAGATTTCGATGTGAGGACTCATACTGACTTTTTCTGCTGCCACTTTGCTCTTCTCCACAGACGACAGACTGACGGCGTACATCTGTCCTCCGTCTGTGCTGATGACCAGAGTCTCCTGTGCTGGACTAATGCACATGCTGTGGATCTCCTGGTATTCTGTAGGGTTCATCTCATTGCCACAGAGCTCTGCAGGAATCTGACAGAAAGGCACCAGTAACACATAAATAATCCCATGAAAACATCCAAAGTATTACCTGTTGGCAGTCAAGCATTTACCAGGATGTCCTTGATCTTCCTGTAACTGTCCTCTTTAGTTTTCTCAAACAGGTAGACGGTGCCTGGACCCATAGAGCACATAAAACCTCTGGAGAATGCAAGGATGGCTGTGACACGAGGAGCAGACGAATCCCCCTCCACAGGATCTTTGACTTTCTTCATTTCCAGCTGCCTGCGCAACAAAGTTTGAGTGTAAAAACAATTAGAAACAGATAGACTTGAATAAAATAACACAACTGAACAACAGAAAAGCACATATGGCCCTGTTGAGCCGCATTATGTAATAAATTCCCATTATGTAATAAAAGTTAAAAATGTAATAAGAATGTCACATCATCTTGTAATAAAGCCGCATTATGTAATAAACTGATGCATTTTGTAACTAGAAGCACTCGGCAAGCGCAGACCTCCGCCAAGGCTGATCAGTGGCCCCCCCCGTGGGCCCCCCCACCCCCGATCACCACCAAAATTTAATCATTTCTTCCTTATCCTATTTCCAACAAACCCTGAAAATTTCATCAAAATCTGTCCATAACTTTTTGAGTTATGTTGCACACTAACAGACAGACAAACAAACAAACAAACAGACAAACAAACAAACAAACAAACCCTGGCAAAAACATAACCTCCTTGGCGGAGGTAATAAACTATATGAACATATTATATAGTAAATTTTTTCAGATTATGTATCAAGTTATTACAATTTGAGAAATTTATTACAAAATGCACTTGACGCATTTTTATAAAAAAAAAAAAAAGTAATAACATGGTTCATTATGTAATAACAATCCAAATTAAAATAATTTCAGAGCAATTTAGAAGAAATTAGTCACAGGAGCTACAGGTAATGTAATCAGAACTTACACCACACAGTTTAAAGATTATTTTGGACATTACATTTTCCTGAAAATAAAATGTGTGAAGTGCATTTTGTAATAAATTTCTCAAATTGTAATAACTTCCTACATAATGCGAAAAAATTTACTACATAATGCACTGAGGTAGTTTATTACAAAATGCGGCTTTATTACAAGATGATGTGACATTCTTATTACATTTTGAACTTTTATTACATAATGGGAATTTATTACATAATGCGGCTCAACAGGCCCTCCCCTTTACCCCTACCCGTCCATTTTGCGTGTTCATGTGGAGGGGTAGGGGTGTTCTTGATGAGCTGGAGGGGAAGGGCTAAGGGGGAGGGGCTGTTTGGCTGTCGAAACAGAGACTAGGGGTGAATTGGGATTGGGCCAGTTGTTATGACCCTGGGTCATAATTTGTTTATTTACCTGTATATACAGGGGTTGGACAAAATAATGGAAACACCTTAAAAAATCAACAAAATATAATTTAATATGGTGTAGGTCCGCCTTTTGCGGCAATTACAGCCTCAGTTCTCCGAGGTATTGATTCATACAACTTGTGAATTGTTTCCAAAGGAATTTTAAGCCATTCTTCAGTTAGAATACCCTCCAACTCTTTTAGAGACGATGGCGGTGGAAATCGACGTCTTACTTGAATCTCTAAAACTGACCATAAATGCTCAATAATGTTGAGGTCTGGGGACTGTGCCGGCCATACGAGATGCTCAACTTCATTAGAATGTTCCTCATGCCATTCTTTAACAATTCTAGCTGTATGGATTGGGGCATTATCATCTTGAGGTGAAGGTGTTTCCATTATTTTGTCCAACCCCTGTATGTATATATGTTTCTGTTTAGTGTGTGTGTTCTCCCCCGTCCTGTGGGTGTGCTGTGCTCTTTTTGTGTCCGTTTGTGTTACAGGAAGCTGATTGGTGGAGCATGATTGCCCAGCCCCTTTAAAAATGGCCCTGGATCTCCAGTTCTCTCTCTCTTGCCTCCTGCCAGCTCCCAACCGTGTGTTCCTGAGTGTGATCGTCAGTCGTGTGTTCGAGTGTGACTTTTGTATTTGTATATAGTTGTAAATAGAATCTTTTCGTAAATTCGATCCTTTTTTGGTAGGGGAGGTCGGCTCTTTTATTTTCACCTTTTCTCCTGTTTTTTGGTTAGGGAGTTCAGGTTAGTTTTCTGTATTTTATGTCTTGCATTTATTTTGAAGTAGGTAATTTAGTTTGAACTCAAAAGAAGATATTTTGTTTGTTGTTTTAGCTGCACCCTCCCCTAATCCTCCTTTAGTTGATTAAAATAAATCTTGTGAATTTTAGTTTTTTTGACTGACGTGTGTGCTTGGGAGCTGGGAGGGGACAAAGTAGAGCAATATTATGTTCGCCCTGGTAAACCCCTAGGCCGGGGCGTAACACAGTGGTGTAGTCCAGGGTATCCGGCGGTATCTGGAGTATACCTACTTATTTTTCAGTCATTGCGTATACCCTCTTCTAAATCCCCCTGATGTGCACCATTCAGTCGTATCTGAGCCAAATTGCCCATGTTTTCCCCTAGGATGGTGAAGCCATGACCCGCCCTACTCTGCCTCTAATTGGCTAGTACCCGCTGCCTTCATTGATTAGACTGGTTAACTTTAGGCATGAGGACTGATGAGCCAATCAGAGGCAGAGTAGGACGGGTCATGCCGAGGAAAATATTGTTAACTTAGCTCTGCTCCTGATCAAGTCATGATAATTTTATAACAGTGAGCAAATACAACTGATGGATTTTGGGGTAAACTAAATACAGTGGTCTTATATGTCACTAGTCACTGTTCCATTGACCCTCAAACTGTGCAAATATAACTTGCACATAAAAATTTAATTAACAGAAAAACGACAATTTCGCCAAAAGTCTCATTTTTCGATTAAAAGTTTTGCGCTGGCAAGAGGTGGCTTTTTGGACGTAGTGCAAATACTTTATCACGCAAAACTGCAATGGAAGACCTTTTTTTGCAACTAGAGTTACATGAATAAAAAGACATACATTACAACAAGCGAAGAAGAAGAAACATGTCGCGGTATGTGTGGACACACCAGGAAACCCAATCATCTTTTAATTTTTTTTACAAGATAGAGGAGTAATATATAATAATAATAAATATATCTGTAAATCAACACCATATTTACATTCGTCACAATGTTTATGGAATGACTTCTCATGTCATCTCGCGATAATAAATAAACAAATCATTGCATTTGTGATTTAATGGAAAAACCAACATTACGCACTTCTGTTTTTTCGACATTTCGTAAATATCGGTAAAGTTTTGCGCAGATGTCCAATGGAAAAGTGTCTACTGTTTCTAAAACGGCGTTTTTCTGGACTACTTAAAAAAAAAGGGAAAAAAAAGGGAAAAAAAAGGGCCCAATTTGAGAGTATACCCACTTCTCCAGGGACTACTTCACCACTGGACTGGACCATATGCTCAGCTTTGCAGTAGATCAAAATGTTGAACTAACCATAAACACCGTAGCATGAACCTGCTCCATGTTCTGACCTGTCAGTGACCTCCTGCATGACCTCACTGCTCAGGCTGATCTCCCTCCGTAGGTCCCCGGACTCGAACACCAGCAGTCGGCCCGTGTCCGTCCCGGCGATCACCCTCTCCTCTGTCACCCAGGTGTGGCACAGGAAGTTGACGGACTCCACCTTTGGGAAGCTGCTCTGCCTCAGGGTTCCCTCTGCATACCGGAACGGTTTGAACACTCCAGAACCGCTGACGCAGAGCTGCATGTTGTTGTACGGGTTGAAGCTCACCTGTCGTGACACCATGAGGAATGTTCAGTCAGAGCGTACGACCTGCATGGACTTCATGTAAATTGAACTTTCAACATGTTTTATTTGGCCTTTCACAAATTGATAAAATAAATCCAGAAAAAAGATATATCTTCAACCTTTTAGTAATAGTTGCCAAATTTCACATTCAGTGCACTAAATTTGCACACCAGTGCCCTGATATTACTGATTTTAAAGCATTTTTTTCCAACTATTTAGATAATTTGAAGAACACTAAAAACTCTAAAGCAGGGGTCTCAAACATGTGGCCCAGGGGCCAAATGCGGCCCGTTCCAATCTGGTCCGTGGGATGAATTTGCAAAGGGCAAAAAGTCCACAGTCAAGGCTGTGGAACTCATTTTAGTTCAGGTTCCACATATAGACCAATATGATCTACAGTCAAATAATAGAATAATAACCTACAAAAAAATAATAACTCCATATTTTCTTCTCGGTTTGATGTGAAAAAAAATATTACACTATGCCTATAAATAACGACAACTTCAAATTTTTGTCTTTGTTTTAGTGCAAAAATTAATGAAAATATTTACTTTTTCAAACTATCCTGTAACAATGCAATGTGAATAACCTGAACAAATTTGAACAACCTGAAATGTCTAAAGAAAATTAAGCATAATTTTAACAATGTTCTGCCTGTTACTAAGTGTTTAGCGTCTCTGTAGAGCCAATCCATAATATAAATGTAGAAATGATAAGTTGAGGCAGAATATTGTTAAAATTGCACTTATTTTTCTTATGAAATTTCATTTTTTTCAGGTTATTCACATCTTTTTTGTTTGGATAGTTTATAAAACTATTTTCATAATTTCGTGGGGTTTTTTTTTTTTGCACTTAAACAAAGACCAATATTTGGTGTTGTCATTATTTATCGGTTATTTTGCTATTATTTTACTGGTCCGGCCCACTGGAGATCAAATCGGGCTGAATGTGGAACCTGAAAGAAAATGAGTTTGAGAGCCCTGATCTAAAGCAAGTAAAATAAAAAGACTGTGTCAAGTATCTCATGTGATTTACATAATTTCTATTTTTATACCTCGAGCTTTTTTATTTTTTATTTTTTATTATTATTATTATTATTATTGTTGTTGTTGTTGTTGTTGTTTTTTTTTAAATTTTATTTATTTTTTTAAACTTACGTTTCTATCTATTTATTGAAAATATAAAATATTTTGTGAAATGTGACTATTTTTTAACCTACTTTGATGTAATAATGTGTATTCATACTGTTCAAATGTTCATTCTTCCAAAAAAAAAAACAAAACAAAAAAAATGACCTGCATGGACAAAACCACACATGGAGGTAAAATGACTCACCTGGGTAATGGGATTATTTGACGTAGTAGTCGTCACCATTGCCAGGACTTTGTGTTTTTCCCAAAGCCAGAAGATGAGCACCCAGTCAGGACCGCTGGTCTGGCCTATCAGATACTTTGAATCAGGGGAGAAGGCCATGCATCCAAACTCCTGAACCTGAACGTCTCCTGCAGTCAGAACCTTCCTCTTTCGGCCCTGCTCGTGCTGCAGGTCGAACACCGTGATGGTGGCTCTGTCTCCACACTCGGACACGGCCAGATAACGGCGGTTAGCGCTGATAGCTAGAGCTGTCATCCCCCGGCTTCTGTCTGAACCTGTACCAACAAATAAAAACAACATGCATGAATACAAATAAAACTAACCCTTGTATGATGTAGACAGTACGGAAGAGGATTAGGGCCACTGGAAAAAAAAAAAAAAAATTAAGGTCCAATGTATTTTTTTATTATTATTCTGAGAAAAAAGCGAGAATTCTGACTTTAATCTCGGAATTCAGATTTTTTTTTCTCAGAATTCTAACTGTTTTAAATATATATTTTTTCTTATTGTTCTGAGATTAAAGTCAGAATTCTGAGAAAAAAAGTCTGAATTCTGACTGAAAAAATATGTTGGACCTTAATTTTTTTTTTTTTTCCAGTGGCTCTAATCCTCTTCTGTAAAACAGCAAGTATGTAAAATGTAAAAACAGCTTTGTTCTTCCTGCTGTTATAGTGTTGAACCAGCTGTGGCGCTACACTGCACATCATTTATTTATTTACTTATGTATGAATGTATCTTATGTTTATACAGGTATTAATTGGGTTTTCAAATTCTTTTTATTGGGTTTTTTAACCTCTTCAAACTTCTTTTAACCTTGGTCTTTCTTAATCCATAGGTTTATTTTTTTCATGTATTAAAGTCATTCTATTATCAACCCATCTCTCTATTATCTCTTTAGTCCTTATTAATGTATCATGTCTATAGTCAGCTCATGTCTTGGTTTGCTGTTATGTACCATTGTGTTTTGAGAAATGTCAAAAGAATGTCATCAGCTGACTGCAAAACAAATCTACCAATGGGTTTAAATTAAGTAACCTGAACCTGCAATTATGATATCAATATTTTCCCCTCAATACTACATCTATATATTACATATTTACCTCCGCCAAGGAGGTTATGTTTTTGCCAGGGTTTGTTTGTTTGTTTGTTTGTCTGTCCGTTAGTGTGCAACATAACTCAAAAAGTTATGGACAGATTTGGATGAAATTTTCAGGGTTTGTTGGAAATGGGATAAGGAAGAAATGATTAAATTTTGGTGGTGATCGGGGGTTGGGGGGCCCACGGGGGGGGGGGGGGGGGGGGGACTGATCAGCCTTGGCGGAGGTCTGCGCTCTCCGAGTGCTTCTAGTCTTGTAATATTTTGGCTTTGACTGACTTAACTTCTAAAAGTTTTTTTCCACAAAATCCTGCAGCTTTTTATCTTTATTCTCGTTAATCATTACCGCCGCCAAGGAGGTTATGTTTTTGCCAGGGTTTGTTTGTTTGTTTGTTTGTCTGTCTGTTTGTCTGTCCGTTAGTGTGCAACATAACTGAAAAAGTTATGGACAGATTTTGATGAAATTTTCAGGGTTTGTTGGAAATGGGATAAGGAAGAAATGATTAAATTTTGGTGGTGATCAGGGGTGGGGGGGCCCACGGGGGGCCCATTTCCAACAAACCCTGAAAATTTCATCAAAATCTGTCCATAACTTTTTGAGTTATGTTGCACACTAACGGACAGACAAACAGACAGACAAACAAACAAACAAACCCTGGCAAAAACATAACCTCCTTGGCGTGGGGGGGCCCACTGGGGGGGGGGCACTGATCAGCCTTGGCGGAGGTCTGCGCTCTCCGAGTGCTTCTAGTTTTATTATGGCTTTTCCCACGAAAATATGACATTTTTCTTGTAATTTTGGGTTTGTTTTTTTTTTACCCTCAGTGTGGTCCCAATACTTACTTGTAGCAAACCAAAAATATGCTTGTTAATGAATAGGAAACAATTGTTAAAAAAAAAAAAAAAAAATCTACATGCTGGAGGGGTTGAGGGGACACAGAGGCAAACCACACCCACATTTTTTGGTTCTGTATGAAAATTACAACTTTTTGGAAAGAATAAATAAATAATAAAAACAGAACAGATTTTGGGTTTTAAATTACAGCAATCCACTTTGTTGTTTGGGGATCTTTCAGATGATTTGACAGTAAGTGATGAATAAATTCTACAAATCTTTGGTGCTGCAGCAAAAAAAAAAAAAAAAAAAAAAAAAAAAAAAAATCACTCATAAATATTTTCAACTTGATCCACCGGTGCTGGAGGACTGGTCGAAAGTTGTTGATGAAATTCACAAAATGGAGAGATTAACATTTATGCTGAGGCTACAAGCTGAACTTTACATAATAAGATGGGGCAAATGGATTAGTTTCTTTAAATACAATTAATGTGCAGTTTGTCTCATAGGCCTGTGAAATGCAATATAAACTGCTGCTCTAAAAATTAATTAGGTAACTTGATTGTTACTTCATAACTGTGACCTAAATTATCATTACTATTAGATTGTGACTATTATCTGTTGTTGATTGTTGTTTGTGTTCTGTATGACAAAATGATGAATAAGTAATAAAAACTGTCAAAAAAAAAAAAAAAAAAAAAAAACAGGTTTTGTTTGTTAGGTTTTGGCATGAAATTAGCTCCATACTTATTGGTCTAAGTTTAATTCTGACTTTGAATTTTTTTACTGTCACTAACTCTTGAGAACACCTCCTACCTGGGATGAACTTCTGGTTCTTCTGGACGTTGTTGTAACACACACAGTTGTTTCCACTGGGAAAAACCACAGTTTGTTCATCGCAGAAACACACATTGTTCGTGACTCCTGAACGAAGCCCGAACATGAAATGAGGCTGAGCGACAACAGTGGACATTTCACCACAGAGAAGTGGAAGCAACACACTTTAAAAGAACTCACGAAGAAAAGCCTCACATTAAAAAAATAAAAAAATAAAAAATAAAAAATAAAATGCCAGCGGCACGTTATTAAAGACTGTAAGTTAGAAAGCAGCACACCGGGACAGGTACTATGATGAGAGTCCTGTCGCTAGGCAACCGCCGAAATCTCGCGTGAATACGAGAACTCAACTTCCGTTCATCTTCAAGTTTAGAGCTTCACTGATAAGAACGCCATATTTTTGTTATTATTATTATTATTTTAACATATTTTTTTCTCAATTTACTTATATTTTCACACTTTTAGCTGTATTTTGTTTAATTTTTGAAGGGTTTTCCGTTTTGATTATACTGTTGATCTCGCGAGATTTCTAACGTGTTGACAACCTTTTTTTTTTTTTTTAATTGGCACAAAGCAAATTTACAGAGCAAGAATGGGACAAACATTACAAAAGAGAAATATAGAAATCCATTTGAGACATGGTGGAATGATTAAACACAACTATTACAACTATCAGAAACAAACAAACAAACAAAACAATTTTTTAGTCATTTGAGGTGTAATGAAAATATTGAAGCAGAAAGAAAAATAAATAACTAAATCAGACTGGACAACAGAGCCCAAAAGGACTAGGCAAGATATAATTAAAACAGCAAGGATTTAGATAATCTAAAATAAAGTTTTCTGGCTTTTTTTTTTTGTTGACATATTTTCAATATACTTAAGAGATTTGTAGTACTTAATAAAATCATATAAAAACAAGTTAAAGGAGGGTTCGTATTTTTCCACTTACAAGAATGAATATGATATTTACCCAAAATAATAATAAGGATAACTATATCTTTGACATTAACTTCTAATGAATCTATAAAATAAATAATACCACATAAAGAAAAAGATGGACGTTGACAACCATCAACACATATAGAAACTGAAACTGTCCCGTGTAAAGGTTTCATTCAGCTCACTTCATGTACTTTTCATTTATGTATTTTTTTTTAAACGTATAACTGTTTATTTATCTTTTTTGAAGTTTATCCGTCATGCAGTGGCACAAATTGGTTATGTAAATTAGTCTATCTTATTTCTTCACCTCATAGGAATGTTCAAAGAACTACAATTAAAAAAGAAAAACATTATTGCACAAACTTGCAGTTTACTGGCTCTTGGACCAACTTAAACACAAACAAGATAGTTTCATGCTTCACCATGAGTGTTTATTGAGAATAAATCTTCAATATCGTACTGAGAAACAGATGTTAGACAGTGTTGTAAGTAATGTGATGTGAAAGTACATTTGGATCAACCTATGAAAGGTTGAAGTCACTGAATTCAGACGCAGCTTCTGTTGTCTTTTATGAAAAGATGTTGTAATTCTAATTGTCGAACAGTGGAGGCTGATACATTTCACACTTAAACATGTTATGCCCATATAAATTGTAGCTTATCTCAACATTTTCACATTCATCACTCTGCTAATTGAAGGGTTAAACATGTAAGGGTTACACATCCTCCTGTGTTTACGTGAAGTTTGTGTTTAGTCTGTTTGGTGCTGAGTCATTTGTTGATGTTAGTTAACAGCTGTCTACATACGTGCATGATAACAGCCTGTACATTGATAACACCGAACCCTGTGCACTGCAGAGGACCTGGGTTAGAAACGGTAGTGTCTGTTCATTGTCTTTCTCTGTTCCTCTGCAGTGAGCAACACCAGCTGTCGTCAGGTTACACATTAAGTTAACAACTCAGGGGGTACGACTGGATAAGCAGTGGCTTCTTCCTACTCCCTTTCAGGCACAACAGTTGTTCTTTTTTTTTCTCTATTATTAGTTTTTTTGTGTATTGTTTATCATTATTATTATTATTTTTCTATTGTTTGATTTTTTTTATTTGTGTATTGTTTATTATTATTATTATTATTATTTTTGTTCCATATGTTTGGTATAATGTCTGTGTCTGAAATAAACTAACCTAAACCTAAACTCAATAAACAGCCAGCTCCCCAACACAACACAAACTCCAACACAAACTTCACTTAAATACACAAGAACATGCAATCATACACATCAAACCTTATGAATAATAAAAAACCAACCTGCATAACAGAAAAGTTATGTGCAATAAAAGCTCTTGTACCTACTGTCCTGGACACATTAATTATTCTACATGTGTGCAAAACCTCTACTTCCTGTTAGAAGTATTTTGAAATTTATTCTTGATTTAATTACGTACATTTTATCTTGAACGATGAAATAGATCATTTTTTCCCTCTGAGTCACAGGATCATTTAGGATCTTAAACAATTCCAAGTTTTTTGTACTTTCAGCAAAGTCAGTAGTTAACCCATAAAGACCCTTGTGGCACTTCCCGCATGAATTTTCCTCTATATTTAATCTTTCTTAATTGATTTAATAGCATTTATTGTAATATTATCTTGTTTATTTTTCATTTTTTCAATCAGGTGTTTTCCTACATTTAATTTACTGATGATGTAGAAATCCATAAAAGCTCAGAGTAAAGATGAGGGTTATTATATCAAAAACAGAGAAAACTGAATAAAAAGTGACTTTTTTAGCAAAGATATTAATAACTGAACATAAAAACAAGTGTGTCCATCCACTGTCATTGATCCAACTCCATGGGTTTTACTGGTGAATCAATGTTGTAGAAGATGACAGTGTTTCCACAGTAACTATGGAGCCTCTGAATGTCCAAATGGGTCATATCTGATGACCATGAAAAGATGAAAAACTGTATTTTACACCAATTATTTACACGTATTGATAGAATTAGTGGATCAACAGGTATTAAACAGTTTAGATCAGCAGATAGTTTTGGTCGGCGATGGATGTTTGAGTCTTTATGGGTTAATATTACCTGCTGTGCATTCGTTGGTATAAAATATTATTGTTCTGTATCTTCTTGTTTTTCTTCTTATCATTACCGGAAATGCTGATGCTGTGGTGATACTGTTTTACATTCATGTATTTAAACCAAACTGAAGTGAATAATTAACATTATTTGCTCTTAGCATAATAAGCTGATTTGACTGTTTCAAAAGTATATTTAAGTATACAAGCATCCTTGTTTTCTTCAGTTTCTTGTTCATTTTAATGCCTGCTTCAACTAAAGGTACATTTGTTTGGACAAATATAATGATACCAACAAAAATAGCTCATAGTAGTTTAATTTCAGAGCTGATATCTTTCCATTTAACATGTTTTGTTGATAAAAACCAAAATCACTTCAGTTCTTACATCAATATCTATGGCATTGTACTGACAAAAACAGTGCTTTTAGGCATTCCATGTTTTCTTTTCTTTCTGTTTTAGTCACATGATACACACAGGGGTTAATACTTGATTGCATAACCATTGTTTTTGATGACTTTTGATGGTCTAATATTTTTATTATAAAACTACTAAAACCAAAGGTCACATGAATACTAATTTTCTTTAAATCTTAGAAGCTGCCATGATTACTGTGAAATTTTCATGACAGGAATATGAAGTTTTGCACATACGTGGAAAACCCCCCCCTCAGATTTCAAGGACAAATAGGGTAGTGACAGTTTCTGAAAAATGCATAAGTAATATGTAATAAAGTCCTTTGCTACATTAATTAGCATTCTAGGCTAATTCTCCTTAAAAGATAATAGGTCTTGTGAGTATAAACGCTACAATATGATACACTATGTACATCATTTGCCTGTTTCCTGATCACTATAATAACAGTGTCCTGTAAAAAGGCAGAAGTGTTGGACGTCCCCGGGCCCAGCAGGAGGCAGTCATGTTCAGCAAGAGATGATGAGGGCGTTGAGGGACTGCTGACTCTGCGCCCTCTCCAGCGGTCCACCGGTGGACAGAACCTCACAGGCCGTCAGTTCATGATAGAGAGCGTTGAGCACTTCCAAAATGTGGGCTTTCCCTGCGCAGAAACACATGTGGCCGCTGTGGTCATCTCTTCACAGACAAGGGCTTAAATCTGTTCAGTGCTTCCGATAACTACCCAGCCAGCATGTCCACGTGGGCCCCAGGAGGGTTTCATTAGGGCTGCATATAAGGGTCCCATGTGGGTTTGTCCACAGTTTCCATAGTGACCCACATGTGTTTGCCCAGATCAAAATTAGAGCTCTGAATATCTCTTTCTAATTCTTTACACGATTTATCTCTCTGAATGCTTTTAAATCCAAACTCAGAGTGCTAGAGAATAACTCAGTGACTTGCACGTGTTTTACATAGGCTGACTGGTCCTGTAAATTATTGTATGCTGTAACTTTATGCTGTAACTGTACGATGTTGTGTGTTGTGCTGCCTCTTGGCCAGGACTCCCTTGGAAAAGAGGTTCTTAATCTCAATGGGATTTTTTTCCTAATTAAATAAATAAAAGAATAAAATTCATCCCACAATATTTTTCTTTCATGTTATTTGCACTACTTAAATTCTATGTTTTACAAATATCTTAGTTTGCAATACTTTCTATTTTTTAATGTAAATAACTGTGCCTTTTACTGATATTTGTTGTTGTTTTACTGATATTTGTTGTTGTTTTACTGATATTTGTTGTAGTTTTACGGATATTTGTTGTTGTTTTACTGATATTTGTTGTAGTTTAATGATATTTGTTGTTGTTTTACTGATATTTGTTGTAGTTTTATTGATATTTGTTGTTGTTTTACTCATATTTGTTGTTTTACTGATATGTGTTGTAGTTTTACTGATATTTGTTGTTGTTTTACTCATATTTGTTGCTGTTTTACTGATGTTTGTTGTAGTTTTACTGATATTTGTTGCTGTTTTACTGATATTTGTTGTTGTTTTACTGATATTTGTTGCTGTTTTACTGATATTTGTTGTTGTTTTACTGATATTTGTTGTTGTTTTACTCATATTTGTTGTTGTTTTACTCATATTTGTTGTCTGTCTGTAAATTTTTGCACTGAACCTGAGAGCTTTGCCTCAATTTCATAGTACTTGGCACAGTGACAATAAAGAGATTCTGATTCTGATTTTGAGTCTGATTTTGATGCGGGCAAACACATGTGGGGTCACCATGGAAACTGCAGACAAACCCACATGGGACCCTTATATGCAGCCCAATTGTGACCCTTCTGGGGCCCACATGGACATGCTGGCTGGGTATAAATGTTCATTATCACATTTCACAAGAACTCTATTGATTTTACTAGAGGCAGGAGTTAGTGCTAACCATGTTGGGGGTCACTGCAGGACTCCAAAGTGCTGAGCAAGATTTTCCCCAGAGACCGACGGGACACATTCTGAAACAAAAGAGAGCCGGTCTCAGATGTCAGGCAGTTTACAGGCCGCAAGTAACCACAAAGCTCTCACACATGTTCAACAAGAGATATTAATTTGCTCCCAAATAAGAAACACTGTCACGCAGTTAAGTCTGGACGACAAAAATGCCCTTTTCTGTTAAAGTAAGACATCTGTTGGTTTCTTCGACGGGGGAAAAGTGGAAGTTTCTGTTTGAAATCACATTGTCAGTTGAATTCCACGTGGAGGTTTGTCCTTGCATGAACACAAAGTATGTGTTTTTCCAGGAAAGTCACTCCGGTGTGGGTGGATTTTAGTCCCAAACCAGACAAATGACTGTGTTTTCTGAGTCTACACAAGACATTTGCCTGAGTAAAATGTACTCATATTGAAGAAAATTTTACTCTACTCAGATAATATTTGGTCCCTCTCTAAAAAGAGTAAAAGTTACTCTTTGGGTAGAGCTCACCAAACTCAATATAAAGCCAAATTTACTCTTTTTGAGGAAAATACTAGAGCAGAAAAGATTAATCAATTAGGTGCTTGAAGTGAATGCAAAAATTCACGATTCGATTAATCCACTTGAATTGATTGAAGGGAAATATTCTATTGCAGTTTTCCTGAATTGAAGCTTCTTTGTGCGTCACAATAAGTGTCCGTGTGAAACAAAACAGTGGAACCAATGTTTAACAGCAGAGAAATGAAGGAAACAAAGCTTTGATTCAGGGGAATTGTGGTTGAATGATTTTTTTTTTGGATCACTTTGAGTCGATTAATTGTTTCAGCTCTAGAAAATACTTTTGACTCTGGAAAAAAATGCTCAGTAATTTTTCCTGTGTAAGTAGCAGGAATTACTTAACATTAGGGGTGTGTATTGGCAAGAATCTGGCAATACGATACAAATCACAATACTAGGATCACAACACGATATATCGAGATATATCAGGATACTGTTAACAGGGCGATATTTTTGTTTGGTTTTTTTTAAAGATTATTTCCTGGAACAACTTAAAGTGCAGCATTTGGACAAATCAAGTTTTAAATGGTGGGTTCACCAGTACAAAACAAACACAAATAAATAAACACATAATGCTTTACAGACATTACAGTTTAAGATCCTACTTAAATGTTCATATTCTATTAGTTGTGAAAAGAATACATAATGTTCGGTCCCTGAATGATCTAACATTAGAACGTTATTTTTGTGCATTCCCAATAAAAAAAACTAACATCTGCCTCTTTCAGACAGTAAAAAGTGCTTTCAGGATGCTTGAAATGTTATCTTTTTTTTTTTTTTAAAAACTACATGTATGACCTGCAATATCACAATACTATTTTTGTGGTATACAAACAACAGAGCAAAAATACTCATGTGAATATAGAAATAAAAGAGCGTGATAAACAAAAAAGAAAAACAAGAAACAAAAATGAACCTCCACCATGTCTGCATTTGAATAAATACTTAAAAATATCGATATAGTACTTTTTAATATTGATAGAGTATCATGAAGTGAAATATCGTGGTATATTACGGAACCAATATTTTCTTACACCCCTGCTTAACATTACAGGTGAGAATCAGAGTAACTGTTGGTCCAATAATATTATAATACGGCAGTTTTGCAAGACCTGATGCATTATGGGTAGAAAGAAGCCAAATATTCTTAAATTTTAATGAATTGTCTTGAATTATGCAATAAAAATATCTGTCATTGATGGCCAGGTTTTGTAAATGTAGAGTAAACGTTTATCCACTAAAAAAGGAAACTTAAAATACTACTGGAAGAAAGTTGTGCTCATTGTTGGCCAACTTTTAATAAAACAGTGGTGTAGTCGCCAAGAGGCTAGGCGAGCGGAAAAAAAGAATCTTTACCTGCTGGATGTACTGCTAAACAATAAAAACTAAGTTCCAGAGGAATGTTGTTTCACATGATTATGAAGGCTAAAAACACAAGCAGTGAAATGATCCGACAATACCTAAAAACGTCCAAGACAGTATACTTTTAAGCGGTCAGTAAAGTAGGACCTTCCCCCTTCACCCTCTCAGTTCATTCATTCAACACTGAAAAAAAAATCTAAATCTTACCAAGTGTATTTTTCTCATTTCTAGTCCAAATATCTCATCACACTTGAAATAAGACATGATCATCTAAAGAGTAACTCCTCAGCGAGATATAAGAACTGATTTTTAGAGAATAGATCTGGAAAATCTGATTTCAAGAAGATTATTTTCACTTGTTCCATTGGCAGATTTTTTTGGCTTGAATTAAGCAAAAAAAAATCTGCCAGTGGAACAAGTGAAAATTATCTTGGTAAGATTTCTTGAAATCAGATTTTCCCAGATCTATTGTCTAAAAATCAGTTCTTATATCTCGCTGAAAAGTTACTCTTTAGGTGATTCTGTCTTATTTTAAGTGTGATGAGATATTTGGACTAGAAATGAGAAAAATACACTTAGTAAGATTTGGATTTTTTCCAGTGAACAGGTGAAGAACAGCTGATTTTACTACTTTGCTGACGTACCACTCTCATGTGACTCCTCCCTGGATGTGACAAAAGGAATTTTACCTGGCACTTACACTCATTACAAGCAATAAAAGAACAATTAATCAAGTTAGACTAAATATCTTTATGTTGAAAAGTTGCGTAAGTGATCTTCCTCTTAATATAATGAAACCAATATCATTCCTCTGCCAGGATATTATAAAAACATTCATTTGCTTGTTTCTGATAAAATGTCATTCTGTGAAAACCATCCTGACAATGTTATTTTTCTTTTTAGAAAAACACAGATGTCATCTGGAGCCTACATGTGGAGCAGGTTTTCAGTTCATTAAAGGCCTTTCATGTGAACGCAGACAATCATTCACTCTCACTATCGTACATGCGGAAAGATGAAAAACACTCATGCAGAAATGGGCAGAATATGTAAATTCTACTGTACCTGGATCTGTAGCACCACGTCATATCTATTTGATCATTTATCCACCCAAAAATATTATCTCTACAGTTTAAGATTTGAAAAACACATTTGCCTTATTGATACCAATGTCTCTCTCATCTGGTGCATGAGGTAATAATGAATGAAGCATTACAATGTCCAATATCAATTACACCCTTTTGGCACCAACTGGTTCAGTGTTTTTCTGCATGAACAGGATATACATGGGTGCTTCTATGAAACTGGGTTTATTTTGGTATCTGTCACTTTTCCATCTTTTTAGACCCAATAATAAAAGGTGAATGTAGACATAGTTCCCCCCAGGATGGACCTAATGATGACTTCAGATAAATGCAAAAAAATTATACTCTTGCTCTGAGCCATCCCATAATTAATGAATTTTTAATCAAATATTGGGTCCAAAAAAGGACCCAAATATGGACATTAAATCTCCCTAGGTGTCAGTGCACTAGATGTGAAAACGTGTGTAAATGGTCTTCTATAGACTATAAATAAAGACACTGTGTTAAATGTGTCGATCCTAGTGGTTTTTCTAATCCACACGGGAGTTTTTCAGCAATCTCAGTCTCATTCTAGGTTTGGTGTGGAACCCATGGGGTCCACTGGTGTTACATGCAGAACCTGCCCAGTTAAGTGCATATAAATTGCCAGTGATTTTGCAACAACGGTCATTTTTGTGAAACACTCTGCCTTGCATAATTAGTTTGATTCCCAAAATGTACCTGTGAGAGAATAAAGAGATATTCAAAAAAATAGTAGTGAATAATTTTCATGTCCTTTTTATCGTGTGACATATGGATTTTTGTATTAAAAATAATATAAAGATGTGTTTTTATCTGAAAAATAGTTTCTCTTTTATCTCAGTAAGTATTTATTTTTAAAATAGACCCAAAGTGCTTACAAACTTGCTTCATAACAGTAGTCTAGATCTGGGTTGAATTTTTAGCCCCTCTGTCCTGTTTTAGGACCAGTTTCATAGAAGCACCCATTTCTAAAATGTTACTTACACCAATCTGGTTCTCACTCCTCTACGTCATATAATACAATATAGTCTGATATCAATGTAATCAATCAGTAAAAAATGGTAAATACTGAAATTTCCCCTAATGGGACTAATAAAGACATATCTTATCTTATACGATAAATGTCAGAGCTAATTCTCATCTATCATAAACGTACATTCAACGCTACAATGCAAGGCACAGTTTCCACTGAGCTCAGACTAACCAGGTCTCTGAGCTGCTGGAGGAGCTGCAGAATATCCAGAAGTTTCTCCTCCACCAGCGACAGACGAACTCTCTCCGTCTCCAGCATCTGGAGCTCCATCTGAAGCAGTTCGGTTTCCTCTGCCTTCTGCTGCAGCTCCTGCACCAGGGACTCCTTCATCTGGAGGACACGACACAAGCCTTTTAGCAGTGGCTCCCAGATGGTGGAATGTCCTTCCACCTGAACTACGAGCAGCAGCCTCACTGGACACTTTGAAGACGCACCTTTATTCTATTGCTTTTATGGGTATTCCTTGAATTTATTGGGTAGTTTAGAATTTCATATTTTATATTTTTGCACCTTGTACTCCTTTTGTGTGTTGCTGTCTTATGTCTTTTAATCTGTAAAGCATTTTGTATTTTTTTTTTTTTGCGTGTTGCTGTCTTGTATCCTACTATATAATGCACATTCTGTGTCCATCCGTCCAGTCGATGTTGCAGCACAGGAGGGTGTTTGTATGGGTTTTCCTCAGCCTTCACAGGCCTAGTCGCCGCCAAACTCGCCAAATGAATAGAAACATTACCTGACTATCTACTAGGCACAATTTTATGTCCATATTCAAATGTTGTGAGGTATACTGGGTGATTTTAGCCTCTCATGCTATCATACAATGGCACCACGGGTACAATGCCGCAAGTTCTTTTAATGTGTAAAACACTTTGGGAGGTTTCTCTGTGATACGTGCTATATAAATAAATTTTACTTACTTACAACACAAACATCCACCCTTCAGCACACTGGTACCCAACATCTTTTTATATACAGTTCATATTTAGAAAATGTGGGTGTAATGTGACTTTGATTAAGTCTGTTCCACCGTTCGCCTTGACTGAAAACAAGATGAAATTGTTTTTTTTTTTTTTAATTATTATTATTGTGCAGTGTTTCACTTGACTGTTGGGAAACTCCCCTCAGGTTTTAAATGACCGCTGCCACTGATAATCTACATTTTGGATGAAATGTGAACCATAATCACCAGAGTACATAGCACATACATAGTTTCATATGTGACCTGACATTATACCTGGACAACTAAAATAAAACCATATGCACATACTGTATTACTCAAAATTACATGCCAATACAACACTGCGTGATACAACATTTTAATTCAGCCATGGTGACCACTAGCTTCTTTAACCCAGAAAGTCCCAGTGCTACTTCTGTGGCAGTTCCCAAATAAAATGTTCTCTATATTTAACCTTTCTTAAGACATTTATCAACATTTATTAGAATATTATGCTCTGTATTTTGCATTTTATCAGGACAAATAAGGTACTTTCCTGTATTTAATTTACTGATCATGCAGATGTTCATAAAAGCTTATATTAAAGTTGAGGGTTATTCTATCAAAAACAGAGAAAATTGAAGAAAAAGTGACTTTTTCACTAAAACATATCATTAACTGACCATAAACCCATTGTGTCCATCCACTGTCATTGATTCAACTCTATGGGTTTTACTGGTGAATCAATGTTGTAGAAGATGACGGTGTTTCCACGGTAACTATGGAGCCTCTGAATGTCCAAATGGGTCATATCTGATGACCATGAAAAGATGAAGAGCTGCATTTTACACCAGTTATTCACATGCATTGATAGGAGTAGTGGATCAACAGGTATTAAACGGTTTAGATCAGTAGATGGTTTTGGTCGGTGTTGGATGTTTGGGTCTTTATGGATTAAACTTTTCGTTTTAGCCAAGTTAAACTAATTGTTGTTTGGGCCATATGGTACATTTCATGGAGCTGACACCATGCTGTGCTCAATCTACAGCGAACATACAAAGGAAAAAACACTGACAAATCACCTGTAAAATCTGCTGCAGTCGAGCACCAGTAAATACACGACATAAAATACTCGACCTGTCTTTTCTCTCTTTCTCCATTCAATCCTGAAGTAGATGTCTGTTAAAACTGAGCCTCAAAATGTGTAGTGTGTCTTTTTAAAACAGACTACATTTGTAGAACAGGTGGTCATTGAAATTTTGAAACAAATGTGTGTGAGCCGATGACTGTTTTCATCACTCCGTGCACATTTAGTCATCTAGTAAGAATTTACTGCAACAGACTAATACGGCTCAGTATAAATAGTGTTCAGTATTGGAGTGTTTTTAATAATTTGTGGACACACACACACTTTGGGTTCTGGGTTTGATCATTTCCTGAGTTTGAGACAGAAAAGTACCAAAGTGTGGAGATATTTATAAAACTATGCATAAGTGACTTCCAGAACTGACATAGATCCTTCATAATATATCATTTTCTGCTAACGTGTGTGAAAAATATTCTAATACAATATACACGTATCCGTTTAAATATGTGTCAGTGGCTGAGGTTTGACTGAGTTGATCGGTGTCTGCCAAAAATAGTGGAAATCCCAACAGTGCACCTTTACGTCATGGCGTAGTGAAGGACAAAGGTCTCACCCCACACATCCTGCACATAAACAGAGCCTCACAGTCACCGCTTTGTTTAGTTTGAGCTTTCCTCTCTGAACGCTGAGAGGTTCTGGGGAGGCATTACGTCACAGTTCCCCCTTCTGCCGCTCTTCCTGTGTTGTGAAAATACTACTCGGGTGGAACGGAGAGCTTTAATTTATGATATTCCTAAGTGTCACGCGGGACAAGGGTGGGTTTAGGGGGGTGGGGTGTTTCTGTGGTCAGCTCCAGTGAGAAACAGCTGCGAACACACCCACCCACACACACACACACACACACACACACAGTCAGTCACACAGATGGAGGGTCTGTAGCCGCTGACGGTGGTTTGGTTCGGTCCAGGATCATACTGCTCGCTGTGGTTTCCCATTCAATCCCTCCACTTTCATAACAACCTTCAGCAGTCCTCTCTAATCGAGTTTAACACTGTACACTGAGCCGCAGAGAGAGACTTCAGATGTAAAGCATGGCACAACATTGTCCAGAGAGGAGTGTTTAAAGGTGCAGCAGCCCACCCTGGTGTGATGGAGGTCTGTGGTTTTGTACCTGGTCCATGTCTATCTCAGCCTGGCTCTCCTTCAGGTCCAGCTGTTTATGTAACCTGGTCACCCTCTCCAGGAGCTCCACCACAGCGCTGCAGCTCTCCTCGCTTCTCGAACTCCCGAAGTTTGACATCAACTTCCTGAAAGCTTTGTCATCGCACCTGAGCAAGCACAAAATGATCAGATCAGATGATGAGCTCACATGATTATATAAGACATCTGTATCTATCTGACCCGGGACGGCTTTGGATTGAGCTTCCACACCAAATTATTGAAATTTTGGTAAAGCAGTAGTAGCCTGTTGATATGAATGTGTGTTAATGTAGAAGTCGACCGATATGGGTTTTTCTAATGCTGATGCCAATTTTTATAAATTTGGTCAGCTGATGGCCGATCTCTACAGCCGATTTTTGAGGCCGACATTTAAAGGAGTGATTTTTTGCTTTTTAAAATGGAATTCTTCATTTTCCCACATTTCCCTGTGGTCTCCATAAACTGTAAATGCTCTGCTTGGGTCTGAATTCTTCCTTCATTCAACTCCACAGGTCCATCTTCAACCCTATTTCTGAGTAATGACACCAGAAAGGTGGTTTGGAGCGCTGGCCCTTTAAATGTACATGAGCCACTTCAGGCCCCGCCCCCTCCAGGTTGTCGGCTGTGCTGCTCTGTCCCGTTCAACCAGCAACTGAACATTTTAGGTAATGGGCTCCAAGTTTGGACATATTTTCAGTCTGGACTACAACTGCTGCTGCTGACAAACAATTATGGAGAAATACTGGAGACATGATGGTCTGAAGTCTGGACCTGAAATGTGCAAATGTGGAGATGGAACTAGTCATAGATGTAACAAATTAAGCAGGAATTGAAACAGGTTGTAGAAATCCACTCGATTTTTGCCAAATGAATCTAAAGATAGTTTTGCAGCAGCTAGAGGGTTCAAATTCAAACTGCATGAACTATTACGGTCCAAATACACAAAGAAATGAACCAAAGACTAATAAAAGTGGGTTTAGAGAAATATGAGCCCTTTCAGACCAATTTTTTTTTTTTTAATAAACACATTGACCGTAAAATACAATTGAAACACTCAGATAATTAAGATGTTTAAGCAGCAATATAAATTAAATATTAATACACATACACATAGTACTCTTTTAACATTTATTGAACTTCAAGTGCTGCCCACACAGGTGCCTGAACAAATATCTTATAACATTTTTACTACTGACCAAATATCTGCTTTCAAAAAAAAAAAAAAAAAAAAAAAAATTAAGGCTGATAGCTGATATTTAAAAAAAAAAAAAATCAATATATCGACCCAATATATTGTTCTACCTCTAGTCATTCACATCTGTCAGTCCTCTGATACCGTTAGGTATGAAGGTAGATTTGTTTCTTTATTGCTTTAACCAAAAAAAAAATTTCTGGGATGTTGTCGGCTGAGGAGCTGATAACTACGATGGTGTTGTACCTTTCTCCGCAGCAGGACAGCCTGGTTAGGATCTTCTTCACCTCGTCCACCTGCCTCTGCTGGTCTCCGGTCCACTTGTCCTCTTCCTCATCTGAGGCTGCCTGGCCTTCCACTGAACGAAACAGCTGCTCTTCCACTGGGAAACAACACGCCGTTGTAACTGAACATACGTTTACAATCCACTCCACAAACCACAAATTTGGAGAACTTGTCAGTAGAAATCTGCAGTAGAAATCTGTATGTTGGGACTATGGCTGCATTATTCTTCAAACTGTGGTGTTACAGCTTAGACAGTAGAAATATAATCCATTTATCCGACAAATTAAATTAATCATCACAAATTAAGCTTTTCACATACCAAATGAAGAGGTTGTTATTGTGTCACGCTTTGTTATAGATACATGTGAATACAAAATGAGAGCTGAAACTGTAAAATTAAACTGAACCTATTGAGATCATAGTTTAATTTTGTAGCTATGTTTCATACAAAAAACACACACTTATGGGTCTCGCTTTTTAAATGTATGCAGTAATTTCACTCCCTGATCATCCCATTTTACTCTGTTGACCTTAATGATACAAGTAATGTTAAAAAATATCATTGCTTTTAATATAAGTACGAAATTTTCGGAATTTGAACACTGTTGCATATGTTTTAAAATAATCTAGATAATAGTCATTTTTGCAAAACATCATGATGACACAATGGAATCTGAAATCTCACTGCTTTTATCCTACTGCTCTTTTATTTGATGTTTTATTTAAAGGAGTGATATTTTGCTTTTTTTTAAATGGAATTCTTCATTTTCCCACATTTCCTTGTGGTCTCCATAAACTGTAAATGCTCTGCTTGGGTCTGAATTCTTCATTCATTCAACTCCACAGGTCCATCTTCAACCCTATTTCTGAGTAATGACACCAGAAAGGTGGTTTGGAGCGCTGGCCCTTTAAATGCACATGAGACACTTCAGGCCCCGCCCCCTCCAGGTTGTTGGCTGTGCTGCTCTGTCCCGTTCAACCAACAACTGAACATTTAAGGTAATGGGCTCCAAGTTTGGACATATTTACCTCTGCCAAGGAGGTTATGTTTTTGCCAGGGTTTGTTTGTTTGTTTGTCCGTCTGTCTGTCTGTTTGTCTGTCCGTTAGTGTGCAACATAACTCAAAAAGTTATGGAGAGATTTTGATGAAATTTTCAGGGTTTGTTGGAAATGGGATAAGGAAGAAATGATTAAATTTTGGTGGTGATCAGGGGTGGGGGGGCCCACGGGGGGGCCCATTTCCAACAAACCCTGAAAATTTCATCAAAATCTGTCTAAAACTTTTTGAGTTATGTTGCACACTAACTGACAGACAAACAGACAGACAGACAGACAAACAAACAAACCCTGGCAAAAACATAACCTCCTTGGCGTGGGGGGGCCCACAGGGGGGGCCACTGATCAGCCTTGGCGGAGGTCTGCGCTCTCCGAGTGCTTCTAGTTTCAGTCTGGACTACAACCGCTGCTGCTGACAAACAATTATGTCGAACTGGAGAAATGTTGGTCTGAAGTCTGGACCTGATATGTGCAAATGTCGTGATGGAAGTAGTTGTAAAATGTAACAAATTAAGAGGGAATTAAAACAGGTTGTAGAAAGCTACTCAATTTTTGCCGGAATGAATATAAAAACAGTTTTGAGGCACCTGGAGGGTTCAAATTCAAACTGTATGAACTATTAGGGTCCAAATACACAAAGAAATGAACCAAAGACTAATAAAAGTGGGTTTAGAGAAATATGAGCCCTTTAAGTAGTGTATGAATTCTGATAAGATGTGCTTTGTAAGGTCATTGTAACCTTGACCTTCAACCACTAAAGCCTGAACATTTTATCCTTGAGTTGAACACACCCTGAGATATTGTGAGATGGACCAAAAAGCTGAAACTAGAACGCCTCTGGCCACAGCTGACGGTAGCAAGGAGTCCTGAAAACAGCTTTCTTCCCTTACTTTTATCCGGGGTCGTCACTGCCTGACCCGTCGGTGAACAGCGGTCATGTTGGGAGTCTGAGCAGCACCTCTGGCCCATCCTACTGCTGCCTCCGCTCAGCTGCTGCTGCTGCTCTGCTCTGGTGCTGCTTGGGAGTTGTAGTTTTGACACTTCGGACCTGAAAGACAGCACATTTCGGGTTTATATTAATAGCTGTTCGAGGACACATTCTATTGAAATTCATGACCCTGTTGGTGCCTCTGTGAATCTCTCCGCACGTTAACTGACTTTGACAAAGGAGCTAAAAAATCGACCCATCACATTTACACAGATGAGATGTGTTCGGTCCAAACCGTTTGACAACATCAAAGAGAACATATCAAGTAACACAAGGCAGTGTATATTAAGCCACATCTACAACCGCCATGATAATTTTATAGAGGCCTGTGATGTTGTATGCCAAATCTGGGTGGGGTAATTGAAGCCAGACATTGTATCTCTGAGGCATTTTTACAGTAAAGTGGGTCAGTGGTAGAATAGTGCTATTAGTGCAGGAGTTCGCTTACAACATGTGAGCAAAGCAGCTGACATTAGTTTGAACAAAATGCAAACAGAACGAATGAACATCACTCCACGCTCGCTGTGACATGTCTTTTTATCTGCAGATGAAGAAAGCATGTGACTTTTATATATGTCCATATGTCCTGATTTTCCCTACGTCATGGGTATATTCAAGAAAAACCTGAAGAAAAAAACCTGAGCCTGCAGTTTGCGGATCAATCGTTGGGTAATGGTTTGAATTTGCTAGGTTTTCTCCTGCTGTCTGCTCTTTTGTGTTGGGGGGAAATCCGATTAGGGGCCTTCGTAAATCACAGAGTAAGTGTTTCCAGATGATGATGTCTTGCTGAAAAAAAACAAAAAAGTGAACATTTCGAAAAGGTTTTCAGCAGCTTGAAAAAAAAAAAAAAACTGACGGTGTGCTCATGCTTATATCCTGTTGGCACAAAGCAAACTATGCAGTAAGACAACATTAAACTCTGCATCTGTGTACAACTATAGTTTTCTTTGTGCAAAAACTACGGAGAAAATACTGACTTCACAGAAAGTCAATAATTGCAGCATGATTTCAGGCAATCAATCAGAGCAGGCCGAGTCATGTTTGAGTTATTGGGGGGCCAAGGCGGACCAGCAGCTGCTGCAGTCGGACCAAACGTGTAGCTGCTGCGCTGTGGTGAATGCATACAAAACTCCAACCGGTTGCTGTGGAGACTCTGATTCTGGAATGAACTAGTGCGGGGCTTTTTCAAACGCAGGCTTCGGTGTGACTAATTGAACTTTAATTGACAGAGGTTGAAGGGAGGCTGCAGCCTGTGTCTGCTGAATACTGTAGCCAGGCCAAAAAGCCTTTGGCTGGCATGTATAGAGGTAAAAATGTCTTTGTGTCCATACTGACAAAAAGGGGCTTTTAAGGTTGTCAAAAGAGACACACAAAAAAAGAACTTGCCGGCTGTTATGTGGCAGCCGGTTTCAACAAGATGAGCAGAGACACCTGAAAGAGTTCCAGACGGACAGACAAACTTGAAAGTGGTCAGACTGTGGTCGACAGCGGGCGGAGACCACATTTGATCGCTCTTTCATTAGACAGGCGTCGGTGCTTTTGCCAGTGATCCAAATGTGAAAGAGGGACTGACCTGCCAACCGTTCAGAGAGAAAAGTAAAAAATAAACATCTTAAATAAATGGCCTAATGTTACAAAGATACATTACGGCCACAGTACTTAATACACTTAGTAACAGGCAGAATATTGGTAAAATTACAGTTACTTGTCTTGAAACATTTCAGGTTGTTGATATTTGTTCAGGTTATTCACATTTTTGGTTAAAGGATAATTTGTAAATGTAAAGATTTTCATGTAATTTTACAATTTTACACTAAAACAAAGAAAACACATTGTAGTTGTCATTATTTACAGGTTATTATGTTATTATTATACTTGTCTGACCCACTATAGATCATAGTAATCGTTTTTCCATTGGCCCTCAAATTACGCGATTATAACTTGTGCATAAAAATTTGCCTAATGGAAAAATGACAATTTCGCCCAAATTTTTTTCATTCATTCATTTTCTGAACCCGCTTTATCCTCACTAGGGTCATGGGGGTTGCTGGAGCCTATCCCAGCTACTTACGGGCGAAGGCGGGGTTCACCCTGGACATTTCGCCCGTTCATCACAGGGTTGAACATACAGAGACAAACAATCATTGTCACATTCACACCTATGGGCAATTTAGATTAGCTAATTACCCTTTTAGTGCATGTGTGCATGTCTATGGATGGTGGGAGGAGACAGAGTACCCGAAGAGAACCCACGCAGACACAGGGAGAACATGCAAACTCCACAGAGAAAGGTCCCACCCCCACTGACTGGTGTTGGAATCGAACCCAGGACCTTCTTGCTGTGGGGAATGAGTGCTATCCACTGCACCACTGTGTCGCCCAAATTTTTTTCAATTAAAAATTTTTGTGCTTTGGACATGCTTACACCTGTGCTGAAAGGAAATGTATACGGAAACTGAAAATGTGTCCTAATAAAAAGATTAATAAAAAAAAAACAAAAGTTCACAGAAACTTGCAGTGGCTGTATAAAATCGTAAGTTACCATACCATATCATACCATACCAACTTTATTTATAAAACACTTTAAAAACTCTACAGCTGACCAAAGTGCCATACATGAATCATAAAACAAGGAAATAAGTAAATAAAAACAGTGATAACACAGGGTGCAAAGCAAGCTAAGAACAACGAAATCCAACCATCATGAAAACAAAGACAAATTAAATTAAAATCTGACAAAAACAGCATAAAAAAAAACAAAAACAAAAAACAAAAAAAACAAAAAAACCCCATCTCACTCATTGATTAAAAGCCAACAAGAAAAAGTGCGTTTTTAGACGTGATATAAATACAGACAGAGAAGTTGGTGCAGAGCTGGTTGAATTTATGTAGCAATTCCAAGACTGTAACGCTTTGGTGGGACTCAATAAATGAGTTCACCAAAACCATTTACTTTATGGTTTATGGTAAAAGCCTTCATGAAAACCTTGATATTTGCTGGTCATCTCTACTTTCTTTTTCTGTTCATTTGTCATGTGACTGTCAGAGTAGACAAATGGTGTTCGTGACAGAGTGACAGAGGTACCTCACAGGTCGTATGTGCTTAAACGTACAAATAAATAAATTAATTAAAAAATGTTTGGCAGTGAAAACATTTCTTAGTCAAACTCCAACTCAAAAAAAAAAAAAGGTTTCGCGCTGCCAAGAGGTGGTTTTTGGGCGTAGTGCAAATCGGTACATCACGGTAACTATGGAAACCTCTGAACATCCAAATGGGTCATATCTGATGACCATGAAAAGATGAATAACTGCATTTTACACCAATTATTTACATGTATTGATAGGATTAGTGGATCAACAGGTACTAAACAGTTTACATTAGTGAATGATTTTGGTCGCTGGTGGATGTTAGGGTTTTTAAAGGTTAAA
This sequence comes from Sphaeramia orbicularis, assembly GCF_902148855.1. Classification (NCBI taxonomy): domain Eukaryota; kingdom Metazoa; phylum Chordata; class Actinopteri; order Kurtiformes; family Apogonidae; genus Sphaeramia; species Sphaeramia orbicularis. The sequence continues at coordinate 6,816,584 of NC_043961.1, read as the reverse complement.
AAACATTTATAACTATGACTCTTAATAATATATGAACTCTAACTAAGTCTTAAGTTTGTACGTAACATTTAATATTTATTTTAGTGTTATTTTAGTGATAGTTGTATATTGTTTTATTGTTGGTGTGAATATGTTCTGTTTGTCAAAGCTGAAGATGTGCTGTAAGATAATATATTAAGGGGAGGCAAAGTAAGCATAAAGCTTCAGCTGACTCCTTTTAAGTCAGACTGTACAAATTAATTATTTAATTAGTGAAGTTTGTATAAATTTTCATTCAAATAGAGTGATTTGTTGGATCTATGGACTGGATGGATCTGTGGATTGTGTTTGTTCTTCAGATTGAAAAAAAAAAAAAAGAAGAAAGTCACAATGAAATAAATTTAGAGAAAGAAGTCACAGTGTTACGAGAAATAAGGTGTGATTTCATCTGTATGAAATTAGAAATGAAGAAAACTGAAATAGTAAGGCTATTGCTCCTGGTAATTTTGACATTTCTCCTAAAACATAAGTCTGCTTGTCATAAAAAATTTGTTTTTCTCCATATAATGACATCTTTTTTCTCATAACGTGATCTTTTTTCCTTTAAATATCTGACCCTATTCTGACTTTGTAATATATATATATATATATATATATATATATATATATATATATATATATATATATATATATATATATATATATATATATAATTTATTTATTTATTTATTTTTGTCAAACACTACAACTTTATTGTGGTTATACCTTGATTTTAATACTATAAATATTTATCAATAATCAATATATAATCATTCAATGGTAGGCCCTTACCTATTTTCTGAGTTAAATCCATGCATTATTATCATTATTATTATTGCACATTATTAATGCTACTTAAAAAATAGTAAAGCCTTGGTTTTAATGTGCAAAAACAATGACATAATGCTACAATATAATGTATATACATAGTAATCTAGCATGCTTATATTTCTTTAATATCGGTTTCTTCATTTAGTGGAGTATTTGCATGTAAGAATGTGAAGTCCTACAAAGAAAATACCACATATAACAGTGAAATTTGGGATGCGTAGCGTTTAGTTTCTGTCTTAAAAGTCATTGTTATTGTTGTTTCATGCAGTGAGGAGGAGGAGGAACTGGAATAGTCTGCAACTACTTCCTGTGAGTCAGAGTGAGAAAATATATTCATAAACCTGGTAAAATTAGAAACATTGATGGCTTGAACTAAAGCTCTGTTTCAAATCACAAACACTACAAACACTACATGCCTGTATTGTTCCCTATGAAGCCGTTGTGTGGGTAAACTGTTTGACTCCCACATGTGAAACGTGAATTCTTCTAGTTCTGCAGAAATGGGATCACAAAGAGCATGAGTCACTGACTGGAAATGGACAGATGGTACTTTGGGCTGTGGATGTTTTGTGCCATTTGTTTCTTGGTCCATTGTACCATATCAGAGACTTGTTGCGTCCCCACACCCCCTCTCGGAGGCTGAGGTCACTGGATCAGAACTTATTTAAGGTCCCTCACACTTGTTTCAGGACCTGAGGAGACCGCTCCTTCCAGGCCGTTGTGCCGAGGCTCTGGAATGATCTTCTACTCTCTTTACATTCTGTGGACTCTGTTGATGTTTTTCAGAGTAAACTCAAAACCTACTTGTTTCTCCACATATTTTACCGGCAGTATATTAAGGGTTGTTATATGACTATCATGTTTATTTTAATTTATACCTTTTTGTGATTGTAAATTTATCTGTGTTTTCTATTTGTATTTTATTGTCTTTTGTGAAGCACTTTGTGACTTCTCTTGTCTGTGAAAAGAGCTATAGAAATAAATATTGCTTGCTTGCAGGCATTGAACAGTGAAGAGATCAGCAGAGACTAAAGGTCCCGTATTTGCATACAGTTTGAAACTTTTCGTCCATTTTAGAGAAAGCACTATACATGAGGTTAATAAATACAACATTTCCTGTGACCTATACAGCTTCCTGTATCAAAGGCATCCCCTGGTTGCAGTTAACCTGTGCTTCAACATTCAGGTTAAACTGAATGCTTATTAAAGGTTATTACAAGCAGCATAATAATAGCTTGGAAATGCACTTGTGGTGTGGTTTAACACAAGTATTTCGTAGGCCATATGATGTAGGTCCAATTATTACAACATGCCTAAAGGCATGCACAGAGGAGTAACAGTGAACATGAAAAGCTGCTTGTGCTCTGTCAGAGCATTTCTAATTAATAGGATCCTGTATTCTGCCATATTAGCAAAAGTCTGAAGCCGTTCCTTTGGCCTGTGGGAGGTAGTCCAGATGTTTGTTGTTAGAGCCCGGACACCCGGTGTCCTCCCTGTGTTTATCACAGAGCGGCGCTGAAGTGAATGTTCTATCAACACACCCCCCATCACTCCTGCCCCTCCTCCACTCCCTGAAGTGCAGTTTCCTCTTTCAGGTGTCATCGGTCAATGCCAGTGGGTCTTTTCTGCAGGGGTTAAAAATGAGGGTGTGCAGTAAACCTGAGTTTGAACTTGAAGTTCACTGCTCCTTAGTGCCCTGCAGCATGACAAGATGGGTGAGGGGTCGTGTTTATGGAGCTGCGGTTATTAATCAAGTACTCTTGGGTCACATTTACACAATGAAGTGGTCTCTAGGATACAAATAAAGCAACTGTAGAGATGTGACTATAGTGTAGTAAAGGCCGAGCATGATGAGAAAGACATGCACATAGTACACATGATACGTGGTGGATCAAAAGAACATCTAAAATCAATACATTAATAAAGTGAAAGAGTCAATATGTAAGATCGACATGTGCTTGTGTGCTTATTTTATGTTTGTGTCAGACTGTGTTGTTTGATAAAATTAGGACTTCCATTTCTAAGCAAACAGACAAAACTGTCAGCGAATCACTGACCCGAGTCCTCTACATAGAAATGTCGTGTACAGTCTGTTGCCGTGGATGCAAACAACTAAGAGTCATTATCGTGGAAATGGTAATCAGTGAACAGGGTGTTACCATGGACGTAGGCAACAAAGGGTACGATAGAGAACAGTTGTTCAAGAATCCACAGGGAACATGGAAAAGAAGAATGGAAAAGTTTGATGGGAATGAGTATATGTTTGGTTTTATATAGAAATAATTCTAATATGAATAATAAATAACATAAAAAATAATCAAAAATCTGTAATTTACAGGCCTAAAGGCTACTCATCCTCTTACAAAATAAACACAACATAGGAATGAGATGGGTTAAGTGTCATTATTTTGGGACTGGGGATGGGACTGGAATTTTTTTAAGTGACATATTTCTGTAGTATTATGACATCACACACTTCTGTATTTGTGGTTTGTGGGTTTTTTAAATGGTGACTCTCTGTACTCTGAGGAAGAGCCATTATGCTTGGTAATGTCACAACAAAATAAATCTTTTAATGGGAGCTATATTGGTGTACAGGCTGAGGGACTGTAACATTTACAGAGTGTAGTTAAGCTTTCCTGAACAGGCAAAGTGCAAAGAAACCCCCAAAGTCAAACAAACCAGGGTGTTAAAAGTAAAAGGGAAATATACAGGGAGTGGAGTCCAGCGAGGGTGGGTGGCATAAGTTTATAAGATATTTTGCGTGTGATGTAGTTCTGCTGATGTCAGCATACCTCTAAACCAGAGAGAAGGAGAGCAGGGCAGCGGTTCAATGTGGAAATGAGCCCACTTGGCAGTGTGGGGGTTTCTGAATACTGTTCAAGAACAGCAGTGAGGCGGCAGCAGCAGAATGCCATGGGTCCCTTCAGTGTGTGCTTTTCATGTCATTTAAAGGGGAGCAGTGCCTCAGCAGCACCTGCTCCATACAATGCTGCAGGCAGATAAATGGTCCACTGGACCCTCCTATCCCCTCCACTCTGAGGCGCCATGCAGAGCGCATGAAAAGGCTGGGAGATTATGTGTCCCCTGAGCCCTGCTTTCAGAGGGCCAGGGGTGAGCGGCGTACAGAGACTGAGTCTGCGGGCGTCCCTTTAAAATGAAAACTGAGTTTGAAAGTTAAACACATACGTCATACCAGCTCCTGTTGAACCAATTATATGCAAGTTCTCTCTTATAGTAGGGTGTAAAGTCCACACTATGGATGTACAGGTATGATCGATATTGGCCGATATTGGCATATAAGATGTCACTTCACTGATGGCAGATCAATATTTACCTGTTGTGTTATATTCAAGGTTGTTTCATTAATTTGGAAGACTAAATTTGTGCTCAGGTGAGTACGATGAAGAGCAGGAGCTACTGATTATTTCCACTGATTTTAAACTGTTTAAACTGTCAATTTATTTTGACAATAAGTTGATTCTTTGGTCCACAAAATGTGAGTAAATGGTAAAAAAAGTCGATCATTGTGTCCAAAAGCCCATGATGTTTCACTAAAATACCCCATATAGTCCAAATGTGCAAAGATATTCAGTTTACTGTTGCAGAGGAAGGAAACCAGAAAAGATTCACATTTAAGAAGCAAGAATAAGAGATTTTTTTTTACTTTTTTTATCTTAAAAAAGCTTTCAAAATGGTTAACAATTTTCAAAATAGTAGCAGATTAACTGACAACTAAAGATTAACTAACAACAATATCCAATTAATGATTGCAACTCTACTTCTATTAACCTGTATAAAAGATGGGGTAAATAACACAGACAAAATAAAACAACATAACGTAATAAGTAATACAGGATGATATAGTTACATTATTTTGTGCACATGCAAAGATTTCATCTAACTAAGCAAACGGATACAAAACACCTCCACAGTTTACTCTTCCTTCTCTACGATAAACCACGTTACAAAATGATGTGTCACACCAACTGATATTTAATGAACAACTTTAAGGTCTTTTATGTTGGAACTACTTTAGCTGGTACAGAAATGACATTCAAACAAAGCCTAGTGTAGGAGGTATAACCCAGTGGTGGACAGGATAAACAGAGACACATGGAACCGAGAGGACGACAAAAGTAAAACACCATGAGCACAGATCTAAATCACTCTGTGCCATATCTGTTCTTCATGGAACAAAAAGAAGACAAAGAGATCAATGAAGCCATTCCTGTCTTCTGGGTCTTACAAAACACGTCTGTCATTTCATGAACAAACACTTGAATATTTGCTTCTTCCTCCAGATGGTGGTCTTTCCTCCCCCTCATTTCTCTTTGTTCCTTGCTGTGCTTCCCATTGTCTAATCCCTCTGGCACATAAAGGCTCAGCCGACTGATTTATATACACCTTATCTTTTGTAGCAGAAAAAGAAAAACAACACAAGTAAAAGTGACACTTGTAGATGGCTAAAGTTTGGATTCCTGCTCAGAGTTCGGTCCCTGCTCTACTCTAACGTACAATCCAAAGAAATCACAGACATGTTATGTAACAACACCCACACAGCTAAGGTTTCATACTTCTGCTGAGATGTTGATGGAAAGAGGAAAGGGGGTTTTTTAGATGAGAAAACTGTACATCAACACACCCTTTAAAGGAAACTTAGATCGCACATGTTCACTATAAATACGACGGTGTTATGTCTGGACATGGGTTCAGATCATACAAAGTACTGTGACCATCAACAGGTGTGACTGTCATGTCAGATAGATAGATAGATAGAAAGAAAGAAAGAAAGAAAGAAAGAAAGAAAGAAAGAACGAGAGAACGACAGAACAATAGATAGATAGAACGATAGATAGAACGATAGATAGAACGCTAGATAGAACGCTAGATAGAACGATAGAACGATAGAACGATAGATAGAAAGAAAGAAAGAACGATAGAACGACAGAACAATAGATAGATAGAACGATAGATAGAACGATAGATAGAACGATAGATAGAACGATAGAACGATAGAACGATAGAACGATAGATAGATAGATAGAAAGAATGATAGACAGAACGATAGAACGATAGAACGATAGATAGAATGATAGAACAATAGATAGAACGATAGAACGATAGAACGATAGATAGATAGATAGATAGATAGATAGATAGATAGATAGATAGATAGATAGATAGATAGATAGATAGATAGATAGATAGATAGATAGAAGGCTGTTGCATTGTTGGGTTTTTGGAGAGGGATGTGACTATATTTGGACAAAAGGGGCAGAACTGCAGGAACCAGGGGTCAGAACCATCTACAAGGCGTCATAGGTAAGTTTTTTTTTTTTTTTCTATGGTTTCTGAGACACATCAAAGAACAATCAGAAACTCTATATAGGTTTCAAAGAAATTTAATAAGAAATATATAGCGCTATATAAATAAAATTTGATTGACTGATTGATTTGATTGTTTTTCCCCAGTAAGTCGCTTTGGAAAACAGTGTCCGCCAAATGCATAATGTAAATGTAAATGCAAATATATCACATTTAAGCAAAGAATCTATTTGTCATTCCCCAAACTTTTGGCCATGAGGGTACGGTAGAGCTGTTACACAGACGTGTCAATCAAAGCCTGATGCAGCACATATCCCTCTAGTTGATCTGGGATGTTTTCAATGGAGCAAAAATGTAAAGATGGACCAGATCAACGAGGGCCTGACTAGAACAAATGAGACTGGAATGACTTAGCCTAGTATTCGTTGTAAATCTGTGGGAGCTGTGGCTTTTGGGAGCTGCCCTCAACAGCTGTCAGTGACACTAATACAGTGGTTTCAAACCTTTTTTGACTTGTGACCCCAATTTAACATCACAAATTTCTGGTGACCCCAGACATTCAAAATGGAGACATTTTTTCTCTTGGAGATGCCTTAGCAGGGCCAGGCAGGTGAGGAAATCTTTCTATTCTCTGTTCGGCCCGCTCAGATGTTACATCCTGCATTTTATCTGAACTTGATTTTTATCAGGAAAAATGTGTGGTGTTTTAATTATAATGAAATATATATTGAATCATTTAAAAAAAAAAATTATTAGTACTTTATTTACATTTCTTTATCAATTACTAGAAATTTCAGGCGACCCCATATGAATTCCATGTGACCCTACATGGGGTCCCGACCCCAAGGTTGAAGAACACTGTATTAATACTTTAATCAACTTCATTTTGGAGATGAAGTCCATGTCCTTTTGCTCTCTTGCTCTACACTGAACAATAGCTATCATTTGCTAAGCAATGGAGTTGAGTAACCTCGACAACAAAACAATTCACAAGACAACACAGACTCAAACTCACACTTCATATCAGCAAACAAACACATTATGAAATATCCAACCACACAAACACCTTAGATTAAAGCAAAAGCGATATGCAACAACTTTTGGCCAAAGTGACAACTGTTTTTTTAAACTGAGTGCTGAGTTAGCGAAAAGCATCCTTGCTTGTGCTTCCTCAAAACATCAGTTTTGTCTTGTTTACTTGTGATTATAGAATACTTGTAATGCTTGTAATGCCCATCCCCAAAACCTAACCACAGACATTTAATAATGCAGTTATTTCATATGTGTACAGTTTTTGAAATAGCTTAATTTTATTGTTTCAAAAGTAGTTAAGTTACTGTAAGGCTGAACTTTAAATATGTATAAATGTTGACGATGTTTATTTCCAGTCGAGAAACAGTGAGATTATATGTACCTGTGGTCTGTAGAAACATACAATGGCACATTTTATTCTGGGACCAGGCCCCCCAGCACCCCACCCCCCACCCTGTAACTCTGTTCCTCTGAGATCCTGCAGACTTAATCTCATCACAGTCATGGGAATTACTAACGATAAACTGCAGGGTTAAAGTTACAGGTAAAGTTGATTATTTTCAGTAACATGTGGTCCAACCAGCCCTGAGACATGGCAGTTAATTCAGTTTAGTGACAAAATACACCTCGACCTGCAAATTTGTCTCTAACTCTGTCTTAGGAGCAATGACAAGCACACACAATATTTAACCCATAAAGATCCAAACATCCACCGACGACCAAAACCATTGATTGGTCTAAACTGTTTAATACCTGTGGATCCAATAATCCTATCAATCCATGTAAATAATTGGTGTAAAATACAGTTCTTCATCTTTTCATGGTCATCAGATATGACCCATTTGGACGTTCGGAGGCTCTGTAGTTACCGTGGAAACACCGTCATCTTCTACAACATTGATTCCCCAGTAAAACCCATGGAGCTGAACCAATGACAGTGGATGGACACACTGGGTTTATGTTCAGTTAATGAGAGATTTTACTGCAAAGTCACTTTTTTCCTCCATTTTCTCTGAGAGATTTTACTGGAAGAATCACTTCAGTCTTCAGTTTGCTCTGTTTCTGATATAATAACCTTTGAATTTACTCTGAGCTTTTATGAACATCTAAATGATCAGTGAATTAAATATAGGAAAATATGGGAACATTTTTATTCTGTTGTTTTATTTGGTATTGGTTTATTGTTCTTATTTTTTTTTTGTTTTTAAATTGTATGGCTTGTCATGTTTTTTAATCTATTCTTGTATTTCATTCTTTTATTTTGGTTTTATTTATTCTTCTGTACAGCACTGTTTTCTTTTTCTGTACAGTTCTATATCTTTTAATCTATTCTTGTATTTTATTCTTTAATTTCGGTTATATTTATTCTTCTGTACAGCATTGTTTTCTTTATTTTTGTTCAGTTCTATATCTTTTAATCTATTCTTGTATTTTATTCTCTTATTTAAGTTTTATTTATTCTTCTGTACAGCACTGTTTTCTTTTTTTGTACAGTTCTATATCTTTTAATCTATTCTTGTTTTTCATTATTTTATTTAGGTTTTATTTATTTTTCTGTACAACATTTTGGGTGCACTGGTTGTTTTAAAATGCTTTACAAATAAAGTTGGATTGGATTGAAATACATCATTTTCACTTAAAAATGCAAAATATAGTGGATAATATTCTAATAAATGGTGATAAATCACTTAAGAAAGGTTAAATAGAGAGAAAAAATTATTGGGAACTGCCACAAAAGTAGCAGTGGGTCTTTATGGGTTAAAACAACACACCAATGAGAGTGAGTGTTGAGGCATTCGGTGGGAGTATTCATGGGGCTCGGTTGCCAAGATCCATAGGATGGGGGTTCCTATGTAGTATTGTATAGCTGGGGGCGGAGTCAAAGACGGAGATTGATGAGAACAGCCAGTCTGCTGAGCCTCTCACTCAATGGAGCTCTCTCTAGACAAGTTAGAGCCTTTGTGGTGTTGAGTTATTTGCCATTAGAGTATCAATGGAGAGGCAGTGAAAAGATTCTGGAACACAGTCTGCATAGATTAGCAGCATTTAGGGGTTAATGGAAGGATACTGAGGCTTCAAAATTTGCTGTTTAGAATCACCTAAAGGCAGGTAGCAACCAAGCCTTTAATCATATGGCTCTGATTTTGAGTGGCTGTGTCTTAGAGTCCATAATAACAGCATTATGGAGATGTTACAACCATTTAGAGACATGTGCGATCTAAGAAAACCAGACCTGCAGACGCTGATTATATGGTTGGAGCAGGCACAACAGACACGGAGATAAACATTAAACCAACGGCTTTGTACTTTCAAAGTCCAATTACACTCTTACTTCCACCAAAATGAATAGTTCCCAACAGTAGCAGCGCTTGGGCAGGACCAACCTGCCACACACGACGCCTGATAAATAAACTAAAACACAACAAGGCTGAAAATTGGAATAGTACGCCACATCAAAGCTCTCCCAAATACCATGGAAGAGATTTCCAGGCGAGAAGCCAGAAGTAAACACAGTCATTTTATTCTAGGAGGTAGTATAATTCATTATGGTGAATTCTAGCCACAAAAGACCTCCCTAATGCAATAACCTGCCAAAATAAGCCCTACTTTCTCATGACACAATGAAGAGCCAGACACTTGTTTTGCAAAGGGTTTTGACAGCTGAGAGTGAAAGAAGTCAGTTGTGTTTTTCTATCGGCAGAAAATTTAATATATAAACATTTTCTGTAAAATAAATAGACCTGAACTATTGATAATGTCTGCTGGCAACAAGGCCTTTGGTAGGATTTGATGAATTCATAGGGGACAAACTCCCAGAGGCTCCTATTGAAGCATAATGCTAATTTTTTTTTTTTTTTTTTTTTTTTTTAAATCTAAGGAGAGAGGGTAGGTGAAATAGTGTGGAAGAGCTAATTTACAGCTGAATCAATCAATTTTACTTATTTTACATACAGTAAGCATCATTCCTCAGTGACCTTGACCACATATATGTGGTAATATTACCGATGTTTCTTTTATGTTGTTAACAGTATTTTCTCAGCCTTAAACAGTACACAAAAACCTAAAGAAAAGAAAATACTAAATCATCTTTGTTTGCTAACAATTATGTAATATGCCAACTATCTCTGGTTGGTATTTTTATTCACTGAATTGGTGTTATATCCTCCTGAGACCCAGGAAAGTGAAAATTTTAGCTTTTTACATTAAACAGATGTCTTGGTTGGAAACTGCATAATACAACTGTTTTTTCAGATACATTTTAAAATAATTTTTATTTATTTCTTTTATAATAGAATGTCCTTTGCAATGGACAGCATTTTTTAAGTAAAACTGTCAAACTTTTGTCCCCTACAGAGGACAAAAATGCATTGCGGGGTCTCAGGAAGATATTGCACAGAAGAGGATTAGGGCCACTGGAAAAAAATTTAATTAAATTAAGGTCCAATACATATTTTTTTAATTATTATTCCAAGGATAAAGTCAGAATTCTGAGATTAAAGTCAGAATTCAGACTATTTTTCTCTGAATTCTGACTTTAATCTCAGAACAATAACAAAAAAAAAAAAAAATTAAAACAGTTGGAATTCTGAGATTAAAGTCAGAAATCTGACTTTAATCTCAGAATAATAATAAAAAAATACATATATCAGACCTTTTCTTTTTTTCCAATGGCCCTAATCCTCTTCTGAAATATTGCCAGTGTAACTCTCACATGCACATTATAGAACATTTCCTCTATTTAAAAAAAAATGATATTTCTGAACTTTTATTGATGACAGTTATTTCTTCTGAATATTTCTCAGTGATAAAAATGCCATACAGATCCAGGTGCGAACAGCAAGTATGAGGACAAAATGTAGGACAGAGTCAATTATAGCAACTGAATAAAATGGAACTAAACGTAAATCAGTGGTGATAAGACTTTGAGAACCTGAAATGCCAGTCCAAAGAAGTGGCTTCTAAAAGAGAGTCTATTCTGCACTAAACTGAATAAATCCTGAGCTATGTTGTGATATTTGTGATCCTGAGGCTGTGTTTACCTGTAGTAGAGGAGCTCGGATTCCAGCTGAATAATGTGTCTCTGCAGCGTCGGCACATGGTTGGCTTTAACCTCCAGCTCCTTGACCTTCCCCAGGCCATTGACCAGCGCCTGTCTGGCCTCTTCCACCTTCCTCCTCATGGCCGCCTGCTCCCTCTTCAGAGCTCGGTTGCAGTCCTCCAGAGCGACCACGGTCTCTTTGGAGCTCCACAGTTCCTGCTCCAGTCTCTGATTACACAGCATGGCTTCCTCCACCTGCCGGTCTCTGGAGCTGTGCAGCAGTTCGATTTCATGGATAATGTTCTGGAGGCTTTTTAGGTTGCTGTAGGAGCTGCTTTTCAGGTTGGAATTATTGATGCTTCTTTGGGCGGATTGTTTTTGTTGGGCAACGAAACAGCCTTCCTCTGATTTATGACTGGAGTGACTTTTCCATAGTCCTACCTGTGGAGAAGTGGAAGGTGATATGTCAAAATACTCAAAACAATTTAGATATGGGTGCTTCTATGGAATTGGGTTCATTTTAGTACCTGCTTTTTAGACCCAATAATAAAAGGTAAACGTAGACATATTTCCCCCCAGGATGGATCTAATGATGACCTTAGATAAATGCACAAAAATGTATCCTCTTGCTCTGAGCCATCCCATAATTAATGAATTTTTAATCAAATATTGGGTCCAAAAATAGGACCCAAATATGGACATTAAATCTCCCTAGGTGTTAGTGCGTTAGATGTGAAAATGTGTGTAAATGGTCTTCTATAGACTAAATAAAGACACTGTGTTAAATGTGTCGATCCTAGTGGTTTTTCTAATCCACACGTGGGTTTTTCATCAATCTCAGTCTCATTTCAGGTTTTTTTGTTTGTTTGTTTGTTCATTTATTTCGAATTTGCATTAAAATCAATCAATGGTGTTACATGCGGAACCTGAACATTTAAACACTAATAAATTGTGAGTGATTTTGCAACAGCAGCCATTTTTGTGAAACACTCTGCCTTGAATATTTACTTCGATTCCTAAAATGTACCTGTGAGAGAATAAAGAGATAAAAAAAAAAAACAGTAGCGTGTAATTTGCAAGTCCTGTTGACACTGTGTTAAATGTGTCGATCCTAGTGGTTTTTCTAATCCACACGTGAGTTTTTCATCAATCTCAGTCTCATTCCAGGTTTTGCGCGCAACCCATCGTGTCCACTTGTGTTACATGCAGAACCTGCCCATTTAAACACAAAGAAATCGTGAGTGATGTTGTAACAGTGGTCATTTTTGTGAAACACTCTGCCTTGCATAATTAGTTCGATTCCCAAAATGCACCTGTGAGAGAATAAAGAGATATTCAAAAAAATAGTAACGTGTACCTTTTGTGTCCTTTTGACTGTGTTACATGCAGATTTTTGTATAAAAATAATGTAAAAATTATATAAAAATGTGTTTTATCTGAAAAATTGTTTCTCTTTTATCTCAGTAAATATTTATTTTCCAAATAGACCCAAAGTGCTTCCAAACTTGCTTCACAACATTAGTCTACATCTGGTTTGAATTTTTACCTCCTCTGTCCTGTTTTTTAGGACCACTTTCATAGATATACCCTTATTGATCCATCTGGTCTCTAAGTTTCTGCTGTAGTGGAATGGAAGTACTTTCCTGTAAGTACTAATTTCAGTTACTTGTACTTTGAGTATTTCTACTCGTATAATTGTAAATATTGCTCCTTTTACTCTGACAGCTTTACATACTTCTCAGATTGAATATTTTGCAACATTCGTGTCCTTAGGAAAACCATTACCTGTAAATATTTAGATTTTATTTGTGACAAGCTGAAACATTGAATGTTTTTGTTAATAGTTAAGACTCAAGTTCTCCTCCTTCTTGAGCTAAATAAACACTTTAAATCTTTTTGGATTGGGTGGAAAATGCCATAACATGAAAAGTTTACTTTATAGTGATACAAGGCTCTCAGTGGAACACATAGTGCTCATCTTCTAGATTATGATGCATTGCTGTTTAATGAACTATCCAAAAATGCATAAAGTAGTTCAAATGCAACATACAGAGGCCATTTTACTGCACAATGACTCCTTGACTTTTTATAATATTAGCACATAGACTCAGAAACACTTTTTAGCCCTGGGCCACCAGGCTCTTGAACAATAACATGTGCAATATATGAAGGATGTGTGGGTGAGAGAGAGTCTGTAGTTTTCCAGTATGCTGTATTTTATTGTTTTTACACTGTGTGCTTTTATATTTATTGTTTTTATATTTATTGCTATTTATTTGTTGCATTTTGGGGAGGGCATCCTGAACCAATTTCGTTGTGACTTGGTGTACAATGACAATAAAGCCTATTCTATTCTATTCTATTCTATTCTATTCTATTCTATTCTATTCTATTCTATTCTATTCTATTCTATTCTATTCTACTTTCTGTTGATTGTCACAAAGCTTTGAACTACAGTGTGCTTTAAATTGGCTCCTTTTGCCCAGTCTTTCAGTGCTGTAGTTTTGATATTTAAACACTGGGGATCTCAGGGCATTTGGTGAGACTTGGAAGTGACACATTTTTTAGAGAAATTTTTATATTTCACATAATATGATTGATTCCCAAGAATGCAAGGCTCTATAAATGTTGTTATAATAAATGTGTGAATATGTTTTACTTTCTTATCGTGAATTACTTGGGTAACCTACCACACCAGATGAGGAAATCTGACCGATATCTTGTGTCAATATTATTAACAGGGACAAAAAAAAAGCCATAACTCAAAAAAGGATGTGCGAAGATCCCCCAACACTTCTGGACTGAACAACTGTTGGGAATGAAAGTTAGGACTACTACTTATATATACTACCTGATGTGGTTACCTGTGCATTTAATATTAGAGCTGGATAGACCTTCTACAAACAGCTCTATTTAGAACTATTAGTGCATAAGAAATAATTTCCTACTGCTGAAGAAGTTCAAGTCTCTCTCTTTAATCAACACATTTGCACGTCTTATTGTTCATAGGGTTTTCATTTTCCAACACAAACACAAAAGTCATATGATGATGAATAGGCTGCCGTGTGGACACTCTGCATCCTTTTTACCATCAGATAGTCAAAGTGGTTCAATAGCCCATTGAGTTCCTCTTCCTGCTTTTTACAGAGTTAACCAAAACAGTGCCATGATAGAGGATGATCAACACAACCTTCAGCATCACAGAACATACTATATATGTCTGTATGAATAAAGAGGTTGTGTCACTACCACAGCCTTTGCCTTTATAAAGGGTGGCTGCATGGAAAGGTTTATCTTAATCTTTAAGCAGTTGTTTAGAGGCCCAGGCTGGGGGGGGACTGTTAAGGATGCCCCAGTTCTTTAAAGGACTATTGTTCCTGTGCCTTAAACTGATCCAACCAAATGATCAATATATGAAAATATTGGACAGCATAGGCTTAGGCTTCACTAGAACATTGAAGGGATACATTATGAGAAAATTTCAGTAAAAAAACATGTAATTTCCTGCATTTTTCTGAATTTCTATGCACCAATTTGCTGTTTCTGAAATTATTAATGCAAAGAAAAACACAAATTTCAGACATGTATACGCATTTTGCGTGTACATGTGCTGCTTTTCACATTGATGTTGCGTTTCAGAAGAAAACAGACTTCCTCTGCCTTATGACTTTTCCATTGTCCCCCTTGAAGAGAAATCCAATCCATCACAAGATCTTCTTAGATCATTGTAATTTTCTTTAACAGAAGCAATCTTAACCCATAAAGACCCAAACATCCACTGGTGACCAAAATCATTTACTAATATAAAGTTAAATAACTGTTGATCCATTAATCCTATCAATACATGTAAATAATTGGTGTAAAATGCAATTTCTCGTCTTTTCATGGTCATCAGATATGACCCATTTGGACGTTCAGAGGCTCCGTAGTTACCATGGAAACACTATCATCTTCTACAACAATGATTCACCAGTAAAACCTATAGAGTTGGCTCAATGACAGTGGATGGACACACTTGTTTTTATGTTCAGTTATTGATATCTTTGCTGAAAAAGTCACTTTTTCTTCACTTTTCTCTGTTTCTGATAAAATTACCTTTGAATTTACTCTGATATTTTATGAACATCTACATGATCAGTAGATTAAATATAGAAAAATACCTGATTTCTACTGAAGATGTGCAAAAAAAAGAGGATAATATTACAATAAAATGTGATAAATCACTTAAGAAAGAGTAAATATAGAGAAAAAAAAAATCATTTGGGAACTGCCACAAAAGTAGCACTGGGTCTTTATGGGTTAATAAAAGTTTACAGTGTGGATTTACTGATCCAACTGTTGTCTATTGGTGCCAGTTCTACAGTCGTGGAAATAGTTTCATTCAGTTACTTTGTGCTTTATTTCCATTTTCTGTTGCTTACTTGCACTCCACATAGCTCTATGGCAGGGGTGTCAAACTCATTTCTTCCAGGGGCCACATTCAGCCCAACTGGATCTCAAGTGGGCCGGACCAGTGCAGTAATAGCATCATAACCAACAAACAATGACAACTTTTTCTCTTTGTTTTAGTGCAGTAAAAAACATTAAATTGTGAAAATATTTTCATTTACAAACTATCCTTTAACAAAAACATGAATAACCTGAAAAAAATTACATTTGTAGGGAAAATAAGTGTAGTTTTTTTAACAGTATTATGCCTCAACTTATCATTTATACAAGTGCATTACACACAATGTTACAAAAACATGTGGTAACAGGCAGAATATTGGTAAAAATTTAGAGTTTGGAACTTAAATAAGAACAAGTTCTCATTCAGTTTCTCATTTGCACAGGTCATTGTTCTTCTTGGTAGTTCTTTGAGGTTCAACTGGACTAATTTAACTTCAGAAGGGCAAAACTAGTCCAGTTGAATGTAGAAACAAGAAAAATGGAGTTGTGACAATTTATAGATTATTACGCAATTGTTTTACTTTAGATCATATTGGTCTGTGTGTGGAACCTGAACTACAATGAGTTGGACACCCTTGATTGTTACCATCTTCAGTGTAATTTTTGCACTTCGCAAATTCATCCTGAAGGCCAGATTGGATGATCAGGCCACATTGTTTGAGACCCTTGCTCTATGGCAAATATTGTATGCTTCACACTTGTCTGACAGCTTTAGATTCCTGAGATAACAGTTTTCCATCCCCCTGTTCCACAGTAGTGTAGTGTAAAGAACCATCCATCACACTTAAAGTTAGATGTGATTTAGTTCAATAACTGAGAAGTTGAAAATACACATTCCACCATTTTTAAATAGAAATTAAGAGGATGTAATGATGGTTAACTTCATTCAAAATGTATTCCAGATGGATTAAGTGATTCAACAACCAGCAAAACATTAAACCCAAACCGCCCACTTAAAGTACTGTGTCATTTTATTGTGCTAGAGCTTAGTTTCTGAAAGTACATGAACTTTACTGCAGTTTTTTTTTTTTAACCGCTCCTTCATACATCATCAGCCTGATTTGAATAAATTACCCAGAACTTTGGGTGTGATGAAAACGCCAAGCACGCAGATTACCAGGAACTTTTTGTTATCCAGGTATAAAAGTTAAAAAGTTCCTGGTAATGAAAGTTCCTTGGTATTTTGATGGAAAAGAGCCTCTATTTCCGCAGATTACAGTTATTTTTCAGCTCATGACAGTTATTGTCCAGATTCTTCCCAGATCTTGTACTTTATAGTGTACAGTGTATGGTGTTTGTTCTTATGGTATAATTGTCTTTGGTCATGCTTGCTGGGTTATTATATTATTATTATTGACAATGTACTATGCTGCTGTTACAATTCCCCAGTTTGGGATAAATAAAGTCTGTCTGTCTGTCTGTCTGTCTGTCTGTCTGTCTGTCTGTCTGTCTATCTATCTATCTATCTATCTATCTATCTATCTATCTATCTATCTATCTATCTATCTATCTATCTATCTATCTATCTATGTCTTTTTCTGTCCAATTTCTTGCCTATTTTGTTCATTTTTTAATTCATTTTGTTACTTTTCACTAATTTTGCTGTTTATTTGTTGTCTTTACTCATTTTGATGGTTATGTTTGATTGTTTTGGTCACATTTTTTTCTTATTTTGTTAACTTTTATTACGTAATAAATCTAGTATTTTCCCCCCATTATCTATCTATAGCAACAAAATGTTAATATTATCAATTTGTTCATTGTGCTACTTATTTGCATTCATTTTTCTCCATTTTCTTGCCTATTTTGTTCAGTTTTTGTCTCATTTTTTCATTTTTCACCTGTAAACCTAACCTTATAACTTTGCTGCTTATTTTTTGTCTTTACTCATTTTGACGCTTACTTAATCAATCAGACATCTATCTATCTATCTATCTATCTATCTATCTATCTATCTATCTATCTATCTATCTATCTATCTATCTATCTATCTATCTATCTGTCTTTTTATGTCAATTTTCTTGCCTATTTTGTTCATTTTTTAATTCATTTTGTCTCATTTTGTTACTTTTCACTAATTTTGCTGCTTATTTGTTGTCTTTACTCATTTTGATGGTTATGTTTGGTCATTTTGGTCACTTTTTTTTTTTTAAATTTTGTTAACTTTTATTAATTAATCTAGTATTTCCCCCCCATTATCTATCTATAGCAATAAAATGTTAATATTACCAATTTGTTCATTGTGCTACTTATTTGTGTTCATTTTTCTCCATTTTCTTGCCTATTTTGTTCAGTTTTTGTCTCATTTTTCCCCTTTAAACCTAACCCTATAAGGTTGCTGCTTACTTTTTGTCTTTACTCATTTTGATGCTTACTTAATCAATCAGACATCTATCTATCTATCTATCTATCTATCTATCTATCTATCTATCTATCTATCTATCTATCTATCTATCTATCTATCTATCTATCTATCTATCTATCTATGTCTTTTTATGTCCATTTTCTTGCCTATTTTGTTCATTTTTTAATTCATTTTGTCTCATTTTGTTACTTTTCACTAATTTTGCTGCTTATTTGTTGTCTTTACTCATTTTGATGGTTATGTTTGGTCATTTTGGTCACTTTTTTTTTTTTTTTAATTTTGTTAACTTTTATTAATTAATCTAGTATTTCCCCCCATTATCTATCTATAGCAATAAAATGTTAATATTACCAATTTGTTCATTGTGCTACTTATTTGTGTTCATTTTTCTCCATTTTCTTGCCTATTTTGTTCAGTTTTTGTCTCATTTTTCCCCTTTAAACCTAACCCTATAAGGTTGCTGCTTACTTTTTGTCTTTACTCATTTTGATGCTTACTTAATCAATCAGACATCTATCTATCTATCTATCTATCTATCTATCTATCTATCTATCTATCTATCTATCTATCTATCTATCTATCTATCTATGTCTTTTTATGTCCATTTTCTTGCCTATTTTGTTCATTTTTTAATTCATTTTGTCTCATTTTGTTACTTTTCACTAATTTTGCTGCTTGTTTGTTGTCTTTACTCATTTTGATGGTTATGTTTGGTCCTTTTGGTCACTTTTTTTTTCTTCTAATTTTGTTATCCATCCATCCATCTATCCATCACCCCCCCCCCCCCCCCCCCCCCCACCACCACCACCACCACCAGCTGACCCTCACCTGTAGAGCCAGACACCGGGCATCGCTGCTCTGCAGTGCGGCTCTCATGTCCTCTATCAGCTCCCTCAGGTTTGCATTCTCATCCTCCAGCTTTGCCACCCGGTCCTCCGCCTCCTCCAGAGCCACTATCTCCTCGTAACACTCCCTGGTGCAGGAGCCCAGCCTGCAGCCGGAGGACGGGGAGGACACGGACGGCAGCCTCTCCCGCCGCTTCAGGGGGCTCCTGAGGCGGATCTGGGTCTCTATGTGCTCGCTGTCCTTGCCCACCGGCAGCCGGCCGTTCTCGTACTGACAGCCCGCCTTGGTGCTGAAGTATCCGCACAGTTTGGCGTGGAAGTGCCTGAAGGTGAGCTCCGTGGGCAGACTGTCCACAACTCCGGCGCATTCCGAGTCCTCCGAGTCTTTGCTCAGTCCGAGAACGTCGCACAAGATGTTAAAGTCCTCCAGGGGGATTCTGCCTCCACCCTGGTAGTCCATGTGATGGAAGATCTCTTGCAGGTACTGGTCCAGTCCCGTGGCCAACACTATGATCTCGTTCTCCACTCCTCGGTCCAGTCCGTAGTGGTATGCCAGGGTGCTGACTATCCATTGTGTCCTGCGCGCAGGTCTGCTGTACGGATCAGAGGAGTCTGCTGCATCCATCATATCTGCAGGACAACATCATACTTCCACAGAACCTACACTGGGACTTTGTTCGTCTACCATGGTCCGGGTGGGTGCAGTGTGCAGACTCCTCACGCACAGATCCGAACAGACTGACGGAGCTGGAACAAGGCGTGTGTTTCAGGGCAGATTTGAATTTAGCTCTGCCCCCAAAAATGCAAAACCGGGGGTCCCAACCAAACCAGGACCCAGGACCATACACACACACTAGAACGGGCTCCAACTGCCTGTCTATAATTACAACCAGGTGTGTAAACTGTGTCATTCATTTGGTCAGATGTAGATGCCCCAGAGGATTATACAGGCTGAGCAGCAGAACAATGACTTTTTTCAACTCAAGAACTTTTACTGTGGCCTAGAAGAACAAGAGGAGCAAAAATTATTTTGCATAACTTGCACCTTGCACATTGTTACAGGAGAGGATTAATTATGGCCAATGGAGAAAAAAAAACACAAGGTCCAATACATTTTTTAAATTATTACTCTGAGAAAAAAGTCAGAATTCTCACTTTAATCTAAGAATTCTGACTTTTTTCTCCAAATTCTGACTTTAATCTCAGAATTCTGACTTTTCCCCCTCACAATTCTGACTTTAATCTCAAAATTTGGACTTTTTTCCACCGAATTCTGACTTTTTTCCTCAGAATTTTGACTTTTCCCCCTCAGAATTCTGACTTTAGTTACAAAATTCTCACTTTTCTCTCAGAGTTCAAACTTTTTTCTCCAAATTCTGACTTTTTTCCCTTCGAAATTCTGACTATTATCCCAAATTTCTAACTTTTTTCTCAGAATTCTAACTTGAATCTCAGAATTCAGTTTTTTTCCCCACAGAATTCTGACTTTAATCTCAGAATTCTTACTTTTCCCTCTCACAATTCTGACTTTAATCTCAGAATTTGGACTTTTTTCTCCAAATCCTGACTTTTTCCTCCAAATTTTGACTTTTTCCCCTCAGAATTCTGACTTTGATCACAAAAGTCTAACTTTTTTCTCAGAATTCAAACTTTTTCTCCAAATTCTGACTTTTTTCCCCCTCAGAATTCTGACTTTTTGCCCCTCAGAATTCCGACTATAATCTCAAAATTCTAACTTTTTTCTCAGAATTCTAACTTGAATCTCAGAATTCAGATTTTGTCCCCACATAATTCTGACTTTTTTCTTCCTCAGAATTCTGACTTTTTTCTCCAAATAATAATAATAATAATAATAATAATAATAATAATAATAATAATATATATATATATATATATATATATATATATATATATATATATATATATATATATATATATATATATATATATATGTATTGGACGTTAATTTTTTTCCCCAGTGGCTGTAAAGCTCTTCTGTAGGACATAAACACTTGCATGCACTTTGTTTAAAATATAGCTTTAAATACCAATATAGCTTTAACACATTTTATTTTTCTTTTCTATTTATTTACCCAGGTAAGTTAGTTGACAACCAATTCTCTTTTTCAATAATGATCTGGACAAATAGATGTACAATTTATACAATTTCTGATATTATCATTGGGTTTTCTTCCTCTTTGTTCCAAAAGTCCAAGCTGTGGCTATGGAGACTGAATGGCTTTAGATGTTGCACTCATTATTCATTGTTTTGTGTAGGACTGGTTTGCACAGCCATAAATTAGGTTTCACTAAGTTTTTCTCTTTTTCTTTTTTTGGCTTGCATGAAGTCAGGGCAAAACAGGATTTAAACACATAATTAAAATGAAAAAAGGAAGAAAAAGAAAAAAAATATTTGGGCCTTTTTTCACATTTTTCATGGATCCAACTCGATTAATAGAATAGATTATGTGCCAAGCTCTGGTCCTGTGTATTCCCTGAACAGTCAGAAAAAGCAGAGCACCGAGAGAAAAAAAAAAACAGTAAAGAAGTTTTACAGTTTATTTTAATTATAAATTTAGATAATTAGGACATTTGTACACCCATGGCCCATTTGTAACTAGTACATGTTTCGCTAGGCATTTTGATCCTACATTAGCACATTATTTACTTTTAATACACACTTAATCATTCTTTAATTAGGCTAATTACAAGCCTAGCTAGCTAGCATCAATGTTAGCATTCTTGTCAAGGTCCAGCAGTTGAAACGTTCTATGACTTTGGCCCCGTTTATTTAGCTTCTATACCATTTAAATTCTATTGTTTTTAAGAATAATTAGACTAATGAGCGTCGCGTTACTAAAGCTCCTTATTGGAACTGAGAACTGAGAGAAAGTCCAGTTTTACCGTCGTGTCGTGTTTAATGTAAGAATGTCAGCGGCGCATCTCACTTCCGGGTTCGCTGTCGTTACCATGGCGACGCGTTGCCCTGAAGTTTGTTTGACAGCTCAACTTTTGTTCAGCGGTTTGACCCAGAACACAACACCGGGTGAAGTAACGGCAGAAAGCACGCAGTTTGGACTTGAGTTCTGCTCAGTCTGTATTTGAAATATGATGTAGGTGAGGTAATGCGTCCTTTTAGTCTGTTTTATACTGACCTGAAAATATCAAGAATCCATAAAATATAAATCTGAAGACTTCAGACTCACTTCTGGACCAACAGCAGCTGAGGTAGGCGCAAAAAGACAACAAAGCATAGGAGATATACACTACAAATAAAAAAGTTAAGGATATTTTAAATTTTTGGGCTATTTCTTTCAGTTGGGATTCTTGCACTGCACTTTTTATTTTTTTGTGTGTGAATTGAATTGGAACACATTTTTTTAATGACCAGACATGGTTTTATTTACAAATGGCAAAAATGACAAAAAAAGACCAAAAAAAAAAAAAAAGAAAGAAATATCCTAACTTTTTGTTATATATGTAAGTATGTAATCCATTGATTCATTAATTAACCCTCTGGTATCCAGGTGCGCCTTTTAGGCACACTTTGCACTTCATGTTAAAAAACTTAATATTATTTTTCACAATTTAAATAAGGTTAGAATTCAAAAGTTGTTCATTTTTGCATGATCTTTTAAATTCTGGCCGCCAACTAAAATTTGCATATTGTAAAAAAAAAAGAAAATCACAAGACTAACATCTGTCTCCCAAGTGTGCCTAAAACGCACTATTTCTTCCATTTGATATGTATGATTAGGGCTGACCTTGATTTACAAAAATAAAACCAAATTAGAGCAGAAAAATAAATCAATATATAATATTTAATAGTTTGATTTATAGGTGTGCCTTTTTGGCACACTTGATGACAGATGCTAGTATTTATGAACATTTGACCTAGTGCCAAACATAATAATGCAAATTAACCAATGTTGGCGTTAATCACTGACATATGCCAGGATGAAAAAATCTAATAATACGTGATCCACTTTTTATGTAGTATATTGAAAAAAAATAATTTTTGTGTTTTTTGCATCCAAAAAAATAGTTTGTTTACATTACAAACATGACATTTAAAGGGTTAAAAAATGTGACGATTATTGAGTATTTGGTATTTTTATTCGCAGCTTAAGCTGAAATTGATGAAATAGAAAAAAGTGTAAAAGAATTAAAAACAAACTCTATGAAATTTTTTTTGACATTATTCCACAAGTGTGCGAAAAAGGCACACTAGGTGCTTAGTAAGGGCCTTGCTGGATGGGATACCGGAGGGTTAAATACACTGGTCTACCTTTTTTTTTTTTTTTTAAATCTACCTCAGAGATTAAATGTACAAAATTATTATTATTATTATTACACAAATATATTGGTTTGTTCTCATTAATTCTAAGGATTTCACATTTTGACCCCAAACTGTAGCCTGGAAACTACAGCCAACCAGCATTTTTGACTTATTTTTCTTTATTTGTGATTTAACAGTGGTAAAGTTTCACTGCTTTTATTCTGTAGGCATTTTACTTGTAGATCAGTGTCATTCAAGCAAAACCTGTAATTACAAATTGTAGCTAGTGTGTGTCCTAGCCCACATTTTAGCCTATGCATTCTCTGAATTCCATGACCTATTTTGTTGGTGAAGAGATATAACTGAAAGAAAGATTAGGGTTAATAAGATAAACTGGAAAATGTGCATTTTCATGTGACTGATCAGCTTAAAGTTTTGTTGGAATGCTGCTTTAAGGATGTAATAGTAGTTAAATGATACAGTCAAGTTGAATCATTAATACTGAATTGGAAACTGTAAAACCTTAAAGTATTTGAGAATTACTGTTAAAGTTAAAAAAGGAAGCAGAATCAGAGGTCGAAGGAGCTTAGAATAGTTAGAATGTGAAAAATATGAGTTGGAATGAAGGAATTAGAAACATGTTGGAAACTGCAATAATATTAATTTATAATCAGCAAAAATATGTATGGAATCTGGGGGGACAATCACACCTGAAGCAAATCTGATTAATGGAAAAAGAACACTATTCTAAGTTGAAGAGGCACAAAAAAGACAAAAATAGCAAAAATACCTCTCAAGACCTTTATGTTTGAATGTTTTTAACCCAAGGTATAATCACATAAATAGAAAAAAATACTTACTGTGAAAAGAAGAGCTCAAATAAATCCATTTTAAAACCTTCCAATTCCAAGAATTTATACATTTATACATTTAAATGATAGGGTATATACGCCTTTTTCAAACTCCCAAATCAATGCAGAAAATGTTATTTCATTAGAGATTATTAAAAGTTAGTTTTCTTTGTACAGTTTCTGATGGATGTTCTGACAGTGGAGCCAGAATCAGGCCACTTGAATTCACTTTCAGACTGTGATGATGGAGGGGACACAGGACAAAAGGACGTCCTTCCTCCTCAGAGAGATCTGTTGTCAACGGACCATAGGTTGGAAAATGGGTCAAGTTCAGCCGAGGAGATCACGACACACGCTGATGACAGCTCTTATTACGTCACATGGACAGTTTACATTGCACTAGCTTTTCCAGGGGGTAAGTTCGTCATGCGGTGCGTTTAAAAAAATGACTGAAAAGTTCTTAACCCATAAAGACCCAGTGCTACTTTTGTTTTCCCAAATGAATTCTTCTCGATATTTAACCTTTCTTAAGTGATTTATCACCATTGATTGTAATATTATCTTCCTTATTTTGTGCTTTTTTCAGTGTAAATCATGCATTTTTGTAAATTCAATTCGCTGATCATGTAGATGTTCATAAAAGCTCAGATTAAAATTGAGGGGTATTATATCAGAAACAGAGAAAACTGAAAAAAAGTGACTTTTTCAGCAAAGATATCATTAACTGAACATAAACCCAGTGTGTCCATCCTCTGTCACTGATCCAACTCCATGAGTTTTACTGGTAAATCAATGTTGTAGAAGATGACGGTGTTTCCACGGTAACTACGGAGCCTCTGAACATCCAAATGGGTCATATCCGATGACCATGAAAAGATGAAAAATTGCATTTTACAACAATTATTTACATGTATCAATAGGATAAGTGGATCAACAGGTATTAAACAGTTTACATCAGTAGATGGTTTTGGTCAGTAGCGGCTGTTTGGGTCTTTATGGGTTAAAGTGAAAGCCAGATGACTTGGTGTTGGAATAGCTGTGTACTGAAATGTGATACAAATCAGTACTTTAATATCAACAACAGATTTTGCACACTGAGTTTTGTCCTTAATCTCATTCACAAACCCTTCTTCCTGTTCAGGACAAGATGCCAATGTTCGCAAAGCTCCAGAAAAGGCAAAGAAAATAACCAAAGATTCGTCTACTGCTGTGGTTCGAGCCCATAAACAACAGGGCTGTTATCATGTTGAATATAAGCTACTGCCTGGTGACACAGAGACAGTGAAATTGGACCTTTTATTATTTGGACCGGTGGCAAAGCTGTACAAAGAGGATGAGTTCAAGGTAGTCATGACCTGATGCACGTGTTTGTTCTCTTCATAAACAATTCATTAACATCCTGAATGAACGACAATAAAGCAATGACAGGGTCTAGAGTTACAGTAAAACTCATGTAAAATCATGCAGGTGTTTGTGAAAATGTGAAAGTGACAGTAATCTTCAGGGTAAATGTGTGCATTTTGGAACAGATTCTGAGGACATGGTATGAAGAAGATCTGACATGGGTTGGATGGACCGACAGTTTCAGGGTGAGAGTCGACAGGAACGTGGTGATCAGTCTACTTTCGCATAAGATCAGACTACAGATCTGGAACAGCAAAGACAAGCTGTTCAGTCAGGCCCAAATAGAACGACTGAAAACCCTCCGACTGTCTCAGGATCAGATTGAAGATACAGACGTGTGTGGTGAGCATGTGCCAACTATTCCAAAGATATATTTATACAGTCGTGGAAAAAATTATTAGACCATCAACAGTCATCAAAAACAACGGCTATGCAATCCAGTCCTAACTCCTATGTGTGTCATGTGACTAAAACAGACATGAAAAAGAAAACAGAAAAGAAAACAGGGAATGTCTAAAAGCACTGTTTTTGTCAGTACAATGACACAGATATTGATGGAAGAACTTAAGAGATGTTGGTTTTTTATCAAGAAAACATGTTAAATGCATAGATATCAGCTCTGAAATTAAACTACTATGAGCTATTTTTGTTGTTTTCATTATATTTGTCCAAACAAATGTACCATTAGTTGGATCAGACATTAAAATGAACAAGGAATTGAAGAAAATAAGGGGTGGTCTAATAATTTTTTCCGCGACTGCACATACAGCATCTTGTTTTATGTGAAATGCATCACAGTTTCATGTGTGTCCAGGTGGTGTCAAGACCATGATAAACACACTGAGAACTATGTATGGGAAGAAATCAAACACAAAAAAAGACAAAAGTGAACATTCAAACTTGAAAGAAAGCTCAAAAACAGGTACATGTTCTACTTTGAAGACTGAATTTGAAGTGCTTCTTACTACATTTGTGTGTTTGACCAGTGTCTGATTTCCAATCTGTTTTTACAGACAGTAAATTGCCCCCGCATTCAGAAACTCAGAAACAGACAAGTGATGCTTTTGACTTTGCTGAAATCAAAAAAACCGGTGTGGCTTCGGTTGAAATCAGTCCCGTTAGTTTGGTAGCAGGTGAGTCATTCCATTGTTACGGCCTTTGATAAAGTGACCTGTTTTACACTGTACGATATGTCTTTCGAAATAATGAAGTAAATGTATGTTGTTGTCGCATAATGCAATGCAGTTACTATAAGCTTGTGAGACCCAGGAAAGTGAAAGTTTTAGCTTTTTTACATTAAACAATTGTCTTGATTAGAAACTCCATAATGCTACAGCTTTTTCCAAATACATTTAAATTTTTTTTTATTTATTTATTTAAATGGAATGTCCTTTGCAATGGAAAGCTTTTTTTTTCTTTTTTTCAACTTTTTATTTTAATGTTTTAAAACACTTTTACAGAGCAGTAACAAAAAAAACAAACAAACAAAAAAACAAAAAACAACACAATACAACAAGGGGGGATGTTGTTCCTAATGCATTCGACTGCTTTTCCGTACCTGATCTGACATCAAGAATTAGTGTCCTTGAATATGGTGCAATGGACAGCATTTTTAAGTAAAACTGTGAAACTTTTGTCCCTAACAGAGGACAAAAATACATTGCAGGGTCTCAGGAGGATAAGCAAAAAGTATAGATACAGATAAACAGTAACACAGTGCTTCAGTTTCAGCTTCAGAGTTTGTCATGTCTTTTATGTGCTGTGATTGTCTCTCTCAACTCACCATATATATTTTTTTATTACTAAGTTGTTTTTTATTTTTATTTTTATCAATTATTACAAATATCAAGTGACATTTGAATTCCAGGCGACCCCCAGTGGTGTCCCGACCCCAAGGTTGAAAAACACTGTATTAGAGAGAAAACATCCGATCTTTCATTTGTTAAACCGTGGCCTCTTTGTGTCTACCAGGTGACATCTCGTTGATCAACTCCGCCTCCGTCTGTTCATGTGGTGTAATTGAGACCATGTACCACATCTCTCTAGACACACCTTTACTATCTGACCAACTGAAGGCTGAACTCAATCCACTGGTCATCAGCATTTTATCAGCCACCTCCATGCCATCATCCCCAGTCCCTTTCCATGTCCTAGAGGTGTGGTTTGAGACATTCCACTTCCATTTTACACAATGCAATTTGTTAAGTAATGACATCTATCAGCGGGATGTGCTTTGACATTTAAATCTACTTCCATCCCCAGGAGAACTGCACGCCTGTATATTGCCAATATAAGTTCCAGAACCTCGATGTGCACAGAACTAACTATCAAAAGCACGGCACCAAAATCTACTTCAGAGATGTCAACGTGATCCTCACTGGCTTGCTCAACCCCAGAGACCTCCAGGAGTTCCTCTCTGGTCCGCCACTAGAGGTAGAGATCCACGACCGTGACAGGAAGTTGGAAGAAACGCCAAAAACTCCAGCAAGCTTCAGCAGCAGATTAGATGAAACGGCACCTACTAAACAGAGGACGACGGTTTTTAACCATCATGGTATCGCAAGTCTTAACCTCTCCGAGCTGCTACATGGGAAGACTAGTCTAAAGGTGCGCATACCGATCAAATGCTGCCATCCACCTCCTCTAACGGATGGGAGGATGACGGATGGAGAAGCTAGCAGCGAGCCAATACCTCAGGGCCACTACTTGGATGCCAATTCTGTGCTCAAAGTTAAGATTGAGACAGCTTGCCCTCTTAATGTCAAAAATGACGGCTGCGAATCGGAGTCGTACGAGCCTCCCTTTGGACGCATCATCTACCTCTTCAATTACAATAACATCTCCGTGACAACCAAGCTGAGGTCTGAGATCCTTACAATCAATGCGGAAGCCTTCCAATTGGGCTCACGCTCCTTGGAAAATATTGAGAGAGCCCTATCGAATTACACTTTGAATTTCAAGTGCAACGAGAGCCAGGATCTGGATTTTGTTACGGGATTCCATGTGCTAGATAAGAGGACACAAATCTTTGTTCTTGAAGGGTTGAAACATAAAGCAGTGAGGAGACTTTGGGAGGCTATCCCTATGAAGTAAGCCCACAAACACTATCTTGCCCTAACAGCTCGCGTTAACAGTTTTCAGCTGTGCTGTCTATTCTCAGAGTGTTTAAATTCCAATGAAAGTCCTCGCTGTTTGTGTGATGTTTTGCAGGCTAAGTGGGAGTGAGGAGGAGCAGGTGATAGTCTTCTACAATTCTAGCCTGGCTTTCTTCAGACGCATCTATGACTCATTAGACATGGGCCTGACTCCTATCCTTCTGTCCGAGCCACTAGAGACCATCATGAGGGAGCCACTGGTCTATGTTAGAGGCACCGTCCCCGACTCCTGCTTCCAAGCTTTATCACGGTACCTGAATACAAAGATTATAGCAGCCCTAAAGGCCTGCACATGTAGTTTTAGACTATTTAGTTTATTATTCTGTAAATTGCAGTAGACACAAAAAGTTTTACGAAAATAGTATTTGGACTGAATGCAGGAAATGGCCTCAGCCGCTTTTCCATTGGACATCTGCACAAAACTTTACCGATATTTACTAAATGTCAAAAAAATGGAAGTGCGTAATGTCGGTTTTTCCATTAAATCACAAATGTGATGATTCATTTAATTATTATTGTGAGATGACATGAGAAGTCATTCCATAAACATGGTGACGAACATAAATATGGTGCTGATTTACAGATATATTAATTATTATTATATATCACCCCTTTGTCCAGTGCTAAATTAAAAAAAATGATGTGGTTTCCTGGTGTGTCCACACATACCACAGCATGTTTCTTTTAAAACTCTTCTTCTTCGCTTGTTTTAACGTCCGTCAACATCCGTTTTTTTTTTTATTCGCATGACTCTCGTTGCGAAAAAAGGTATTTCCATTGCAGTTTTGTGTGATATACCCATTGTGCTACGCCCGAAAAACCACCTCTTGCCAGTGCAAAAACTTTTAATCCATTTTTCATTGGGTACATTTTTTTGCGCAACTTATATTCGCGCAACGGAAAAGCGACTAATGTGATTAGTATTTTATACATAGTGTAACTTCGTCTTAGTATGTAAATGTTGCACCTGTTCACATGTTTCACATGTTTGCTGGTGTGTATTAATAGAAATAAAAAGAGGAATGTGTCTGAAAACAGAATTATTCCAATTTTATGGGTAGCAGTGTATATAACTATGAACCAGACTGTTGTGTTTTGCTGTATGATATACGATCAGTAATGTTAAATGTATAATAATTTTTTCACTTTTTGACACTAGTTTAAGCACAAATACAAGTACCAGGGTATCTCATTTTGATTCTCAGATGTAGTCGGAATGGGCAAATTTGGATTCTATTGTCAATAAATGCACCTCACATAGCCCATCGTGCTAGTTGAAATAATGAACATGATTGCTGTCTATAACTTAAATCCTCTTTACACTGTGTAGACAAACATTTTCATCACACAAATACAGTCTGCTTTTTGTTCTGCTTTGGTCCTCATGTATTCCTGTGAACAGCTTAGAAACAGACTTCACTTACGCTAACAAATGACATGTTCCCAGCGCAACACAGACTCCAACACAAACATCACGTAAGAGCAAGAATGTGTGGGAATATCGCATATTACACTTCAGATTAATTACATTCATAAGCAACATGATACAGTATATAATACATTTAACTGGAAGTGCTGTTGTAGAGTTATAATGTACACGTTTGTTTTGTGGTGGCTAATGTCTGCTAGCAAATGTCTATTTGTTGATGCCTGTTCAGTAATTGTGCTGCATTTGCATTTATCATTACTCTGTGACTGGTTTTCATAGACAAAGTGGGAGATTCTACATGAACATTACAAGGCTTTTGTTTTAGTCTTAATCGTTGATTTCACAAAAATGTAACGTAGACACACTGCAGAGTACGTCTTTTCATTTAAGTCAATTTCTGTACCATATGGCAAAGAATCTGAAATGACTGCATCCATCCAGAGAGCTGACATGCAACATGAGGTAAAAATACAAGCCTGATCTTTGTGAAATATAAAAAATATTCCCATGGTTAAGGATGAAATGTCAAGCATGTTTAAAATAGTTAAATTATAACTTATATGTTGAGGATGAAAAGTTTATTCTTGACAGTATATCAATGGATATACAGTCGTGGAAAAAATTATTAGACCACCCCTTGTTTTCTTCAAGTGTCTTTTTCATTTTAATGCCTGGTCCAACTAAAGGTTGGTAACAACAAAAATAGCTCTTAGTAGTTTAATTTCAAAGCTGATATCTATCCATTTAACATGTTTACTTGATAATAACCAAAATCACTTCAGTTCTTCCATAAATATCTATGTCATTGTACTGACAAAAACAGTGCTTTAGACATTCCATGTTTTCTTTTCTGTCTGTTTCAGTCACATGATACACACAGGAGTTATGCTGCGTTCCAGGCTGTTTTTTGAGCCTGTAAGTCACGTCTTCAAACCACGACTCATGACTTTGTAGCGTCCCAGGCAAGTCACACCAAACTGCCTGAGTGCAAGGAAGTGTGGTATCCAGAGGTAAATAAACCAGCATGGTGGACCGTAGGTTACGTTCATTTACAATCATTTCTATCACCAAAGGTGCTTGCTCCTTGGTCATTTGAGGGAAACAGAGGAGGAAAAACGGTGCATAAGGCAAGAGAAGCTGTTTAAATATATTCTTGCACTCAATGGACTGAAAACTAGCTAACGCTAGAGCAGCTGCTGATTATGCAGAACATTTGCAGATAAATAACGTTAGAGCAATACCTTGTTTCAATAAACAATCTGCACAAACACTGCATCCACAGGGGCTGCCATTACTACGTGATGTCAGAACTTGGAACTGGGAGTACATCAATCTAGTACGAGTTCACAGATGGGAAGTCACAGGTTTGACTGACATTCCAGTGTATTTTCACCGGTAGAAGGTTGGAAAAACACAAGTTACAGGTTCCCTGGGACGCAGCATTAGTACTTGATTGCATAACTATTGTTTTTGATGACTTTTGATGGTCTAATAATTTCTTCCACAACTGTACATTGAGATTCTTGTGTGTATCCATGAGTCAACTTTGTAAATAAAAAATGGAACGAAAGAAGCTGCAATAAATCTAAAAAAAAACACATATGTCTACAACTAAAGTGTGATCTACAGTTAAACAGCTGCAAGCTATAAAAATAGCATGTGGTCTTGCGTGGCTGTGCATGAGCCTGTTGAAAGGCAAAGGTAGCGAAAGGTTGTGTATATTTTTATGCAAAGGGTTTCTTATATCACATATGTTCACTATTGTAACCACCTATTAAAGCCATCTCCTGTTCCCAGGCTGAGCCAGCTCTGTGGAGTACGGAACCTCAGAAATGTGGTGCAGTACAACCTCTTCCCGTCAGCTGACATGATCCTCAGCTTAAGCAAAGAATACGGCACCTGCGCCGATCAGAGGCGACAAAGACCGCAAGCAAACCCTCAACATGCTCCTCCACCTGTCCACAGGAAAAGACATAAACACCTGGACGCAAATAACATAGAATACATCAAATGGAAACTCCGAAACCAACACATGACGCTGGAACAGCCCAGGGATTTTGTCCAGGTCCGTAAGACTCAATGGTCCTGAATAGGTTTGGACTTTCTGACAGAGGCGACTCACATGTTTTCTGTAACGCTGCAGGACAACATAATAAGGGTGCACGAGTTAAGTGAGCAGCTGCAGAAACCAGAGGTCACTGTGTTAAGGATGGAAGAGGCAGCAGAGCGACCAGTACACAACTACAGCATCCAGACCTTCAACTCAAACCGACTCAACAAAGAGCAACTTCAGAGAGAGATGGCAAAGGTCTGTAGGACGGGAATGACATCTTAAAATGGATTGTTTTTAAAGAGCTTATTATTGTGTTGTATAATAAATGCAATAAATAAAT
The DNA here is from genome assembly GCF_902148855.1 of Sphaeramia orbicularis. NCBI lineage: Eukaryota > Metazoa > Chordata > Actinopteri > Kurtiformes > Apogonidae > Sphaeramia > Sphaeramia orbicularis. The sequence goes on along the minus strand of NC_043961.1, from coordinate 6,784,166 downwards.
AAATGCACCCCCCCCAAAAAAAAAAAAAAAATCTCATTCCTACGACGGCAGATTAGGGCCACATAAGAACATAAAAACGCTTGTCACTATGAGAATAAAGTCGTAACATTTTGAGAATAAAGTCATAATATATTGACAATAAAGTTGTACCCATTCATCAAACAATGTCAAACATTTTGTGAAGATCTACTTTCATTTGGGGTTTACGCACAAAGGCCAAATACTGAGTCTATCCCCCCCATCAACACATTATCATTGGTCTAAGGACTTTGAAGTGAGTTTGCACTCGTTTGGGTTTGTTTTGTCGTAAGAACTGAACTGATTTGGAGCAAATTGCTTCTTTTGTGGAGGAGAAACTGATGAAGTGGTCAGCTGCGGGGCTATCAGTGGTTACACCAGAGAGCTATAGGGTTTGCTGTTTCTCAAGAAACTGTGAGGATTTTACTCTGAGTTTTGGAGTCCAACAAAAGTGAACGTTGCTGCTTCGCTTGTTGCGTTCGCTGTAAAACCGGAAACTCTGTCAAATTTTCATAATATTACAACTTTAATTTCATAAAAGTACAACTTTATTCTCGGTAAATAATGAGTTTTTTTTTTTTTTTTTTTTTAACTTCGACTTTATTCTTATTATATCATGACTTTATCCTCGTTAAATCATGAGTTTTTGAAAATTACGACTTTATTCTCATTACATGATGACTTTATTCTTGAAATGTTATTACTTTATTCTTGTAGTGACAAGTGTTTTTATTTTATGTGGCCCTAATACGCTATTGTACAGTCCCAAAACTATTACTTGTTATTTTTTCTATAATTACACTGAACAAAAATATAAACGGACCACTTTTGTTTTTGCTCCCATTTTTCATGAGCTGAACTCAAAGATCTAAAACTTTTTCTGTGTACACACAAGGTTTATTTCTCTAAAATATTGCTCACAAATCTGTCTAAATTTGTGTTAGTGAACACTTCTTCTTTGCTGAGATAATCCATCCACCTCACAGGTGTGGCATATCAAGATGCTGATTAGACAGCATGATTTTTGCACAGGTGTGCCTTAGGCTGGCCACAATAAAAGGCCACTCCAAAATGTGCAGTTTTATCACACAGCACAATACCACAGATGTCACAAGTTTTGAGGGAATATGCAATTGGCATGCTGACTTCAGGAATCTCCACCAGAGCTTTTGCCTGTGAATTGAATGTTCATTTCTCTACCATAAGCCATCTCCAAAGCTGTTTCAGAGAATTCATGAAGAAGACTGTGCGAGGAAAATGGTGGTCACACCAAATACTGACTGGTTTTCTGACCCCCCTGGACCACCCAATACAGTAAAACTGCACATTTTAGAGTGGCCTTTTATTGTGGCCAGCCTAAGTCACACCTGTGCAATAATCCTGCTGTCTAATCAGCATCTTGATATGCCACACCTGTGAGGTGGATGGATTATCTCAGCAAAGGACAAAGGAGAAGTGCTCACCAACACAGATTTAGACAAATTTATGAACAATATTTGAGAGAAATAGGCCTTTTGTGTACATAGAAAAAGTTTTAGATCTTTGAGTTCAGCTCATGAAAAATGGGAGCAAAAACAAAAGTGGTGCATTTATATTTTTGTTCAGTGTATAATTAAAACTTCCGTCTTAAGTGATATGTATGCTGTAAAGAAGACATAGGACAACAATGAGTGTTTATAACCATGCAAGCAGATAGATAATAGACTTCTTTTTTTTTTTTTTTATAAAGACTAAAGCATCTATCCTAAAACAGCCAAACTCACCTGAATGCTGACTATGTTTTTAAAACTTGGACAGTAAAAATAAAACAGAATTCACCTTTAACTCTATCAGCTGTTGAAAGAACCCACTCATTTTAGTTTGGTCTTAACCATTAACAACATCAAAGTGAATTTTTCACCAACTTAACCTTTCCTGAGTGATTTTTCACCATTACTACTACATTATTACTCTATGTTTTTCAGTCAAAATCTGGTATTTTTCTATATTTAATTTACTGATCATGTAGATGTTCATAAAATAACAAAGGTCATTGTGTCAAATTTGAAAAAGTCATTTTTTTGGGCAAAATATATGATGAACTGGATGTAAAAATACATGTCTACAGTCATTGATGTTTGTCAAAGTATATGGGTTTTACAGGAGTGGAAGATGACAGTGTTTCCACATTCATTATAGAATGTGATGCTGCTGATAACCTGCTAAACTACAGTCGTGGAAAAAAATTATAAGACCACGATTGTTTTCTTCAATTTCTTGTTCATTTTAGTGCCTGGTCCAACTAAAGGTACATTTGATTGGACAAATATAATGATACCAACAAAAATAGCTCATAGTAGTTTAATTTCAGAGCTGATATCTATCCATTTAACATGTTTTCTTGATAATAACCAAAATCACTTCAGTTCTTCCATCAATATCCATGTCATTGTACTGACAAAAACAGTGCTTTTGGACATTCCATGTTTTCTTTTCTGTCTGTTTCAGTCACATGATACACACAGGAGTTAGTACTGGATTGCATAACCATAGTTTTTGATGACTTCAGATGGTCTAATAATTTTTTCCGCGTCTGTACATTTTACTTGAATTGTTTAAATGTATTGATAGGATTAGTTGTTCAGTTATTAAACATTTCAGATCAGAAGATGCTTTTGGTTGCTGTCTGTTTAGGACTTTGAGGGTTAATGTGGGATTTGCAGATGGAGAAAAATGAAGTTGAAAAGGCATATCCTTTAAACGAGCCAGAGCGCATTAGGTGACTAATGACATATGACGCTGCTCTGATCATTCCGTCAGATGCCGGGGCGGCGGTTCACCTACAGTCAGCTCTACCACAGTGCAACAGCCGAGCCAGGAGACGCGACCCCTAAACCTGATCCCAGGTCCACCGCTCCCACCAGGATCTGGTTCTCAACCATGAGAAGTGACGAGTCCAAACTGCACTGTAACCACCCAGACGAAGCCCGTGTGGAAGAGTTAAGGAAGGTGATGTCACTCTTGGTCCTCCAGTGTGGGGTTCTCCCAGATGGAAATGCTCAGTTTATTGCAGTTCCCATGAAACTTAGCACCGGGTTAAAAAGTTTATGACTTTTTGCTGGCGATAGTCTTTCCCTCTGACTCGGTGTGTTTAGATTTGATACAAAGTGGAGTTTAAAATGACATGTGTAATAATATCAGAGCTGCTGTTGCTTCAGTTGGCCTGTCCTGACAGTTAATTTATTGTCCCGGAGTAAAAGCAAGAATCTCTAATGGTGGACATTAGAGATGGTGGGATGTGGACACAGTCTCCATATCACCCACTGGTTTGTAGACGACTGCTTTGAAGCCTCAGGTGTGACCTTTTGACCATTAGCATCTTGGATTTTTAGACCCAGGGGTGGGCTAGCTACCATTACTTTAACCCATAAAGACCCAAACACCCACTAGCAACCAAAACCATCTGCTGATCTAAACTGTTTAATACCTGTTGATCCACTAATTCTATCAATACATGTTAATAATTGGTGTAAAGGGCAGTTTTTCATTTTTTCATGGTCATCAGATATGACCCATTTGGACGTTCAGAGGCTCTGTAGTTACCATGGAAACACCATCATCTTCTACAACATTAATTCACTAGTAAAACCCATGGAGTTGGATCAAAGACAGTGGATGGACACACTTGTTTTTATGTTCAGTTATTGATATCTTTGCTGAAAAAGTCACTTTTTCTTCAGTTTTCTCAGTTTCTGATATAATAACCCTCCACTTTATTCTGAGCTTTTATGAACATCTACATAAACTGTAAATTAAAAATAGGAAAATACATGATTTACACTGAAAAAACACAAACTAAGGAGGATAACATTATAATCAATGATGATAAATCATTTAAGAAATGAATCTTCCAGTTTGTACAAAATCTGGACATCGTAGACATGCTCCCTCCACGAATGTCTACGAACTCCAGATTTCGTATGAACTGGAAGATTCGTACCAACTCATTGTTTGTAAGAATTTTTGTGACCGAGGCATTAGCGCTTTTTCCTTGAAAATGACAACATCCAGTCTCAGAAAATGAAAAAAAACAAAAAAACAGGTGTTTTTGGTCCATTTTTCCATTTCTGTCAGGTAGTAAGTCTTTTTTGTTGTTGGAAAGAGAAAACAAAAATCAGTTTTTTAAATTTGAGTTATTTGTTTTGACACTGAAAAAGAAAAACGCCTTGAAATTCAATTTTAATTCTTCTATTTTAAAACGAAAATCAGTTAACTACTAGTTTTTCTTTTGTTTCTGAAAATAAAATCCAATTACCAACAGATACACTGACCCACATAAAGGTCACCTTCATAGAACAAAAGGCCAAAATGTCCCACTTCAAAATGGTAGTCCACAAAAATAGATTATATAACAGTTGCTTTGGACATTTTTGATGCAAATAGTTTGTAAAATTAATACAAGGTGGTCCATTTCGCTGGAGAGCTGAAACATATGGTGTAATTTATACAATAGGAAATTAATTCAACCAATAGCTGATATAGTGCATTTTGAACACAGACTATAATACACAGTCTGTATGTCAGTATGTGTTTCAGCTCCAAAGACTGTTACTTAATGATATCCAGTGACACTGTGTGTTTGTAGTCAATGATAAAGTTTCTAAAGCTGTTCTACTTGCAGCCGTGGAGAGAGAACATCCTACACGCCAACATCTTAAATCCCACTCTTACCCGGGACAGATGGGCCTGGGACCAGCGCTCCCAGGACTTTGAGCTCTACAGCAAAGCCCCTCCTTTCTTCAGCACACCTCCTGTCACCATCCACCAGGCTGGTATGGACTCTATTAGGCTGCACTACATCACTTCACCTTTCATGTACTGGTCGTTTCTGCTCTAAGATGGTAAAATATTTACACAACCAGATGTCACATTGAGGAATTTCCATTGTAGCCATACAGATGTTCAGTAAATGTCAGGATTTAGTGTCAGTCCCTAAAAAAAAAAAAAATCAAAGAGGAAGGGTTTCTTTATAGGTGTGCCATTTGTACTAGAGTTCCACACTGATACAAGGAGAAATCCATCACTGCAGCGATGACAATCACTCTACAAACAGCTGGAGCACAGCAGTATCACTATGTAATACAGCCATATAGTGTAGTTTATAGCAGGCCTCATGGACGACTGTGGGATGACGGGAATATGACACAAGAAATACACTTAAGCGGTCTACACACATGAGGATTTTCTAAATCTGAAGAGATTTTTTATCTGTTCCAGACCCCACACATGAAGATAAAAAATCAGGCATTGAACAGTTTTGATGCTACTGTGTGTGGTGTGCTCCGATAATCTGAACACAGCACACCACCAAGGTTATTATCGTTAACGAAAACGAACGAAGTGACGAAAACTAAAATTGAAAAAACATTTTCGTTAACTGAAATAAATAAAAACTCGAATTAAAAGAAAAAAAATGATATTTAACTGAAACTGTATTGTGTGCTTACAAAACTAACTAGAACAAATAAAAATTATGTATAAAATTCCCTTAGTTTTCATCTTTGTCAATGTTGATACAGGATAGAACATGTGAAAATTTCGTCTAAGATCGGCAGTATAAGAAAGGTATAGAAGTCAGGAGGCCAACAGTGAAAGTATGGAAAGTTTCAGTTTCGTTTTCACGTAAGTGACGTTGTGTATGGATTGCACCCCCACCTACATTACCCCCTCCAACCTGCTAAAGGGAATTTATCCATGGTACTGTACATATGTTTGTGTCTCTGCTCAGTCAATGAGCCACCCTAACCCCGTCCCCAAATAAAGTGTCCAGGGTAACCTTACTAATTTCTTTGAATAGGATGGTGAGGAAGATAAAATGTATGAAAAAACTGAAACTAATACTAAAACTAAACTAAACTAAAACTAAGCATTCAGAAAAAAACCACAACTAATAAAAACTAGCAAACCTGCTCTAAAAACTAATTAAAACTGACTGAATTAGAGAAAAAAAAAGTCAAAACTAAATAAAACTAAACTATAATGAAAAATCCAAAACTATTATAACATTGCACACCACACACACACACACATAATGATTCTGTCCCAACACCGATCTACAATCTAGTCCAAGACAGAAATCTTGCGTGATCAAACGTCATCTAACAAAAACGAAGAACAAACATTGCAACAACCAGAAAACACAACACACAACATGGAAGAGGACATACGAGAGGAGGGAATGATGGTGTTCTTGGGACTATTTTTGACGGAAAAATCCAGAATTTCTGAGGTCCATCGAACTTTATGTTTCAGGTCGGCCAGGTTTGGTTTTATTTACGCCTGCTTCCTTGTTCCTCAGTCAGCTCATTTCTTGATTGGCTACATTACGTTCCACGTCACAATTCACAAAGTCATGACTCAGGAGTTATCAGCTTTCCCCTCCACACACACACGAAGATTTTGGTCATAAATATTGAACAAGTTTAATATTTATGATTGTCAGCCCTGACCCTTTTTGGAGCCAATTACTGGGGCAAATTCACTCTAAACACACCTCAGACCACAGGATAATTTTATAAGACATAAAATAATCTGGTGTTTGCCGTCCTTGGTCGGAAAAAGGGATAATCGGGACAAAAACAGCCTGATTATCTTTATGTGTGTACCCCGCTTTAAGCACAGAGTATTATGTTAAAAAAAGGTACTTGCTTTCTGTACTCATACTGCAACCTAAGAGGTATTTAGGGTTTTTTGATATGACGCCTACTGGTGGTGATCTTGTGATACTAAATAAACGAATCATTGTATTTGTGATTTAATGGAAAAACCGACATTACATGCTTCTGTTTTTTTGACATTTAGTAAATTTCGGTAAAGTTTTGCGCAGATGTCCACTGGAAAAGCGACTAGAGGTCTGTATGTTGAACCTAAACTAAAATGATTTTCACACCATTGATTGTTAATATTTTCAGTGTAAATTTTTACATTTCACAAATTCATCCCACAGGCCGGATCGGACCCTTTAGCGGGCCGGTTTTGGCCCGCCGACCGTATGTTTGACACCTGTGATGTAGATGACAGAGCACAGAAAGCCCGCAAGGTTGTCAAGACAAGAATAAACAGCAGCAAAAGGAGTCACTTAACAAAAACCACAACACAATGCTCAGAAAATATTCACGTGTTCAGAACATTGTGCAACGTTTTTAGAGCATTGATGTTTTTTCTGCCTAATTTCTGTGATGTATCACTTAAAGGTTTGCCTCAGACTTTTAAGAGGCCTGTGATCCATCTGCTAACCAGTAACACACAGGGCATATTCAGTCTTCTAATGGCTCTGTATGACTGTTTGTTTTCAAGTTCGGTTGAGTTTTAAACCTCCTTTACTAACATGTAAAAATAAATGATGGTCAGTCCTGATATATGTGATACTTCAACAGAAAGTAAGTTTTGTTAACCCCCTAAGTTAGCTACACCCCCCCCCCCCACACACAAATACATTATTACAAATATTAAATTATTCAACTCATTGTTGTATTGTGACTGCCTCTGCCGCTACCGCCACCACAATAATACTAGCAAATTAGACTACTGGTATTATTATTATTATTATTTATTTTTGTATTATTACAATAATTATTACTTTCCCGCTCACTCCCCCCTCTCTCTTTCTCACTTTCATTCACACTCCCTCCTTCTCCTTTTCCCTATCACCCCCAACCAAGCTATATTGTTTAGTTGCTCTTTACATTTATGATCTTTTTCATTGTAATATGATGTTGCCATTGTTGTTGTTTGTCACTACTCTGTTGTTTTTGGTTTATTTGCTTGATTTTGCCTTTGTTTGTGTGTTGTTTTTCTGTTCTCATTGTCTTAACTATCACTAATCTAAAAAAAAAAAGTCTACAAGTAGCACATTTTACATGTTAGATGTCATTTTTTCTTCTTTTTCATCACTCTTGCTAACTGGGTGTATTTGCTAACTTGAACTAGATATTTCTTCACACTGTCGATAACTTAATTTGTTTTACAAATTGCACCTTTAGCTTTTGCTATGACTGACATCAGCTAGCCAGATGAACTCTTTCCTTGTATTGTTTTTATGATGCGAAAAACGTCCTTCACATCAGCATCCTTTTCTATTTTGTATCTTCTTCTTCTGGCTGGTGACTTTTTCATAATCGTCATCCTAAAGAATAAGAAGACCACACTTAGAATGAGCCCACACAGGACGGTGCGCTGCATTTCTAAAAGCATCCAAGTGCAGATTTTTCCTACAAAGTGTCTGGATTTTTTTTTTTTTTAGCCTATTGATACGTTTTGATTGAAGCTCCAGATGGTGGATATTTGAGCCTGTATTAGACACTGCTGTTGAGTAACACACTCCCACACCACACAGGAGACTACATTCAGTCAGGGAGGAAGCTCAGCGATACTGGAAGCCAACAATAATTATCTGTTTATGCGTCACGGTATGTGCTCAGAACACGTTTATCGCTCGTATGAACAGATATGTATAAACTCTTGTCATCCTCAGGGAACTCTCTGCATCAGGAGCAGACGGAGGCAGCCAGTGCTCAGTACAAGCGCTGGCTGAACAAACTCCTACCTAGCAACAGCAACAACGACCTGGTCGGCAACGGGCTGGTCCCCGAGTTCAAGTGTCACATGGGTGGAACAGAGAAGTTTCAGAGTATTCTGAAAGATAAGCCCATGAAGTATTCACTGAGGAAACCTGGCCTGCTGCTGAGGGTACAGTATTTATTTTTATTAATGAGATGACAAGCTCTTGGATGTGAGTAGAAGACACACTGGAAACACACAATGAATACTCGCTTTAATGTTTTCTGTAGCTGCTAGGATTTTCCATCATCTCTTCATTATGAATATTATTCTAAATAATTCAGCCTCAAAAATATTGGCAATGCTGGATTAAAAAGCAGTTGCCAGGAAAAGCGGGCAAACACCCCAATGCTCTGAAAGTCCAGGATTAGTGTGTCACATGTCTGAGAAGTGAAAGAAAGGTCCTAGAGTACAGTCTGATCTGAAGTCTGTAAACTCCTTTACAAAAAGACCTCAATTGTTCTTTCTACAGAAATATGTTGAAATATCTGCTCGTGTCTGCTTGTTCACTGTTATTGCTTTGGCATTTGGTTTGAAACTGACTGCAATCATCTTTAGAAAGGACATAATACAGTACAGTGTATGTTTATTTTTTCATTTTTTTCTGTCTAGTCTCTGTTTTCTGTCTGTTATCTTCTAACATATATGTGTGTGTGTCTGTGTTTAAATACAAATGCATGTATATTTTGTCTATTGTCTTTTTTTTTTTTTTAATCCATGACGATGTGTATGGGCGCACCCTTAGGGATAGGGTGAGGAGCTCAGTCACCAGGGAGGAGCTCGGAGTAGAGCCGCTGCTCCTCCGCGTCGAGAGGGGCCAGCTGAGGTGGCTCGGGCATCTGTTTCGGATGCCTCCTGGACGCCTCCCTGGGGAGGTGTTCCGGGCATGTACCACAGGGAGGAGACCTCGGGGAAGACCCAGGACACGTTGGAGAGACTATGTCTCTCGGCTGGCCTGGGAACGCCTCGGGGTCCCCCCGGAAGAGCTGGAGGAGGTCTAGGGAGATGGAAGTCTGGGCATCCCTGCTTAGACTGTTGCCCCCGCGACCCGGCCCCAGATAAAGCGGATGATAATGGATGGATGGATGGATCCATGACGATGATTTTAAATGTTCAACCTCTAAAATTCTAAAATAGATTTTGTGGTCTGACTGTAAATAATACATTTCTACCACAACTAACCATCTACTTTCTTCACATCTCACTCAGGAAGAAAAGTATGGAAGAGGATTAAGGCCACTGGAACAAAAAAACAAACAAACAAAAAAGGGTCCAATATATAGTTTTTTTCATTATTATTCTGAGAAAAAAATCAGAATTCTGTCTTTTTCTCTGACTTCTGACCATTTTAAATATTTTTTTAATTATTGTTCTGAGATTAAAGTCAGAATTCTGAGAAAAAAAATCTGAATTAAAAAAAAAAAGTCTGAATTCTGACTTTTTTCCCAGAATAATAATAATAATAATAAATATATAGAGAATCTTAATTTTAATTTTTTTCAGTGGCCCTAACCCTCTTCTGTAGAAAAGTCTCATTAAACTTTAAGGAAATATTGATGTTTATATCTTAAATCACCATTAACAGGACACCTTACAGCTGTAGACATGATGTGTCCCAATATTTTCGTCCATATAGTTAAGAAACATCAACATTTTGGAAGCAAAGATAACAGTTTAAACCAAACTAACCAATGCAATGATATTTCTCCCAGTATAAAACTATATTCTGACAATCATTATTGTTTTGTATCCCAGACCCGTTAGAAAAGAAACACCTGAATTCAACATGTCCACATAGTTTTGTCCACATAGTGTACATAACAATAGCAGACCACATTGTATTTATCTGTATCTACTGTATACAATTCTCAGTTTTTATTTCCTGTTTAGATTAAGTAGGTTAGATGTTACACTAGGTCTGTTTGACGGTTTGACAGTCCAAAGGTTTGAGTGTGTCTTATTGGTCAGGATTATGCCGCCGCTGACGTAACCTGCTCCTGGTTCTAGACCAGAGGTGTTGGCGCTGCTCTTGAACTACTTTTGCTGGCTCTGTTTTTTTTCCCTCTTTAAGGGATTTTTTTTTTATTTTCTTTTGTGGAACTTTTCCTCACTTGAACTTAAAAAGGATCAAGGATGATGTATTTTATTCACATTTTCAAAGGCTCTGAGGCGAGTCTCTGATTTGCAATATTGGATGGTAAATAAAACTGAATCAAATGGAAATGACAGCTGTTCTTTTGGCCGCTGAAAACAAATAGAACTTCAGACAGAAACTAAAACATTGAAATAAAATAGAAGATTACTGTAGGCGCCTGCCCCATAATGCCTTGGTGGAACAGGGTGGATGACCAAATCAGGAGTTTTGAAACTAAAATTGTGCAAATCCATTCCATTAGAGCGCTGGATAAAGTATATAAACCTGGAAAAGTGTAATCAAGGCCGTCTTTAAGTTGTTTTTTGTTTTGCAGCCTATACCTCAGCTGTCTGTGATAAACTCTGGGGACGACAGAGCAGAGGTAAAGGAGGCTGTGGCTCTGGCTCCAGGCCCCTGTTTGGACTGCAGCCTGAGCAGCAAAAATATCATCCCCAGACACAGCTGTCGGTAAAACGAACACCGCTACATGTAAGTTCAAGTCACAATTTACTGATGGGTTTTTCTATGAAACTGGGTTCATTTAGGTACATACTTGGCACTTTTCTATCTTTTTAGACTCAATAATAAAAGGTAAATGTAGACGTATTTCCCCCAGGACGGACCTAATGATGACCTCTGATAAATGCAAAAAAAAATTATACTCTGAGGCATCCCATAATTAATGAATTTTAAATCAAATATTGGGGCCAAAAATAGGACCCAAATATGGACATTAAATCTCCCTAGGTGTCAGTGCATTAGATGTGTAAACGTGTGTAAATGGTCTTCTATAGACTCTAAATAAAGACACTGTGTTCAATGTGTCAATCCTAGTGGTTTTTCCAATCCACATGTGGGTTTTTCATCAATCTCAGTCTCATTCCAGGTTTGGTGTGGAACCCATCGTGTCCACTGGTGTTACATGCAGAACCTTAACATTTAAACACAAATAAATCATGAGTGATTTTGCAACAGCGGTCATTTTTGTGAAACACTATGCCTTCAATATTTACTTCGATTCCCTAAATGTACCTATGAGAGAATAAGAAGATATTTGGAAAAATAGTAGCATGTAATTTTCGTGTCCTTCTGACCGTGTTACATGCAGATTTTTGTACGAGAAATAATATTAAAAAAAAAACAAAAATGTGTTTTATCTGAAAAATAGTTTCTCTTTCATCTCAGTAAGTATTTATTTTTAAAATAGACCCAAAGTGTTTCCAAACTTGCTTCTAGGGCTGCACGATTTCGGCCAAAAATAAAATCCTGATTTTTTTTCCTCTAAAAAACTCAATTTTCGATTTCAATTTTGTGTAAAACTGCAGAAGACAACATAAGTCAGCATGTCGTTTTTGGGAGCAGCCTGCAATGCAAGGCACTGCTCCCTACCTCAAATCTGTGATGGTATCACATGATGGGCCCACAGAAGTGATACCAATAAGTGACAGGCATCAGTCATGCGTTCATGTGTGGACCACGTAATATGAGTGATCCCCATGCCGTTCTGCTTAAACTGAGGGATCCGTGTGTGGAAGAGACCGATCCAGGACACGCTGGAGGGATTATACCTCTGGAGCTGGTGGATGTGTCCGGGCAGAGGGCTGTCTGGGCTCCTCTGCTGAGGCTGCTGACCCCGTGACCTGGACCCGATCGGAAGAAGACGGTACAGTATGGATCCGTGCGGGACAATTTAAGATGAGTGATCCCCATGCAATTATATTTGAATTGGAGGATCCGTGCTTGAAACCACAGCTTACATTGGTATCACTGCTGTGGGCCCATCACAGATTTAACGTCTGTGGTCATTATGCGGACTTCTGTGAAAGACCGCTCTCAAAGATAGGAGGAGTGTACGGCAGCCCGAAGGCACACGGCTTGGAGGCAAGAGAGAGATGAAATCAATTTGACGATTTCCCTTTTTTTAAAAAAATCGTCAAATTTCAATTTAAAATCAATTCATCTTGCAGGCCTATTTGCTTCATAACATTAGTCTACATCTGGTTTGAATTTTTAGCCCCTCTGTCCTGTTTTTAGGACCAGTTTCATAGAAGCACTCATATATATATATATATATATATATATATATATATATATATACAGTACAGGCCAAAAGTTTGGACACACCTTCTCATTCTTCGCATTTTCTTTATTTTCATGACTATTTACATTGTAGATTCTCACTGAAGGCATCAAAACTATGAATGAACACATATGGAATTATGTACTTAACAAAAAAGTGTGAAATAACTGAAAACATCTCTTATATTCTAGTTTCTTCAAAGTAGCCACCCTTAGCTCTGATGACTGCCTTGCACACCCTTGGCATTCTCTTGATGAGCATCAAGAGGTAGTCACCTGAAATGGTTTTCACTTCATAGCTGTGCCTTGTCAGGGTTACTTACTGGAATTTCTTGCCTTATTGATGGGGTTGGGACCATCAGTTGTGTTGTGCAGAAGTCAGGTTGATGCACAGCTGACAGCCCTATTGGACAACTGTTAGAATACATATTATGGTGAGAACCAATCAGCTAAGTAAAGACAAACGAGTGGCCATCATTACTTTAAGAAATGAAGGTCAGTCAGTCTAGAAAATTTCAAAAACTTTGAATGTGTCCCCAAGTGCAGTTGCAAAAACCATCAAGCGCTCCAACGAAACTGGCTCACATGAGGACCGCCCCAGGAAAGGAAGACCAAGAGTCACCTCTGATGCTGAAGATAAGTTCATCTGAGTCACCAGCCTCAGAAATCGCAAATTAACAGCAGCTCAGATTAGAGACCAGATGAATACCACACAGAGCTCTAGCAGCAGACACATCTCTACAACAACTGTTAAGAGGAGACTGCGTGAATCAGGCCTTCATGGTCAAATAGCTGCTAGAAAACCACTGCTAAGGAGAGGCAACAAACAGAAGAGATTTATTTGGGCCAAGAAACCCAAGGAATGGACATTAGACCAGTGGAAATCTGTGCTTTGGTCTGATGAGTCCAAATTTGAGATCTTTGGATCCAACCGCCGTGTCTTTGTGCGACGCAGAAAAGGTGAACGGATGGATGCTACATGCCTGGTTCCCACCGTGAAGCATGGAGGGGGAGGTGTGATGGTGTGGGGGTGCTTTGCTGGTGACGCTGTTGGGGATTTATTCAAGATTGAAGGCAACCTGAATCAGCATGGCTACCACAGCATCCTGAAGTGACATGCCATTCCATCCGGTCTGCGTTTAGTTGGACCATCATTTATGTTTCAACAGGACAATGACCCCAAACACACCTCCAGGCTGTGTGAGGGATATTTGACCAAGAAGGAGAGTGATGGAGTGCTGTGCCAGATGACCTGGCCTCCACAGTCACCGGACCTGAACCCAATCGAGATGGTTTGGGGTGAGCTGGACCGCAGAGTGAAGGCAAAAGGGCCAACAAGTGCTAAGCATCTCTGGGAACTTCTTCAAGACTGTTAGGAAACCATTTCAGGTGACTACCTCTTGAAGCTCATCAAGAGAATGCCAAGAGTGTGCAAAATAGTCATCAGAGCTAAGGGTGGCTACTTTGAAGAAACTAGAATATAAGAGATGCTTTCAGTTATTTCACACTTTTTTGTTAAGTACATAATTCCACATGTGTTCATTCATAGTTTTGATGCCTTCAGTGAGAATCTACAATGTAAATAGTCATGAAAATAAAGAAAATGCAAAGAATGAGAAGGTGTGTCCAAACTTTTGGCCTGTACTGTATATTAAAAAAAAAAAACAGCATCATAAACGTATTTTTTATATTAATGTGTTGCTTTATTACAGCGGATTAAACGAGCAACATTCATTTGTGTACAACTGGACAGCTGTGCCTCTGACGGAAAAGAAGAGGGACACCTTCACTTTTACAGTCCACACATGAGAAAACACAGTAGCAGCACCGCCTTTGAATAAAACTGTCACAGTCAGAGACACAAGACCGCACCTTGTACATCTAATACCCAAAGAGCATCAGATAAGTAGATAAACAGGTGAGCACTAGTGCAGTATTAGGTTCTGTCACTAAAGATAAGGAGCACTTCAGATAGAGCGACAGGTTTCAGCCCCAAAGTTACTTAAATACCATCAGTTTTTATATAAATCTGTTATTAATAAAATGTTCTGTATAAACTGACTCCATTGGTTTTGCTTGTGAATCCCAGTAAGCGCTAGCACAAGAGTAAAGACAAACCGACTGGATTGCGGTATTATCTTGCCAATAGTGTCCAATCAGAACGTAGCGTTGCGGTGGTGACATGACAGAAGTCAGAATGTTCTTTCAAGAGGATGTGAGCAGATGTAGGCTCTATTCTCTAAGACCTCCTTGGCGATCTTCTTGATGTTGGCGTCGTTGTTCTCCGGAGAGTCTGGAATGGATTTGGAAGGGGGTGGTGGGTGGGGTAGGGGGGTGGGGGGCGACAAACGCTTTTATTTGTGAAATGCTAAAACACAACATTCTCATATGTCTGAATCATGTCACCGGGTAAATCTCCAGTATTACATGTAGGTAATTAGAAAAACTCGCACAGTGTGAAAAATCAAAAGCAGCGGGGGGTTGGAGTGTTGGTATGCGGGGGAATTCTGCAACACATGCAAGTCTTTTGTACCGGGGCCTGTTCTCAATTACCGTTTTTTTTTTTGTGTTGTACTTACGCTTTTGCAACTGAGTCATCAAGTAATTGTTCTTGAAGTAAGCGTCGCTGCAGAACGTGTTTGCGAGCAGCACCTAGAAAAATGAACAACAAGGCATTCTTTAGGATCTACGGGCCCGGGTCCAACTGTACAAACCACAACAAAGCGGAATATGACGCAGGTGATGTTGATACGAAGGAAACAAACGGGATGCGAGACAGTTGCATCTGCTCGTTGTTTGAGTTCTCGTCTTTTGAAGCCGTCTTCGCTTCCCAAATATTACAGACTGTTTTCTCTTTTACGAACACACCGGAGAGTTTTCCATGGAACCCTGTTAGACGGCATCCCTACGGTCTGCATGTGCCATTTGTATTCTCTGACACTAATACCCGAAGCTGCAGCTGTTTTCAAAGAGGAGAACACAAAGCATCCACTGCCGCCGCCTTTAATGTCTGCCTGTTGTGAATTCGTTTTGCTCTACATCACTGTTTCTGATTATATCCATGAACAACCAACACACACTGGAAAAAATCTAAATCTTACCAAGTGTATTTTTCTCATTTCTAGTCCAAATATCTCATCATACTTGAAATAAAACATAATCACCTAAAGAGTAACTTTTCAGTGAGATATAAGAACTGATTTATAGACAATAGATCTGGAAAATCTGATTTCAAGAAATCTGACCAAGATAATTGATTACTGATTATTGATTTATCTTGTCTCTTATCTGTCTTAACTCTCTTTTTTATTAATGTGCTGTAATATATTGTTTTTTTAGGGTGCCTATTGTCATCAGGCTGGGGACTACAGCAGGATACTAACCATGTTGGCTAAAACTGCCCCTTTTTACTGTTATTGAAATAGTTAATTAATTAGGATTGACCACGATACAATAAACTAATAAATAAAATGGAAAAATAATTTTCACTTGTTTCATGTGATTTTTTTTGTTTCACTTGATTTTTTTTGCCTAATTCAAGGTTGTTGTTTTTTTGCCTAATTCAAGCAAAATAAGTCGTAATCACCTAAAGAGTAACTTTTCAGTGAGATATCAGAATTTATTTTTAGACAATCGATGTGGAAAATCTTATTTCAAGAAATCTTACCAAGATAATTTTCACTTGTTTCACTTGATTTTTTTTTTTGCTGCATTCAAGATTTTTTTTTTTGCTTAATTCAAGGAAAAAAATCTTGAATTAAGCAAAAAAAATCTGCCAAGGGAACATGTGAGAATTATTTTGGTAAGATTTCTTGAAATAAGATTTTCAAGATCTACTGTTACAAGACCTGTTGTTATTGACATAAGAACTTATTTTTAGACAATACATCTGGAAAATCTTATTTCAAGAAATCTTACCAAGATAATTTTCATGTGTTCCATGGGCAGATTTTTTTTTGCATAATTCAAGATTTTTTTGCTTGAATTAAACAAAAATAAGAATCTTGAATTAGGCAAAAAAAAAAAAAAAAAAAAAAAAAAATCAAGTGAAACAAAAAAAAAAAATCAAGTGAAACAAGTGAACATTATCTTGTAAGATTTCTTGACATAAGATCTTCAGGATCTACTGTTATTAGATCTATTGTTACAACATCTGTTGTTATTGATATAAGACTGTTTTTAGACAATAGATCTTGAAAATCTTATTTCAAGAAATCTTACGAAGATAATTATCACGTGTTCGATTGGTAGATTTTTCTTTTTTTTTGTTGCTTAATTCAAGATTTTTTTGGCTTGAATTAAGCAAAAAAAAAAAAAATCTTGAATTAAGCAAAAAAAAATCAAGTGAAACAAATGAAAATTATCTTGTAAGATGTCTTGAAATAAGATTTTCAAGATCTATTGTCTAAAAATCAGTTCTCATATCTCACTGAAAAGTTCCTCTTTAGGTGATTATGTCTTATTTAAGTGCGATGAGTTATTTGGACTAGAAATGAAAAAAATACACTTGATAAGATTTTGATTTTTTCCACTGTGTACGTTCCACATCTGACTAAATCCACTCTGATCAGATGTGTTCAGCCAGGGTCATAACTAATAGAGACGCACAAACTAGCGATGTGATTAACACTAGAGGAAGAAATGAACACTATTAAATACTGAATGTTCTAAGCCACTACTGTACATCCAGATAATGAGCCAAATTACATATCTTTAGCACAAACAAAAGGGAAAAAACACAGTTACAACATGTCGCTGCTGTAATTGCTTTCAGTCGACTACAGCTCCCAAATCTAATCACAGTGTGTGTTTTATTAAGCCCCATAAATGCAACGATTTTAATTAAGATGTGAGCCGCTCTCTGGGTAATTACATTATAACTGGATGCAAGAAGATATTGAGTGGTTCAAGCCTGTTTTAAATAAAATTCACAAATGATTAGCATTAAATGGAAACCGAGGCTCCTGAAGGTATTTTTGGGGCATTTTTCCACTTTTTGTTATTAATAGTTGTAGTGGAGATCAGATGGATGTATAAAAGAAGCAGATGGAGCCTCTGTGAGTCACCGCTGGACGTTTCTTTGTGCTCCAAGGTTAGGCCGACATGGGCAAAAGCCTGGGTTATTTAGTATCTATCACAATATAAAAAAAAAATAAGACAAAATATAAGAAATGCATATAATTGAGATACGCTGTGGGTGTTAACAACAACAAAATGCACGAATCCAGTCAGGGAGCTTATAGTCAGACAGGACAGAGTATATCTATTAATAAAAAAAAATTATATATATAAATGAATAAATAAAAGATCTACAAATACACAATGAAATAGATGCTGTAGTCACATTCACATTCATCTCCTGAAGGGAGTTTTTGGGCGTTTTTCCACTTTTTATTCTTAATAGTTGTAGTGGAGATAAGATGGATGTAAATTATAAAAGAAGCAGATGGAGCCTCTGTGACTCACTGGTTTGTGGACTGATGTGTGTTCAAAAAGTCCTTTTTGTGTTGGAAGGCTCCAAACTGAGTAAAATGACCCGGAAATATCTCAGTGTCAGCCACGACAAGAGCTGGTTGAAATTCCGCACTGGGAAAAAATAAATCTTCCCAAGTGTATTTTTCACATTTCTAGTCCAAATATCTCATCACACTTGAAATCAGACATAATCACCTAAAGAGGAACTTTTCAGCGAGATATGAGAACTGATTTATAGACAATAGAGCTTGAAAATCTTATTTCAAGAAGGAAAGAAAGAAGGAATAGTTCATACACTTTGAATTTGAACCCTCCAGCTGCTGCAAAACTATCTTTAGATTCATTTTGGCAAAAATCCAGTGGATTTCTACAATCTGTTTTAATTCCTTCTCAATTTGTTACATTTTATAACTAGTTATGTCATGACATTTGCACATATAAGGTCCAGACTTCAGATGAACATTTCTCCAGTATTTCTCCATAATTGTTTGTCGTCATCAGCGGTTGTAGTCCAGACTGAAAATATGTCTAAACTTCAAGCTCATTACCTAAAATGTTCAGTTGTTGGTTGTATTAACAAACACAAGTGGCTGAATAGGACAGAGCAGCACAGCCAACAACCTGGAGGGGGCGGGGCCTGAAGTGTCTCATGTGCATTTAAAGGGCCAGGGCTCTAAACCACCTTTCTGGTGTCATTACTCAGAAATAGGGTTGAAGATGGACCTGTGGAGTTGAATTAATGAAGAATTCAGACCCAAGCAGAGCATTTACAGTTTATGGAGACCACAGGGAAATGTGGGAAAATGAAGAATTCCATTTAAAAATTTTTTAAAAAAGTTATAAAGTGGACCTTCTTTGGGTAGAGAAATGCTGCCAAACCAGGCTGGGAATAAGTATATTTACAGCTCAAAATATTATTATAAATTTACCCAGATGGTGTTTTTAATTGAGACTAATCGAACTCAAGTAGGTTTATACATATAATAGTAGATTGAGCTGCAAGGATCAGCTGACTAAACTATTAGTTGTCAACTATTCAGTTCACTTTTTTGATTGATTCTGAGTTTGACTGTTGTCTTTTTAATATTCTATTTAATGTTTTTCAATATAACAGCATTTAACAAACACTAACACCTTTACATACATACAGAACAATTAAATATGAGTTTGATTGTTTTAGAAAACAAAATTCTCAGATTCCAGTTTCTTAAACATGAATATATTCTCTTTTCTATCCTCCTCTATGACAGTGAACTGAAAACCTTTGGGTTGTGACAAAACAAGACACTTGAAGAAGCACCTTTTTATGATAATTTACAGACCAAAGAATTAATTAACTGAAAAAACAAATTAATCAACAATGAAAACAAGCGGCAGACGTAGTAGATTTGTAGGTTTGACATGACTTAATGCCAGCAGTACTTCTGCTTTGGCAGAAAAACTAAATATTCAGGCCTTTTAGTAGTTTCACATTCATCATCCCATCTTCATTAGAGCTGTGTGGGTTTGGTAACTGACAGTGACTGAACAACTGCCATCAAATTCTCATTAAAATGTTGCTAAATCCCACATGGAAGTTTGTGACATCACTTCTGACAACATCCCACACACTGAAGTTTTCATGGGAAGTACCCACATCTGTTGTAGATTTAAAATAGAGCAAAATAAAAAAAAAAATAAAAAAATAAAAATCACAGATCTGAAGAGGAAGTAAAGTTCACACTGCCTTATAGACTGTATTTGGAACCAACAGCTGCACTGGAACAGCTAAAAAAGTCAAAGGACTATTGGCTGGACATTGGCTGACATGAACCCTGGTGCAGATGTTCATGAGACCTACGGAATTACATGGAATTAAGTCGGTCATTATGCCAAATGAAACTGGCTTTAGGTGTTGATTTGATGTTAGCATTCGCACACACACACATGCAGACACTCAAACCCACCTCATGGTCGTGATTCCTGGCTCCGATGGAGATGGAGCGGCTGCTTCTGGACAGGACGGCGGTCATGGCGTATAGGTTGATCAGCACATCTGCTACTCTCTTCAGGATGAGCTGCTCATCCACCATCGACTGTCAACAAGACACAAAAGTGTTCCACACACATCAGTCATCAATGGTTTGAGCATCACATGACTTTAAACTGTGTCTGCAGTGAGTGTAGGATATGACTACGACAGGGGCTGCAGCGAATGATTAGTGTTATTGATTAACCTGGAAATTTACAGTACAATGACATCATATTATCTGTGTCAACACTGCAAAAATGTAAATCTTACCAAGTGTATTTTTCTCATTTCTAGTCCAAATATCTCATCACACTTAAAATAAGACAGAATCACCTAAAGTAACTTTTCAGTGAGATATAAGAACTGATTTTTAGACAACAGATCTGGGAAATCTTATTTCAAGAAATCTTACAAAAATAATTTTCACTTATTCAGTTTTTTGCTTAATTCAAAACATCTACTCATCTAAAATATGCAATCCCTGTTGATCCAATAATTCTTTCAATCATGTAAATAATTGGTGTAAAATACAGTAATTCATCTTTTCATGGTCATCAGAAAGGATTTGGATGTTCAGAGGCTCCGTAGTTACCCTGGAAACACCGTCATCTTCTACAACATTGATTCACCAGTAAAACCCAAGGAATTGGATCAATGATAGTGGATGGACACACTGGGTTTGTGATCAGTTAATGAGAGATTTTAAAGAAGTCACTTTTTCTTCAGTTTCCTCTGTTTTGATATAATAACCCTTGAATTTACTCTGAGCTTTCATGAACATCTACATGATCAGTGAATTAAAAATAGGAAAATACCTGATTATCACTTAAAAAAACCCACAAAATCCAGTGGATAATTTTATCATAAATGGTAATAAATTGCTTATGAAATATTAAATATAGAGAAAAATTAATTTGGGTTAATGAAGAATTCACACCAAGCATAGCATTTACAGTTTATGTAAACCACAGGGAAATGATTTAAAATGCATAATTCCACTTGAAAAAGCTAAATATTACTCCGTTAACTTGTTTCACCTTTTGTTTTTTGAGCTGATGGACTTTGTGGGTTCCCCCTGGGGATTACATAAGAGTCTTATTCTTTCACATTTGACAAACCTCCATAATTCCTTGGGTGGAAACAATGTTATGATAACTCAGAAAAAGTAAGTGTCTCTGTTTTTAGACAAAATTTTCTTATTGGTTGAAAGGAAATCCATTGCTTTCTTTCAACTCCAAAAATAACAGTAATGTTCAGGTGTAGGTGAAACCAGGGGAAATTCCTAAATGCTTGCACAGCTGCTATTGGCCCGTATCCCTATAAAGTGACGTCGAGTTGGAGCTCTGATGGAGGAGAAGAATTGAAGCAGGTTTTTGTAAAATTACAACTAATCATTCAATCTAACATCCTCGATAATGGCTTTCCAGTTTCCTCGCAATGTTTGATTGTCCAGGTTTAAATTTAGGGGAAAATAATCGATTACAGGCCGCGTTGACCATTTGACTTAAAGGTAATTCCTCTCTTTAAACAGTTCAAGGCTGATTAGCTTTATTCTGCTGCAGCTGAAGACTGCAGCGTGATTACAGCCCTCTGAGGACACTTCCAAGTTTTGGATCAAATCATACAGGAAGTGTGGACCTGGAAAGCTGACCTGTTTCCAGGAGGTTTAGTGCTTCTTTGGAAAGTGTCGTGAGTCAGACGCTCATAATGCTCAGACTTTAAAGCAGCAGCAGCTGTCTAACAGATGAACACCATACCATCAGAGACACTGATTGGAAGATATGAACTGATCTTCAGTCATTACGAAACAAAAGTGAACGCTCAAGCATTTGATCCCAACGGGAATTTTGTTCAGAGGGACTAGAAACATTAGAGGAAGGAACTTTACCTTCCCATATCTGTACAGCAAGCTCTCCACAGTCGTTCCAAAGAAGGCGACGTTCTGCTCAAACTTCTTTGCACTTTCCTGCAAACAGAACACCAGTGGCCGTTTAAAAAGAAAAGCATGCAAAGATTTACAAAAGCAGAAAACACAACTGAAGAATTCAAGCTGAACAAGGACTTAAACATCAGAGACACATGAAAAACCTACACACAGACACACAGTATTCATGCAAACATCTTGGGCAGTCTTTAGTTTTATTGATAATAAATACTGAACACTCTTTCGGTTTGACTGTTAGCTTAAAAGCATTTCAAAGTTTTCGGTTGAAACTGCTTGATTGTGACATTTTGATTTTTAATATAAATGTATTTGTTATGTTATCAGTCTCCCTTTCCCTGTCTACTCATAATGTTTATGTATCAGGCCTGGAAAAACAGCGGTGTAGGGTTTATTGTAGTGTAGCCGCGATTAGTCGACGTAATCAACCATGAAAATTAGCCAACAGAAATTTTTTTTAGTCGACGTGTCGTTTTACTATCAACCGCGTATTTATTTTTGGTCTCCCTTCCGTCTCAAACGCTGTAGGAACAGGATCTCCCAAAGACCACTGCCAGAGACAAGCCTCGGGTATGGCCGTGCCTTCGTGCCACGGTTATGCCATAGCACCTGCCTCCAGCTGTACCAACAAAATAACAAACACTTGATTTTTTTTTTTAATTAGTCGTTTAGATTAGTCGACTAATTGAAAAAATTAGTTGAAAGATTAGTTGTTAGAAAATTAGTTGTCAGTGGCAGCACTAGTTTATTGTTTATACGGATCCCCATTAGCTTCCACCATAGTGGTTGCTACTCTTCCTGGGGTTCGTTAAAACACAAATACAGCTACAAAACACATATATAAATCAAAACAAGTTTACAATTCGTTGTTATCATCAGCAAGCTGAACATTTCATCTCAATACACACACCTTAAAACATTCAAACTTTTATTTTTGCAGCAACTTAGATTGCGAGACTCAAAACAATCACTTGCATTCCTGTATTTCCTTAAGTAGTTCCTGTTTGAGTGTTTTGTTTTTTGTTTTTTTTATGAATATAAGCTTTTAGTGTGTTTGATGTATGAAGGTAACTTATTTCATAGACTGGAGGACCTGGAAAAGAGAATTTTTCACTCGATTCATTTTTGGTTTGTGGAAGTTCCAGGTGACCTATGGTAACCTGTCTGGTGCCATGATTATGTTGTAGATCTCTATGCATTATTCTGTCCGTAAGAAAGTCAGGTTTCCCATTCACAATAGCACTCCTCATAAG
Source organism: Sphaeramia orbicularis (assembly GCF_902148855.1). NCBI lineage: Eukaryota > Metazoa > Chordata > Actinopteri > Kurtiformes > Apogonidae > Sphaeramia > Sphaeramia orbicularis. The sequence goes on along the minus strand of NC_043961.1, from coordinate 6,760,656 downwards.
AAGGATTTTATTGTTGCTTCAACAGTCAACCGTGATAGACTGCGATGCATTTTTGTAATGTTTGTTCTGAAGGAACATTTAAGAGCTAATCTGGCTGCTCTATTTTGGACCAGTTGGATTTTTTTAAGTTCTTTTTTTGCTGCACAGGACCACACAGCCATGCAATAACTGACATGTGACAGAACCAGGGTTAGGGTAGTAGTAGTAGACTGTATTTTGAATTCTATCTATCTATCTATCTATCTATCTATCTATCTATCTATCTATCTATCTATCTATCTATCTATCTATCTATCTATCTATCTACCTAATCAAATTTTCTATTAATTAAAGACATGTAGTGACTTTTGCCTTTATGTGCAGACTGGAACCTTTGAGGTAAACGACAATTCATACCTCCAGGCTGGGATGCACAACTCCATCCTTCCCCGTCAGGCCGAAGTCCACGGAGCTGCCAAAAGCACTCTTCAGCCTCTTTCCCGCCATGCCAAACGCTACGCCAATATTCCCCTTCTTCAGCTCTCTAAAGGGAAGCAGAGAAGAGACGGAGAAGCTGAAGACTCGCCAAAGTCAGAAGAAACACACCAGATAAATTACAGAAAGAAAAATAATTTCACAAGCTGATTAAACCATTTGGCCAATTTTTACTATTAACACAGGGACTGACATAAGTTCAAAATTAAATTCACATCAGGGGTGTCAAACTCATTTTAGATCAGAGCACAATATGATGGATGGGTCAGACCAATAAAATAATAACATAACAACCTATAAATAATGACAACTCCACATTTTCTCTGTGTGTTAGAGTGAGAAAAAAGAAAGTTTCATAATGAACATGTTTACATCTACAAACTATCTTAAAGAACCATGAACAACCTGAAATTGCTTCAGAAAAATAAGCGCAATTTAACAATATTGTGCATTAGTTCATCATTTAAATGCTCAATATTGTGAAAATTACACTTATTTTTCTTAAGACGCAGCATTTTGTTCATATTTGTTCAGATTATTTACATTTTTTGTGGAAAAAAAGTTTGTAGGCATAAACATTTTCATCTAATTTTACTTTTCTTTTGCACTAAAACAAAGAGTTGTCATTATTTATAGGTGATCGTGATAGTATTTCACTGGTCCGACCCACTGGAGATTGAATTGGTCTGTATGTGGCCCCTGGACTAAAACGAGTTCGATACCCTTGATTGTTAATGCATTTTGATTTTAGTGATTTATTCCGAACATGCAATGAAATTTAACATATGTGACCAAGCAAAACATAAATAATAAGACAAAAATAAATAATCAAGACAATCTTAAACAGAAGAACGGCACAATAGTTTCATTTACATGCCTGAAAAGGGGTGGGAAGAAGTGCAACTTATTTAATCCCACCCCTTCTCCATAAAATATTATTAACAATATATATTGAATGATGGATGCAATACCTTGGTTGAGTTTACCTTGGTGGGGTTGGCAAACATGTCTTCCTAACTGGGTCATGACTTTTCACCCATGTTAAGCCCATAAACTGTTACCTTTTTTCTTTTTTTTGTGTAAGTAAGTAAGTAAATTTTATTTATAGAGCACTTTTCACAGACAGAGTCACAAAGTGCTTGTGTGTATGTGTATATTGTGTATGTGTATATTCATGTACAACTTGACCACCTAACTCTGCTGTTTTTCGTCTTCTTTTTGTATTTTTTCTGAAAATGCAATAAAAATTATTTGAAATATAATATACATTTATCTCCTTCTTCCTTGTACATTACGCTTTCATATTCATATATCTCTTCACACACACACACACACACATCCGTATACACATACATATGTACATACATTTATACATGTACACAGCATACAAGTACACATACACGCATACAAATACACATATCTTTTACGCATGTGTTTCTTAATTGTGCTTCAAAATATGAATAAATAATAAATAACTCAAAGAAAGAAATACAGACAAAATCAACAGTGAACATATGGTGACAATAACCCTCAGTGTAATTTTTACAGTTCATACATTCATCCCACTGGTCAGACCTGTGGGCCAGTTTTGGACGAGGGCCGTATGTTTGACACCCCTGGTTTATATTACACCTGTGGAAAAAGACACACTATCTAGAAGAGGAAACCAGTTCATAAGCTTACTTTATTTTCCCTGTGAGGATTTTGCCAGCGTGCTGCATCCCAGTAAGAGCGATGTACATCCTCAGGATTTCATTGGTCCCCTGAAAACAGACAACAGACCTGAATACCTGTGACTTGGCTCACATTACGGACAATAACTCCTTGGTCCTTTTCCTGGAACTGATGCAGATTTGAATAGATTCATCCTTGGCCTGTGTCCTGCATTTCCTCTTAGTTTCCTAAAAATTGTTGTAGTAGTTTTTTTGTGTTATTGTGCTGACAGACAAACAGTTGCAGGCTCTTAAAAAACCTCCATGACAGAGTAAAAATAGTGCACGTATGGCACAAAATGAAAACTGAGGCACTGAGCGACTGTGAATTCAGGTGATGACACAAAGAGAGAGGCTCTTAAACCTGAGCAGCAGGTCTATTCAGTCCATTTATTCAACAGGAAATATCCCTTATCCTCAACCTGCTCACTTCAAGAGTTTCACACTGTTTCAGTGCAAACACACCACCTGCTGGTCACAGGTAGCAACATGCCAAAGTCATCAGTCCACAGGAATTGAACTAAGTGTGGTTAGTTTTTAAAATGATGGCAAGTATGGTTTTACACAATTGTAAAGTTATCGACATGTAGTCATTGTTTATTTGACACCAACAGCTCTCCGTTCCTCTTGATTTGAAATGCTATCATGATAGTCTGTCAAGATAAATGTCAAATTTTAAGTTTAAGGCTGATTTTTCTTTTGGTTTAAAATGGTTATTTATGGTCAGAACATGACAAATATTCCAGAAATCTAGCGGTACAATATTTAACGCAATTAAAACAGAAAATTTTGACCCTAAAACACACAGTAAAGCTAAACGACTCCCAGATCTTGAAAGTAGAATGATTCCTGAAGAAAAGGAACACATAAAGGAACATAATGTCTCTGTGGTTAAAGGGGTAATATGTGGCTTAAATACAAAAAACCCTTAAATCACCTAAATAAAAAGCTTAAGTATGATTTTTTTGAACTTGTTCCATTTGTATGCTCATGCCAGCTTTGCTACTCTGAACTATCAGAGTATACTGGTAAAAACATCTCATATCCTTGTGTGTGTTTTACTCAGCTGTTCTGGACACATTTCGTTATCATTCCAAGATCTTAAGTCTTTTTAAAGTCCACTATTTTCTGCCTGTTGAAGTGTCAAGTACCTCAAAAATGGGCAGGATGCGACAGTCCCTGACGTAGCGCTCGAAGGGGTAGTTCTTTGTGTAACCCAGACCTCCGAGGACCTGAAGAGCTTCACTAACACAGATCCATCCTCCCTCTGAGCTGAAAATCTGCACACACACGTAAGAAAAAACAAGGTTAGACTCTACATTGTTAATGCTGCTGTTACCTTTGCAGGTGTTCAGTCACACTGGAAAAACAATCAAAATCTTCCCAAGTGTATTTTTCTCATTTCCAGTACAAACATCTCATCACACTTAAAATAAGACATAATCACCTAAAAAGTAACATTTCAGTGAGATATGAGAACTGATTTTTAGACAGTAGATCTTGAAAATCTGATTTCAAGAAATCTTACCAAGCTAATTTTCACTTGTTCGATTGGCAGATTTTTTTTTGCCAGAATTAAGCAAAAAACCTTGAATTAAGCAAAAAAAAAAATCTTGAATTAAGCAAAAAACAATCTTGAATGAAGCAAAAAAAAAACTTGAATGAAGCAAAAACAAATCTTGAATGAAGCAAAAAAAAAAAAATCTTGAATTAAGCAAAAAACAATCTTGAATGAAGCAAAAAAAAAAATTTGAATGAAGCAAAAACAAATCTTGAATGAAGCAAAAAAAAAAATCTTGAAGCAAAAAAAAAAACCTTGAATTTAGCAAAAAAAGTCTTGAATGAAGGCAAAAAAAAATCTTGAATGAAGCAAAAAAAAAAATCTTCAGTCAAGCAAAATAAAATCTGCCAATGGAACAAGTGAAAATTATCTTGGTAAGGATTCTTGAAATGAGATTTTCCAGATCTATTGTCTAAAACTAAGTTCTTATATCTCACTGAAAAGTTACTCTTTAGGTGATTACGTCTTATTTTAAGTGTGATGAGATATTTGAACTAGAAATGAGAGAAATACACTTGGTAAGATTTAGATTTTTTTCCAGTGTGATATGTTTGATATGCTTCCCTTAGTATTTTAAGATACACTGGAGCATCATTTACAAAACAAAAGCAGAAACTACATTCAACTCACTGTGACGACAAGATCAGAAATTCTTACTGTCCTTAAAAGCAAACAGCCAACATGGCTGACACATTTTCCATCTTATATCATTTGATTTTTGCAGTGCACACCTTGACGATGGCGGCTTCTACGGAACAGTCTGGAAGCCCCGGTCTGTCCATCATCCCCGCCGTGAGGTACGCCATGCTCTCCATCACGAAGGCGTTCACGGCCATTAGTGCAAACTTCTCCTACAGGAACAAACAGTTTATCAGGTCTGAGCAGACGCAGAGCTGGGTCTCATTCCACAGACAGAAGGGTTTAGACTGTACCTGGATCATACCGAATTCACTCAGACTTCTGTTAAACTGCTTCCTGGTGGCAGCGTATTCTGACGTCAGCTCTACAGAGAAAACAGACACATTCAGTTTCGAGCGGCATACACTGATTTTTTTTGGTTTCTGAGTTTTACCTCGCAAATACACAACTCTAAGGCTACAACAAGCATAGATGTTTTTCCTGAGTTGCAAATTTGCCCGTCGCTTCATTAAAGGAGTGATATTTTACTTTTTTAAATGGAATTCTTCATTTTCACACATTTCCCTGTGGTCTCCATAAACTGTAAATGCTCTGCTTGGGTCTGAATTTTTCATTCATTCAACTCCACAGGTCCATCTTCAACCCTATTTCTAAGTAATGACACCAGAAACGTGGTTTGGAGCGCTGGCCCTTTAAATGCAAATGAGCCACTTCAGGCCCCGCCCCCTCCAGGTTGTTGGCTGTGCTGCTCTGTCCTGTTCAACCAACAACTGAACATTTTAGGTAATGGGCTCCAAGTTTGGACATATTTTCAGTATGGACTACAAATGCTGCTGCTGACAAACAATTATACCGTACTCGGAGAAATGTTCGTTGGAAGTCTGGACCTTATATGTGCAAATGTGGAGACGGAACTAGCTATAAAACATAACAATGAAGCAGGAATTAAAACAGGTTGTAGAAATCCAAAGTTTGAATTTGATCCCTCCTGGTGCGGCAAAGCTATCTTTATATTAATTCCAGCAAAAATCCAGTGGATTTCTACAACCTGTTTTAATTTCTGCTTATTTGATACATTTTATAACTAGTTCCAACTCCACATTTGCACATATAAGGTCCAGACTTCAGACAAACATTTCTCCTGTTCAACATAATTGTTTATCAGCAGCAGCGGTTGTAGTCCATACTGAAAATATGTCCAAACTTGGAGCCCATTACCTAAAATGTTCAGTTGTTGGTTGTATTAACAAACACAAGTGGCTGAATGGGACAGAAAGCACAGTCAACAACCTGGAGGGGGTGGGGCCTGAAGTGTCTCCTGTGCATTTAAAGGGCCAGCGCTCCAAACCACCTTTCTGGTGTCAATACTCAGAAATAGGGTTGAAGATGGACCTGTGGAGTTGAATTAATGAAGAATTCAGACCCGAACAGAGCATTCAAAGGTCATGGAGACCACAGGGAAATGTTTGAAAATGAAGAATTCAATTTTAAAAAAGCAAAATATCTCTCCTTTAAATCAGTACTGGATCAGTTTGTGTGGCTGTGGTGTTACCTATCAACTTTTTGATCATTCCAGCTGAGGAACTGCCCATACTGAACCTTCCAGAGTTCAAGATGTTCATGGCAACCTGTCAAACACAAAGCACAAGATTACTGGAGAGTAGTCACAGATACTTACAACACACTGTACCATGGGTAGGATTTTTACCCCTACCCCCCAAAGGCGAGGCAAGAGGTATCGTTTTTGGTTTGTAAGTTTGTTTGTTTCTTTGTTAACACTCTAGCAGCAAAACTATTGGCTGAATTCATACCAAACTGGGTTTATAGATTACCAGAGACCCAGAATAGATATCATTAGATTTTGGGAAAAGTAGGTCAAAGTTCAAATTCTGTATGAATTTTTTAACCCTTTCATACATAAGTCACTCCAGTGGACAGTTATTCTCCAGCTGTTCTCTTGTATATTAATGGGTTTCGTTGTTTTGGTTCCATATCAGCCAACACAGTGGACACTTTCACATCATTTCATATCCTGATATTCATACCATTACTGTAGCTTTGCTGTTCTTGATAAACCTGATGTGCACTAACATGTTTGAGTGTAAATCAACTATTATTTGTTAGACAAGAAGGTTTTTTTTTGCACATTATCTCGACGAAGTGAGGAATTACTAGCATTAGAATATGTTAAAATGTGAGAAGACATCAGATTAGCAGCATTAAACATGTTTTTATTTCACTGTTTTCATATCCCTCTCTGATATTGGGTTTTAAACACGTTTCTTTACTTCAAAAATTAAATGCATGGATATTTTTGTAACTCCACAGAAAAAAAAAACCTTGATCGCATTGTTTTTTTTTCAGGCCTAAGAGGAATAAAAACACTGAAGAAAAAAATCTTTACTAAGGTTCTCACAATTAATGCATGAAAGGGTTAAATCCCCCCCCCCCCCCATTTACTTATAAGGGGCAAAATTTCAAATGTCTGTAGTAGCAAAGCTATTGGTTGAAGTTACACCAAATCTGGTTTATATATTGCCAGTGACCCAGAATAGATGTCAATACATTTTGGGACAAATAGGTCAAAGTTAAAAATTTGTATGAATTTTTAAAATCTTTTTTTTTTCTCTCATTTACTGAAAATGGGCGAAATTTCAAATGTCTATAAAACATCAATTTTGCTTCAATTTACTTCAAACTTGGCACATTTATAGAGGCAATTGATATGCTGATATCAACACATGCATAGACATAATGACATAGCTGAATTGATGCCAAAATAAACTAGAATACATGCGAGAGGCGGGGTTTGTTGAGCCTGGAACCACTTGTTTTTCTTTTTATTACCTTGAAGCCACCACCTACTTCCCCGATAACATTCTCCACTGGTACTGGGACGTTATCAAAGGCCACTTCACAGGCTGGGAAAGAAAAAAAAAAAGATTTGAGAATATTTGAAAAAGCACAAAATTGAATCTTCATTGTGTTAATCCAAAAAGCTGGATGCTGACTGTTGGAGCCCCGGATGCCCAGTTTGTCCTCCGGTTTGCCGCTGCTGACTCCCCCAAAAGCCCTTTCCACGATGAACGCTGATATCTTATCTGCCTTCACGCCGTCTTTAACAACCTCTGTCCTTGCAAACACTGTCATGATGTCTGCTGTGGCTCCATTGGAAATCCAAATCTGATGACGTGAGCAGAAAGAGTTTACGGCAAATGGAAAATAATAGAGGAATCAGAATTAGAATCAGTTTTATTCTTAGTCCCAAAGAGGCAATTTGTTTGCAGCAGGACCACGCACATTCTACACAACAAAGGCATAACAATACAGACCAACAGGCAGATCTGCAGGAAAAGCATGATAAATAGGTCAGTTGTAATAAATATACAGGGTTGGGAAGCAAAATTTACAATGAACATTTAGTTGTTTTTTCTCAGCAGGCACTACATCAATTGTTTTGAAACCAAACATATATTGATGTCATAATCATACCTAACACTATTATCCATACCTTTTCAGAAACTTTTGCCCATATGAGTAATCAGGAAAGTAAACGTCAAAGAGTGTGTGATTTGCTGAATGCACTCGTCACACCAAAGTAGATTTAAAAAATAGTTGGAGTGTCCATAAAGACTGTTTATAATGTAAAGAAGAGAATGACTATGAGCAAAACTATTACGAGAAAGTCTGGAAGATACTATTAAAGAAGAATGGGAGAAGTTGTCACCCGAATATTTGAGGAACACTTGCGCAAGTTTCAGGAAGCGTGTGAAGGCAGTTATTGAGAAAGAAGGAGGACACATAGAATAAAAACATTTTCTATTATGTCAATTTTCTTGTGGCAAATAAATTCTCATGACTTTCAATAAACTAATTGGTCATACACTGTCTTTCAATCCCTGCCTCAAAATATTGTAAATTTTGCTTCCCCACCCTGTACATATTGGGAGTGCACTAAAAACTAAGTAATTTAAAATCAAGGTGCAGTAACAATAAATATAAGATAGATATAAAAAGAGGAAGTCGGATGGGGGTGGGGGGTTGGGGGTCACTAAATGGGCAAGGCTATCTTCTGATGTGTGCATTCAGTGTGTGGATAGAAAGAGGGATAAAATAATTTTTGTACCTGTTTTAAAACAACCGGATTTTGAAATCGTAAGCCAGACTGCAATAACATGAATTCCGTATGCAGAGGATGACTTGTATCTTGATAGATACTTATTGTTTTACTGAGCACCTGCTTGTTGAAAAACTTGTTAAGAGTATTGAATTTCACTCCTGCTATCTTACTGGCCAAATTCACAATCTTGGAAAGTGCATTCCGAGCTTTGGGAGTGATGTTTCCATACCAGTAGATAATGGAGAACATCAGGACAGACTCAATAAAAGCTCTATAGAACAATGTCATCAGGAGGTCACATGATGCAGGTGTGGGTCTTCATTCTCACCTTGGAGCCGTTGATCAGGTAGTGTGTACCGTCCTCTGACAGGGTCGCTCGTGTCTGAATGGACGCTGCGTCGCTTCCACTGAAACAAAGTGTAAACAATAGCATCATTTCAGAGTCTTGATTAAAAATGATTATTTCTCATTAGCCGACAGGTTTATCTGTCATCCTGTTATGTACTGGTTGTTATCATACAGTATATAATTAGTGGATTAGTTAGTTCATTCATTCATTTGTTTTGAGCAGATGAAAAAAATCAAACATTTTTATGTATACAAGGAACTAATATCAGAGCAAATACATTAATAAACAAAGGTGATCAAGACAAAATAGCAATTGCAATGTACACTAGCAATAACAAAACAAATTCAATATGTGACGCTCAAAAAGGAGTGGGAAGATGAAAACTTATTAAATCTCAGCCCCATCTCACATTTATACAACAGAACACCTGACTTTTGCTTCTTTAATGATACAATAACTTCTGTTTAGAGTCCTAATAATGTAAATAATAACAGATAGTAAACAGAATAGGAAAACTGATGTATATTACACTTAGTAACTATCTAAATGATTGTAGGATAGCTAATTTAGTTTTATTTCAAGCACACAGAATCATCAGACTACAAAGAACCATACAACATGGTCAACCAAAATTTTTCAGCGCTCGAAAAGGAGTGGCAAGAAGTATAACTTACAGGCTCCACCCCCTTTTTACAAACTAATAATTAAATAAATTCCACTTCCTTTCCTTTATTACACTTTTTTAAAAAATATATATGTTACAACACAAAGCATCCATAGAAACCATTCACATGCACTTTTGTACTTACCTCACACGCAATCAGATTTGCATAATCAACCTTTTTTTAATATAAACTTTTAGATGTACTTTAAGTATTAACTACAAATACAATCATTAATAAATGTTGTGGATGGAGGAACTATGACATCAGTTATGTTTTCCGAGTTTCATAATTTGTCATTTAACCATTGCCATGTTGGCCTTTTGGAGCCAGAAGTGACCATATTTGGGCAAAAGGGGTGGAGCTACAGGAGCCTGAGTGCCAAACCCTATCAGATAGGATCCTTTTGTTATGTCTTCATTAACTTTTATACAGTGCAGTTGGACTGGTGAAGATTTATGCTCCAACTTCCACCTCACTGCACTATTTCTGTAGATAAAAAAACAGTGGCTTTTATACCAGGGGTGTCAGACATATGGCTCGCGGGTCACAACTGGACCTCTGATGGGTCAAATCCGGCCCCTGGGATGAATTTGCAAAGTCCATAAATTAGGACATTAACAGTCAAGAGTGGCACTGAGTCTTGACAAGTTGTTTTGATGTTAAGGGCCGTATTTTTCAGTTCCAGACGTCTGTTAGTACTAAATGTTTTGTGTATTTGTAGATCCAGTGTGATCTGTAGGTTGTAATGTACATGTAGAAATGATAAACTGAGGCAGAATATTGTTAAAATTGCACTTGTTTTTCTTAAGAAATTTCTGGTTCATGGATGCTCAGGTTATTCACATCTTTGTTTGCAAATGTAAATGCTTTCATACTGCAATTTCAATTTTTTTGCACTAAAAAAAAAAAAAAAAAAAAATTAAAAAAATCAAATTGGGCTGTATGTGGCCCCTGAACTAAAATGAGTTTGACACCCCTGTTTCATACAAAACTGAAACTACAGAATAACTGTGTTTACCTTCCAGGTTCTGTCAGACAGAACGCTGCTATGTGTTCTCCTGAGGCAAGTTTAGGCAGATACTTATTCTTCTGGGCTTCGTTTCCTGCGATCAGAATGCCCTAAACACACATATATAAACAATGGGATAAAATGTTGGGTAAATATACAGCAATATGCAAAAGTCTTAGGCCACTTTGTCGTTTCTGCAGGGTTGAAATGAACATACATATTTATTTCTCATTTTCTTTTCTTCAGATACAAGAAATATGAGTTCAGCATTAATAGACACGAAACTGAACTAAATGAGATTCATTCATTCATTCATTTTCTGAACCTGCTTTATCCTCACTAGGGTCACAGGGGTCGCTTGGAGCCTATCCCAGCTACACAGGGGCGAAGGCGGGGTACACCCCGGACAAGTCGCCAGTTCATCGCAGGGCTGAACATATAGAGACAAACAATCACTCTCACATTCACACCCATGGGCAATTTAGATTAACCAATTAACCTATTAGTGCATGTCTTTGGATGGTGGGAGGAAGCCGGAGTACCCGGAGAGAACCCACGCAGACACGGGGAGAACATGCAAACTCCACACAGAAAGGTCCCACCCCCCGTCGACTGGTGTTGGAATCGAACCCAGGACCTTCTTGCTGTGAGGCACGAGTGCTAACCACTGCACCAGCGTGTCGCCCACTAAATGAGATGTAAAGGTTAAAGTCACTATTTAGTGTGACCCCCGACCCCATAACGAGAAACAGCACAAACAAATACAAACCTCTGACATGTGTTGAACGAAACCTGGTATAAAATATCAGAAAATTTATGCAATAAATCTCATATTACCTGAAAAAGGGTTGAAGACTTGTTAAGTGCAAAGGGAGGTTACACTAAATACTATCACTGATTAATAAAAACATTTTTTTTTTTAACTAAAACTTTTGTTTTTCCTGCTGTACATACTTCATATATATGCATATTGGATTTGAATACAGAAACAAATGCATATGAGTGGTCATTAAAACTTTACTAGACCAACAAACTTATGTCCCTTATTCTGATTTTTATGATGTTTAACTGCTGTATTTTATCATACCATCATAATTAACTTTTTTTTTTAATTTTTTTTATTGACTTTCTTTATTGGATGCAATTTCACAGGCATCAATATGACAGTGCAATGTGACAGAGAAGACTTCCATTCTTTCATTTTTTTCTTTTTTCCCCTCCCACAATCCTACCCTACCCAAAAGAGGACAATTCTTGATGTAAATCCAATACTGGCATGTGAACAGTACAGAATACATACAACAAATACAGGGGTTGGACAAAATAATGGAAACACCTAACATTGTGGCATCATAGAAGGTGTTTCCATTATTTTGTCCAACCCCTGTACATAAATAAGAAAAAAATACACAAAGTAATAAGTAAATAAAAATCATAATCAACTTTAAATTCAATTCACCATGCAGCATAATATGCCACTAGGTGAAAGGGAAATCAAACATTTTTTACATCTAAAGACACACACATTTTACTGAACATTTAGTCAATGAAGATGCCTCCGTATACCAGACAGGCCTCGTTCTGCCTGTTTTTAAATCTCTTCTTAAAACCCACCTGTTCTCCTTGGCTTTTTAACACTTTTGAAAGGCTGACATTTTGTCTCTGTTTTATATTTTAACTTGTTACCTCCACCAAGTGAAACGGCGGAGGTTATGTTTTTATCGGGGCTTGTCTGTCTGTCTGTCTGTTAGCAAGACAACTCAAAAAGTTATTTATGGATTTTCATGAATTACCAGGAAATGTTGATTCTGGCACAAGGAACAAATTATTAAATTTTGGTGGTGATGGTGGTGGTGGTGGTAGTGGGGGGGGGCTGATCTGCCTTGGCGGAGGTCTGCGCTCTCAGAGTACTTTTCTAGTTTTTTTATGTTTTCATCAGGGTTTGTTTGACTGTTAGCCAGATAACTCAAAAAGTTCCAGATGGATTTTGATGAAATTTTCAGGAAATCTTGATACTGGCACAAGGAACAAATGATTAAATTTTGGTGGTGATCGGGAGGGGGGGGGGGGGGGTCGTTGTTTATTTGTCTGTTAGCAAGATAACTCTAAAAGTTATGGAAGGATTTTGATGACATTTTCAGGAAATGTTGAAACTGGCACAAGGAACAAATGATTACATTTTGGTGGTGATCGGGGGAGGGGACTGATCTGCCTCGGTGGACTTCTGCGCTCTCCATAGGCTTTTCTAGTTGTTTTATTGTTTATTGTTTTATTGTTTTTTAAGGCTTTTATTACATTTTTTACTGTGCTTTTATTCTTCTGTAGAGCACTTTGGTCCACTGTGGTTGTTTTAAAGTGTTTTATAATTTAAAGTTGGATTGGACTGGATGATTCATGAGTTCGAGGAGTCGAAGAAGCTCAATTTAGAGAAATGAGAAGAGCCTTGTGTGACAAAAACTAGATTTTCATCTTTACCTTTAGTCCGATGGCCTGATGTGCAGCCAGCGTTACAGCAATAGAGCCGTCCAACGCAGTGATCTCTGCCAGTCGTGCATACACAGTGTTAGACAGTCCAAGACCCCCTGAAAGGAAGAAATCTTCTTCATTACTGGTTTATTTCATGTTGCAAAAACTATATTTTATGCATTTTTATGCCTCAGGCTGATTTTAGCCGCAGCTCTACATCTTAGGTCAGAGTTTCACCTGGTTCCTTCTCCACGTGTTCAATCATTATGCAGTAAATAGTGTGTAACCTTATGTAATGTTACTACTGAACACTTATTTCTGAAATTATGGAAACCTTTTTAATAGCCATAGTGGAAAAAATACTGTGTTTATATGTGCAAATGTTCAGGACAGTGCTAATGAACCAGCATATTTGACGCAGGCTCAGAATTATGTAAAAGTTGTCAATAGTTAAACAACTCCTGAAGCAAAGACAAGAACAAATATATCTATATATTTAATATATAGAAAAAATATATCTGAAAAAGTTCTGCATTATGCTTTTTCCAGTCGAGGCAATTACTTAATGTAAAAAAGCTAGATCTTTTACTTTCCTGGGTCCCATCTTAAATAGTTATGATTGTAAATATTTTCACATTCATGATGTAACCTGTCTACACCTGACAAACTACCAGTTTTACACCACTTTTTATGATTAAAAACATGAAAAAAGCGACACGCTTTAAGTTTTTATCTGAATGGGATGCACCTCTGGTTGTTAATGACCTCAAATCAAAGTTGAGACCAGATCTTCTTACCGTACTCTTCAGGGACCTGCATCCCAAACAGCCCCAACTCTTTTAACCCATTCATCGTCTCAGGAGGGATTTTTGCTTCTTGGTCAATTCTTGCAGAGTCAACTGAAAAAAGAAAAAAAAGTACATATTATAGTAACTTTCTGAACAGATACATTTACAGTCACAGTAACCAAGCTTTTTTTGGCTCAACACCACCTGCGGTCATCTGCACAATATCAGTTCTAGGACAAATGGTCAAATTAACTGACTCTAATTAATGAATGTAGTGAGTTGAGTTGTATTTTTCTGTGTTCCACTCATTATCTTCTCTCACCTTCCTCCGCAAAGAATTTTTCCACTGGTGCGACGAGCTGCTGGATTTCTTCTGCTTCTTCATTTCCAACTTCTGGATAAGGGAACACCTCAGCCTGGAGGACAACAGGTGTGACCATATGTTTTACACACAACTTTGCTTTGTATAGAACAAGAATGAATTAATATGCTCTCCTTTTGAACTCAGATGCCACAAATGCATTAGTATACCTACCTCAGTGCAATAATCACTACACATGCACCATGTTTTTCTTAATCTAACTTGAATATTTCCTATATTACTTGTACAGTATATATCCTATTTGCTGTATTTATGTCTTATCTGTAGAAGAGTTAGTTTTTTGTATAATTCAGTATTTTTTGTAGTACTTTAGTAGTATATGTCTATTTAACATTTTATCTTGTGACTTCTGTACATTGCTTACATTTTTCAGTATTTTGTGTGATATTTTATACAGTCCTTTTTGCACTAATGATTTTTGCTGCTAAACAGAACAGAGCTGCTAAATGAATTCTCATAGGTCTTTTAACAGTGACAATAAAGATCTATTCTATTCTATTGAGTTGAACTGTCTTATGCCAAGTTAACTCAGATCACATGTTGTAGTTTAATCTGCCTTAGATGCTGCAGATCCTGACTGTTCACATATCACAGCACCCAACAAGAAAACAAACAAATGGTGAACCAGTTCTAAAAACCAGCCAAATTACTCTGGACAAGTCAAGACAAGTAGTCAAACAACATTTTAATGAGAAAATTAATGTTGGCTTCATGTTTCATTAGTCACCATGTATACTTACAACCTGTGGAACAGATTAAACACTGACAGTCCTTTATGATTATTGACTGACTCAAACAATAGCTTTATGGTGTTTTAAGACATGTAGTCTGAGTGAGATGGAAACAGTGGTTTTTACCGTGTCACTGTCTAGTTGGACAAAACATTTAACATTCTGCCTAAAAATCTGGAAAAAAAGCTATATCATCAACCTTTTAGTAATTGACAAATTTCACATTCATTGCGGTAAATTTGCACACCAGTGTACAAATATTATTGTTTTCAAAGCACTTTTTTCCAATTATTTAGACAATTTGAAGAACATTATAAACTCTAAAGCAAACAAAAAAAAACAAACCAAAAAAAAACTGTCAAGTATATAATCTTATTTAATTTATGTAATTTCTATTTTATACCTCAAGCTTTTTTTTTTTTTTTTTTTAATTTTTTAAATTTTTATTATTATATTTTTTATTACTTACATTTGTTCCTATATATTGAAAATGTAAAATATATTGTGAAATGTGATTTTTTTTTTTTTATCCTACTTTGATGTATACTATTATGTAAATACATACTGTTCAACTGTTCACTGTTCAATAAAAAAACCCCAAAAAAACATTCTGCCTAAAACGATAACGACGAAAATGAGTGAAAGAGGAAAAACAACAACAACAAAAACGTTGTATCAGGGTAAATAAAAAGACATTAGGTTGTAACCCAAGGTATTTAGTTCCTGAATAACAATTGGCCTAAGCTTCGTATGTACACTGGTGAATATCTGTGGTTATGACACCGGACAGTGAACGCAACACTTCAACGAACAAATGCTCATATCTAGACTAAGGTTTAACTTGACTAAAAGGCAGAAAACAAACAGTGTCTCCCGTTCACAGTCTTCATAATGCTGTAAGTGCTCTGTTACCTTGTTCACCTGACCCAGGAACAGGCTCTTGGCGTACGCCAGATTCCTGGAGTGGGTTCGGATGGACCTTCTCTGCTGGAGCCGCAGAACTTCTCTCCCCGTCGGGTTTGAGTTACAGACGAGGAGCCGCTGACCGACCTGAACCGACTTTTTAGACAAGGCGACAATTCTGTTGACGTTCATCATTGTTCTTGTGTTTAACCCAGAGACTGTAAACATCCCCTGGTTTGACGCCGCGAACTACCCACCTTTAACCTATTTCTGGTCGCACGATGATGACGTAAGCAGGTGGTGATTTCATAAACCCTCAAAACTAGCAGAACCAGAGTGCCCATGTTAAGACATCACGAATAACCTCTATAATATTATGTGTTTGATTTTCTGTTAGTGAGTTCCATTTTAATGTTATTAATACGCTGATTTTATTAAAATGCTTTTTTTTGGTTAATTATATTTGTTTTTGATGCTACAGCCACCAGGAGAGAAAATCAGTGATGAATGCTAAGGTTCATCAGTAGGATGACAAGTGTGACCTGATCATATATATATATATATATATATATATATATATATATATAATGATACAGTTAAATACATATAATTATTTAAACTCCCCTTGCATAGTTGTAATGTACAAATGAAAAGAATAAAACTGTCGAGAGTTTGACTCTGATATAATTGCAGAATTGTCTTTCTTACAGAAATTTTGCCTCAGACAATGAAACCTGAAATGAATTTGTATGAGTTCATCTAGATGTTTATATTTTCCCAGCTCTTTACAAATTAGATATTCCATAAAGTGGCTATCTTTCATATTTCCGACAGCACCCTGAACATAGCATTCAGCATAGTAATACTGTAGTCTAGTCACTAGATGATGCTGTGTACAAAGGAATGAGACTACGACTATGAAAGCAAATTCATTAAAACTGTCTTAAAAGTGAAAACTTTATTTTCGAAACTATAATCAATAAAGAATAATTTGAAATTCACAAAACTGAGAAAACTCAGTAAAATAGAAATGTTACCTATTCTCAGTTTACACAAAAATAAAACAGCTTATTCATTGGATACATTCTTTATTGTCAGTATATGATTAAATATTACCAAGTGAACAGTAAACCAGGTTTACTGCATCGTAAAACTGACACAGGGCTGAAATAATACTTAGTAGATAAAAGGAAGCAATATTTGCACATTACAACAGGCTGAAAGGTTTTAAACATTATAAATATTACAATGACTTAAACATATTTAAATTACATATAAATTAAATTCTAAAGAATTTCAGTAGAAGAAAACTGACATAATAAAAACAAATTGTTACTGTTGTGCACTTAATTTTCCATTTATTACAAAATGTTCTTATGCTACACTCTGTTAGATGAATTGAATGATAATATTTTTTTCAGTTATAATTTCTTGACCAATTAGTAAAATGATAAAGAATTATATAAGTAAATCTTAAGGTCCAAGGACTTAATAAATCTAAGTACATTTGTGTGTTTTATTTTGTACATGTGACTAAATCTAAGCCATTTGATCTAATTTTTCAAACACATTTCAGTGGTTTTTAAACTTCACATCTGCTCAGTAACATCAGACTTCTCTTCACGATCACATGTTTTCCAGTGAGAGGAAATGATCTCCAGAGTCATCCCTCCCCGTTGCATCGTGACGTCGTCCTGCTCTCTCTGGGATGAGGCCCTTAAAGCTGCGTCTATTTTTAGCTCCCACCTCAAGGTCCAGACAAACAGGCCGGATAAACTGTCAGTCAGACCACCTGCCACAGCCGGGCGTCCAGCCAGGCACGCCGCCTGTGTCAGAATGAAAACAGAATGGGCGTTCTGCCGTTTTGACCTTCATCAGCTGTTACAACATTTTGCTCTGATTCACACAAAGGCCTGATTGTCCATAAAGGAGGACGTCATAGTTGGACAACATAGGACGGAGTTACATATACGCAGGCCTGGACTCTGAGCTCATGTCTGTGTTGGACTGTAGAGGTTTCCAGCACAGATATTATGTAACAACAGAACATACATATATATTGTACTTATATGGGTTTATATTTGTTCATATGTAGTGGAATATGATGTAGAATTACATATATAATAATAATTATATTGACTGATATAAACATTTATATATGTTGTATTAACATAGATTGATATAGTTTGTGTGTGGTATCGTAATAAAGGGGTGGGATTAAATAAGTGTTCAGTTCTTCCCAGTGGTGTGAAGTATTTCTTTTGAATAATGATATAAATTTCTTTCTTTTTTTTGTTTAGGTTGTCTCATGTTGTGAATTAGCTTTGGGCATTTGTTTTTTTTTTAGTGGTTGTATTGTGCTTTTTATGTCAGGAAAAAAAATTCATTTGTTCATTCATTTGTTCGTCTGTTCATCCATCCATCCATCCATCCATCCATTCATCCAATCATACATTCATTCATACAGTCATTTATTAATTCATTCATCCATCCATCCATTCATTCGTTCATTCATTGATTCATCCATCCATCCATCCATCCATTGAGTGATTGATTGATTGATTCATTCATTCATTCATTTGTGCATTCACTTGCCCATTTGTTCATTCATTCGTTCATTCATCCACTCATTTGTTCATTCATACATTCATTTGTTCATTCACTCATCCATCCATCCATCCATCCATCCATTCATTCATTCATTCATTCATTCATTCACTCATTCATTCATTCATCCATCCATCCATTCATCCATTCATTCATTTGTTCATTCAGTCAGTCATTCTTCCATCCATCCATCCATCCATCCATCCATCCATTCATTTGTTCATTAATTAATTAATTAATTAATTAATTAATTAATTCATTCATTCATTCATTCATCCATCCATTCATTCATTCAGTCAGTCAGTCAGTCAGTCATTCTTCCATCCATCCATCCATCTGTTCATTTGTTCATTAATTAATTAATTAATTCATTCATTCATTCATTCATTCATTCATTCATTCATCCATTCATTCATTCATTCATTTGTTCGTTCAGTTGACAAAAACAGCCTAGTGATAACATGCAGACTCGTCTTCGCTGGGCTTAATGAGGACAGATTTACAACATAAAACTTGAGCTGTGGATAATTAAAGGTGTGGAGTTTGAGCCACGCGACAGGAGGGTTTCAATGACCGACTGGATGAGCTTTGAATTATGGGAAATGTAGGAGACAGTGCTTTTGGACACTGATACTGAGGACTGTAACTGTAATACTGTCCTAGCAGATGAATGGGGTCACACTGAGACACAACATTTACACAACATTCAACTGAACCTTTGAATGAACAGATACAGGTTTATTTGATCCTAGATTAGTTTTATTCAGCCTGTGCACTGGTTTTATCTACCATTTACATTTTAGGACCAGGCTTAGATTAAACACCCCTTCATCTCCAAAAGTATAGACGTCTCTATTTATATTTAATTTTTTCCTCTGCAAAGGAAGTTCATCATCAAGATTAGCGTTATTTATCAGAAGGAAAATACAATAAATTATGTTCATTCATAGTTTTGATGCCTTCAGTGAGAATCTACAATGTAAATAGTCATGAAAATAAAGAAAAAACAAACTTTTGACTGGTAGCATACATAAAACATATGAAATTACAAACTTCACTCTTTCTAACTCTTATTGCTTCTTCTGTTTGTGATTTCTCAGTGTTTGATAACTATAAAATATTCCAACAAATGTGATCTAAATCTTTTTATCTTTTAACTTGGATGTTTCTTCAGCTTTTCTCTTACTGTTACAGAATATTGAGTCATTTTCTTTCTTCTTTACATTTTTTTTTTTTTTTTTTTTAACTGTTGACACATTTTCTTAAAAGAGTTTCTGTTTTCCCTCTGGGTAATCTGAACAGTCCTGTGTTTGGATGATTGAGGCGGCTTATGTGGATGTGCTGCGACGCTGCCTATATTTGTGATGAAGGTCAGACAGGTTGTAAACCTTGTATTCAGTTAAATATTTCAACAGTAAGCGAACCAGAATGAGGAATTTTTCATTTTAACTCGCTCCTTTCACTGTAAGTCTGGACTTTCCTGCTTTAATTCCAATGTACTTAAATGATTTCAGTTTTATTCCATTACTATAAAATGTTCAGTATATTCTACTAATTTGTAGACATAGCTGAAAGTACAAAAACAGTTTCAGTTGAATGGATTTAAATCATTAAGTTTTAGTCATGACCACACCTTTTTATCTGTGCATTGCATTGTGGGTATTGGGCATGTTGTTGAAAGTGTGTTCTTTTTATGTACAAGTTGTGGCGTTTGTGTTAATTTGGACTTGTGTACTGTGTGTATGACAGTGTTTATTGGCCTTTTCGTGTTTGTTTTTGTATTTTTGTAGAGATGCACCATGAGTCAGAGCCAGAGGAAGAACTATGGATTTCCTATTCATTTTCAGTTGTTGTTATTTAAAAATATTTATGTTTTGGAAAACTAAAAGCATTTCCTATACTGGTAAATTATGCTGAGCTAACATCATGCCTAACTTCCATCCACACTAATTACTTAAATTTCCTTCTATCTATCTGTCTATTGATCGTTCTATCGATCGTTCTATCGATCGTTCTATCGATCGTTCTATCATTCTATATATCATTCTATCTATCGTTCTATTGTTCTGTCGTTCTATCTATCTATCTATCTATTGTTCTATTGTTCTATCGTTCTATTGTTCTATCTATCATTCTATCTATCATTCTATCGTTCTATCTTTCTATCGTTCTGTTACAAAAGATTCTAATTCAAATCAACTTGGAATTGAATACAATGAACTGATGATATTCATTCTAATGATTATACAAAGCAATTGACATTGCAACAAATTTTAAGTTAAATTAACTTGACATTTAGTGTGTTGTACTTAAATAGCAATTCCATTCAAATCAAGCATTTAAGTTTAATACACTCAAGTTTTCATTACTCATTACTTAAATTTTGGAAGTAAACTCAGCTTATCTGATCTTATAGTGTTCTCAGGTGCACCTCACTCGGATGTTTCTTTCAAAAATATTTCCACTGAGATCATGAAATTGTCCAATCAAACAGGCATCCTTGGAGACGACTCAGGTTTTACAGTATATTATTTTATTTTGTGTTCTCAACATTGTCACAGTACTAGTTTTACATCAATAGGGTTTTGTCTACTTAGAAACAGAATGCATAATAAAATAACTGCACTCCTCCCTCCCCTTTGACTTCAGAAATGGGCTGTGAATGTGAAACGAAGAGCGTCAGAGTCAGAAGCAGAGTTCACTGTGTAACAGTTGGCTTGTTCATCTCTAGGTCCTATGATAATAAAATCCATGATTATGTACGTATCAGAGGGGAGCAGGAACGCACCTTCAATGTAACTGCAGACATTGAGTAGTAATAATAATAATTTACAGACTATTTACATATGTTCTTTCGTCTCTTCAGCGCCCGCTCGCCCGCCCACCTGCCCGCCCTTCAAACCCGCTTTACTTCTCCATGTTACATTAGATTTTCCCCAGATGGGTTTGTATTTACACTCAGCAGTACACTGCCATGTCTTTATACTGTACAATGGAAACAGAGGTGAAATGCATGCTGGAGAATGACACAGCTTTAAAAGTGAAAAATAAAAGAACACACGCTAGCAGGCTGGAAATCTGGAAATTATCTAAATGTAAACAAGCATCAGTCAGAAAAAAAAAAATCAAAACTACACTGAAGGGTTCAGGTCTAGGCAAGCCCGCCAACACTTACAAAAAAAAACAAAAACAAAATCAAGAAAAACACAGTAGGCATCAATGGCATGCAACAAAGCACCTCACATGGAGTCTGGGCAGATTGTACAATGGATCGTTGAATTAACTGGATGGTATAAGGACCTGTTTGTACGCAGTCAGACAAGTGTCATCTACAGGGTTGGGATTGAACAAATCAATTTGGTCCAAATTGATTAGATAGAGGTCAAATCATGATTTCCAGTCAGTGTTGACACTTTCCTGAACTTTTACTGAATGAAGAGCTGTAGGACAGATATTAGATTAGCATACAATCACGGAAAATAATATTAGACCATCCTTGTTTAATTCAATTTCTTGTACATTTTAATGCCTGGTACAAATTTGTTTGGACAAATATAATGATACCAACAAAAACAGCTCACAGTAGTTTAATTTCAGAGCTGATGTCTATCCATTTAACATGTTTTCTTGATAATAACCAAAATCACTTCAGTTCTTCCATCAATATCTATGGCATTGTACTGACAAAAACAGTGCTGTTAGACATTCCATGTTTTCTTTTCTGTCTGTTTTAGTCACATGATGTACACAGGAGTCAGTACTGGATTGCATAACCATTGTTTTTGATGACTTTGATGGTCTAATAATTTTTTCTGTGACTGTAAATACAACCTCAGAGATAGATTTTCAATGATGAAGGATGTCTTACAGATATCATTTTCTAAAAAGCCACTATTGATGTAAAAGTCCTATGTATCAAATGGCTTTGTGAGTGTTTTTATGAATATTTGTGCACTATAGAGCAGTAATAAGCCATAATGACATTTTTAACTCTCTATTCTGGTTGGAGTTGGAGTTGGAGTTATCCTCCCCTTTGGAAAACCACCAATAAGCACAGACTGTAGATAAAGAGTGGGCGGAGCCACTGAGACTCACTGTCTTGTTTTTGTTTTGTTTTGTTTTTTGTTTTTTTGAGACACAAGTGCCATGTTTGGACAAGAGGATGGAGCTAGAGAAGAGTGAGGGATGGAACTCCCCACATTAATGATGACTTATGGAAAAAACTGACCACAATGTATAGGACATACAGTGGTTTTTGGACACAGCATGAATTGGTGATATATTACATGAAGAATCACTGTGAAGTCTTTAAACTCTTATTATTGTTTCATTCTCCAAACCCACATTCTCCCTCACTGGAAAAAATCTAAATCTTACCAAGTGTATTTTTCTCATTTCTAGTCAAAAATCTCATCACACTCAAAATAAGACTCTTTACGTGATTATGTCTTATTTTAAAAGTGTGAGGAGATTTTTGGACTACAAACGGGAAAAAATACACTTGGTCAGATTTAGATTTTTGCAGTGATGAAAGAAAACATTCAAGATTTGTACAATTTTTTAAATGATGAACGTTATTTCCAAAACATACTTACGTTGTGTAATGGAGAAAAAGGGCAACTTTCATGTATAATGGCTTACGTACAAACTACGAACAAATGCAAATTGAGCATATTATATTGAATTTGGCAAGAAAATAATCCATTTTGGTTTGTATGCTATCCAAAAATTATTTTATTCTGTGTTAAGCCCACACATTTCTGCAGATGGACAAAGTTAGAATAGATTCCTATAACAATATTAAAATATGACTCATTCAGTTCATTTTCAGTGAGACATAAGAACTGATTTATAGACAATAGAGCTGGAAAATCTTATTTCAAGGAATCTTACCAAAATAATTTTCACTTGTTCCATTGGCAGATTTTTTGCTTGAATTAAGCAAAAAAAAAATCTCGAATGAAGATCAGTGTGATATTTTTTGTTTAAAAAAACCTGATGTATACAATTAGATACATGCAATACACAGATAATCCACCTGGGGGAGGAATTCATTCACCAGAGGCCTTTCCAATGACACTACAAGACTGTCATTAATGAGGAAGGAGGAATTGTGACCATTTAGAAAATGAATTAACAATTTGTCAGAGCTTTTTGTGTTATATAACATTTTTGTTTGTTCAAAAATAATGATATTTGACGATTGAGACCCGATGGATCGAATATGATACAAAACTGAAACTCATACATGGAAATTGATATTTGAAAAAAATATTTTTTTGGACCAATAAAGGCTCCAGTTTCAAAGTGGAATTGTCAGTCAATGATTTAATGGTTCAGGCTTGACAGGGTTAAAATGAATACATAGATCATGATAATTACTGACATGAGCATTTTAATTCTGACAATATTTCAATTCAGTGGGAATGGGAAATCCTTCAGGCTGTAGGTGTGATGTGTTCTGGTATTTTGGTTCATATAGTGTAGCTGCTAACAAAAAAAAAATGTTTATTCAGTAAATAGAAGTTCTGAATATCCAATTTAAGCCCTTTTTCTGCAGAAGACAGCCTGTTAGTCAAAGCAAACATGTTTTTAATTACGCAACTGCAATGGATGACTTATATTAAATCTCATCACATCCTCATACAGTTGTCATGAAAAGGGGAAATTAGTTTTAAGGGCCTAAAGTTGTTTTTCCTACCAGACAGTCTATGAAATGCTGTGTCTTTGGAGGAACTTCAGGTTTTGGCACTTGGCGTTGACTTTATTTTTGCTGCTTATTTCAAACCACTAAAATCACTAAAGCATGGTTTAAGCATAGTCACAGTCTTTCCCTCTTTCCATACCTGAAAGTGTAGAGGAAGTACCCAAAAAAAATGCATTTATGGCTTATTACTGACCTATAGAGCTTTACTTAATGTCCTATTTTATGAACCTTTAAGGATTTATTTATTTATTATAGATCTCTAAGTGTAAGTTAAGGGTGCATTCTAGCTCTCTAACACATTAGGTGAGGATTTATTAACTATTGCTTATAAAAACCTTTATCGGGGAGTCTTAAAAAATGGTACCTTGACAACCTGAAACCTGAGGAAAGAACTATTTAAGAATACTGACCTACTGGATATTACTAGACAACAGTAATGTGTAAGCTGTTCAGTAATACAGATAATAAATATAGAGATAAGAGTTTCAGAATAGTCCCTGTTCATCATCATTTTGTCCAGATTTATCACAAAAGATAACACAAAGACCTTCCTGTCACAGCTGTGATACCATCCAGATTCAGTTACGTTAAGATCCGGACCGACTGCTACTGTATGTGGCTCGGGAACAGATATAGATCGAGTTCAAATACATACATAATTGACTTCATTTAGCTGTAATTGAAGCTATTCTACCATTCATCGTCAACAACTGTAACACTGATACAGTTTGGGAATACACAATAGTTACAAAATAGCCTCAGAATACATTGTTACATGCAGTTCTCGTTGACATTCTATCAGTGCGGAAGGTCCAGTTCCTCCAAATCCATGTGGATACTTCACTGAAACATTGAGGGAAAGAGGTGACAGAAAGGAAATCAGGTCAAATGAGACAAAACTGACGGAACTAATCAAAAATGGGACAACCATCAGATTGCAATTGCTCTTAGACCAAAAAAAAAAAAACAAAAACAAAAGAAGAAAAAATACATATTGCACATACAAACAAATCGGTTTCTTAGTCCTTAAGCAGATACAGACTATATATCAACTAAGTAAAACAAGTGCTGTGTCTATCGCTGACAGAATACGCCCCAACACACCAACCCGTCATCATCATCATCCACTCGCCGTAGACGCCATGCACAGAACGGTCTGGAACCACAACCCGCCGTCCACACATATAATATGTCAGAACGATGATTGATATAAAACTGCCATTTGTGGAGGGTGAAGCAGAAGACGCCATCACCGTCACAGAATGATAATTATTGATTTTTGTACTGTCCCTCCGATCGAGGGAGTAAACAGCACTCGCAGCTCAGCAGAGACGCACAGTGAAACCGAGGAGGGCCTGTCCAACACTCAGCCAGCTGAGAGCCTCCACGTCCAGACACACAAGTGGGACACAGTCATGTAGTCGGACGCCTTCTCCAACAGTCCACCAGACACCACCTCCACCTCCCACCAGGTCGCAGTACAACACCTAGAGCGTCTTGGATTGTTCGCTGTAAAAATACTTAAAAAAATAAAATGATGGCGGTCGAACAGCCGGCGTTGAGGGGTCGGACATTCAGATGAATCTGTTAGCTCAGTAGCTGTCACCGTGGCTTCTTTTCCACAGCAGGAGGAACGACTCCACAACAGGTGAAGCGGATGAGACTGTGGGCCTTTAAGGTCAGTGTGTATTTTCAGAAACAAACGAAAAACTAATAGTTGATTTTCGTTTGAAATGCAACAGTTAAGATTGAATTTCAAGGCATTTTTTTCTTTTTCAGTGTCAAAACAGATAAACCAAATTTAAAAAATGGATTGATTTTTGTTTTCTCTTCCTAATAACAAAAAAGAAAGTTGCTACCTGAAAGAAATGGAAAAACGAACCAAAAATGACTGTTTTTGTATTTTCATTTTGTGAGACTGGATGTTCCCATTTTCAAGGAAAGAGCGCTAATGCCTTGGTCACAAAGACTCTTACGAAATACGAACTCTTCAGTTTGTATGAAGTCTGGAGTTCATAGACATTCATGGAGGAAGCATGTGTGATTTCATATTTGTATTAATTAATTAATTAATTAATTAGAGACATTGCACATTAATGAACATCTACAACAATTGCAGCTGTAAATATGCCAGATTGTAGCAGCAGTGCTTTTTATTCATGGTATGATCGTTTTAAATGATGTATATTTTATACTTGTACTGCAAGGTTGTGGAAGAGCCCGACCAGGGACTGGAGTTGAGAATTAGCACTAGCTATAAACTCCATATACATCACATCAGCTGCAAGCTTGTAACTATGTTTGGCTGCATTGTCCTTGCCAAATAAATAAATGAATAAATTAATTAATTAAACAAACCCATCCTTCGTAAGAATCTTTGTGACCTAGGCATTAGTGCTCTTTCCTTGAAAATGACAACATCCGGTCTCAGAAAATGAAAAAAACAAAAAGGCATTTTTGGTCCATTTTTCCATTTCTGTCAGGTAGTAACTTTATTTTTTGTTATTAGAAAGAAAAAAGCAAAAATCTGTCTGTTTTTTTAAATTTGGCTTATCTGTTTTGACACTGAAAAAGAAAAATGCCTTGAAATTCAATTTCAATTCTTGCATTTTAAAACGAAAATCAATTTAACCACTAGTTTTTCGTTTTTTTCTGAGAAGAAAATCCACTGACCCATTAACAATTTCAACTCAAAGGCAACCATTTACACTAGTATCCCCTCTCACTGGACGACCTAACTAATACAAACTTCCACTGATTCTCAACAGTGAAACTACTATGTGCGAGTACAATACTGAGACCTTTAATTGATGCCATTAGTTCCATAATAATAATAATTTGAATAATAACAGTTGATATTATTTTACAAAATACTATGCACAATATACATAAAGCAATTTTTGTGACTAAATCAGTAAATGCTTCAATAATTGGCACATTTATCACTGCTAACAGAGATATCACAGTGCACTGTGAGCTACAGCTACATTAAATACTTGAACAGCTACTGCTGAGGCTGTCTGTCTGTCTGTTCAGTAAAACCATCCTCACACTAGATAAAATTTGTTTATTCACTTAAAATACTAATGAGTAAGATATTTGATCCTTTAATTTACTGAGGAGGAACAGTAGTTGTGGTCTTTGTGCATGCTATAGCTTTGCTGTCTGTCGCTCTTGAAGCAACCACAAAAGATTTAGAACCTGAAGTGAAATGAAAAGGGGGGAAACGTTCAAATAACTGCCCTGGCGATGAGTGGAAGAAAAAACAAAACACACACAAAAAAAAAAAAAAAAATCGAGGGAGGCACTGGATCTCGTCTGGCTTCGACTCCCCAGAGACCAGCGATGCACAGTGCAACCGTCTCATCAGAGTGAAATTAAAGTTCAGTCCTTGACAGACCGGCTCCGGTTGGGTTCACACCACCGTGCTGATGCCGCTGTGCTTGGGCTTGGTGCTGCTGGAGGCCTGGGGGGGCACCGAGGGCGGGCCGTGGTGGTGCGAGCCATGCGGTGGGTGGGAGGAGTGTGCTGGGTGGCTCCCGTGGCCGTGAGGGTGAGGCGGGAAGGGCGGCTGAGAAGAAGGCGGGTGGAACTGGTGGGGGGGGTGCTGCAAGTGGGCCGGCGGGTGGTAGTGGTGATGGTGGTGGTAAGGCGGGGGGTTCTGGGTCATGTGGCAGAACTGGGCGTGGTGGGGGTGCATGGGGCCCGGCGTGTCCGTCTCCACTCGGGCCGTGTGGTGCAGGTTGGCCGGGTGCGGGGTGTGGGAGATGAGGGTGGGGTGGGGCTGCGGCGGCGTGGGGCTGGGGGACTTCACCCTCCTGGTGCCGAACAGAGATCCAAGCAACGAGGAGGAGTTGGGCAGGGACTGGCCGCTGTGGCGCGAGGGACAGTCTCGACTGGAGGGAGTTCTCCGCCGCATGTGAGGACTGCTAATGATGGAGCCCTGCAAGAGAGAGACATGTCAGACACAAACACAAACACACAAACACACAAACACACACCGCAGTGCAAACAACTACAGGCCTGTGTGTCCGTCCAGTGGGAGGAAACAGAAAAGTCAAGGCAGACTTGGTGTGAATTAGTTCAGCACAATAAAATCAAAGCAGGTCCATAAGGAGCTGATCTCCTGCCAAAACACAGTTTGGTTTGAAAACACGGTTAACAAATAATGATCATATTTGGAGAATAGATTTTTAGAGAGGATTAAAATACTTGTGGTTGTTGTTTGAACAAGTGAATGTGAAACAGTGGTCTGAACTGGAAAAAAATCTAAATTTTACCAAGTGTATTTTTCTCATTTCTAGTCCAAATATCTCATCACACTTAAAATAACACATAATCACCTAAAGAGGAACTTTTCTAGAAACTTTATGGACAATATATCTGGAAAACCTTATTGCAAGAAATCTTACTAAGATAATTTTCACTTGTTCCATTGGCAGATTTTTTTGCTCAATTCAAGACTTTTTTTTTTTTGCTTAATTCAACATTTTTTTTGCTTAATTCAAGATTTTTTGCTTAGCTCAAGATTTTTTTTGCTTAATTTAAGACTTTTTTTTTTGCTTAATTCAAGATTTTTTGCTTAATTCAAGCAAAAAATCTCCCAGTGGAAAAGGTGAAAATTATCTTGGTCAGATTTCTTGAAATCAGATTTTCCAGATCTATTGTCTAAAAATAAGTTCTTATATCTCACTGAAAAGTTACTCTTTAGGTGATTCTGTCTTATTTCAAGTGTGGAGCCACAGGTTGCAGACCCCTGTTTTAGTCTATTTTAGGATATCTACAGTCGCGGAAAAAATGATTAGACCACCCCTTGTTTTCTTCAATTTCTTGTTCATTTTAATGCCTGGTCCAGCTAAAGGTCCATTTGTTTGGACAAATATAATGATACCAACAAAAATAGCTCATTGTACTTTAATTTCAGAGCTGATATCTAAACATTTAACATGTTTTCTTGATAATAACCAAAATCACTTCAGTTCTTCCATCAGTATCTATGCCATTGTACTGACACAAACAGTGCTTTTAGACATTCCATGTTTTCTTTTCTGTCTGTTTTAGTCACATGACACACACAGGAGTTAGGACTGGATTGCATAACCATTGTTTTTGACATTTTGTTTCTGTTTTATGTATTTATCTATTTTTATTTGATTTTAATGTTTTTTTTTTAATGCTTTTATACATTTTTATTGTGCTTTTAGTCTTATGTACAGCACTGTGGTCCACTGTGGTTGTTTTAAAGTGCTTTATAAATAAAGTTGGATTGGATTGTTTTTGGTGATCTAATAATTTTTTCTGTGACTGTAGTCTACTATCTTTTTTTTTGTACTTGACATTCTGTGGCTGTTTCTGCTTTGTATTTGCATTCGTTTGTCAATTATACAGGGTGTCCCAAAAAATGTATACACACTTTAAATAATTGTAAGTTTTGTAACTTTTGCCAAACCCACTGTTTTTAGGATTCTGCACACGGGTTTGTTGAGCTCTTCTCTCCGCTGCTCTGACTCAACGACCATTTCAACTCTCATCTGACCAGTACAGCCTTGTGGAAAAGCAGCTCCGTTTCTTTTCTGGTTCAGCGCTCTTTGTTTGTCTACCCATGCTAACATCTCACAGTCGACTCTCTCATAATGGCTTCGGAGGCTCTGGTTTGCAGAGTCTGTCAGAGCCTTCAGTGTCTGAACTGTCACGAGCAGCAAACAGCTTCAAAGTCAGCAAATTCCCTCTCTGACTGCTGCTGTGAGCTTCTGTCATTCCTACTGTATATCTAATTCCTGAGGTATCCTCCTTAATTTTCATATCCTCACGCTTTAAAGTCTTTATAGAACAACAAGAAGCCGCAGCATGTAAACACACATTGGTATGCAGTGGAGCTTTGAACTGAAAAAGTCAAGTTCGCTCTAAGTGCAAACCCGTGTCAACTGATAAGTGTTGATGTTTCGAAAACTCCCACTTAGCAAGACAAACAAAAAACCTTCATAGGATTTTTTTCTTTTTAGAAGACAGTAACAGAACAGTCTCAGAATAATAAGACAAAAAGCAACCAAAACAAATGTCTACACTACACAAATGAAGCATATCGTCCAGAGCCATGCAAAACATGCAAGCTAAGCTATTAACAGACGACTTAGCAAATGAAAAATACCACAACATTTAATACAGAAACGTCATGCTTGGAATCATGATAAGGATTAAGGATTTATTTGCTGGAGTGACAGAGTGTTTTCAAGGTAAATGGAAACTTTTCTGCCATTTCTTACTTCCTTCATTAGCATTAAGAGTTTATAAAAAATAAATGCATTTATTTTATGTAACTGGGTGCTTCTAAAAACAGGACAGAGGGGCTAAAAATTCAAACCAGATGTAGACGAATGTTTATGAAGCAGGTTTGGAAGCACTTTGGGTCTGTTTTAAAAAAATAAATACTTCCTGAGATAAAAGAGAAACTATTTTTCAGATAAAACACATTTTTGTCATCTTTTATATTATTTTTTATACAAAAATCTGCATGTAACATGGTCAAAAGGACACAAAAATTACGCGCTACGATTTTTAAAAAATATCTCTTTATTCTCTCACAGGTACATTTTGGGAATTGAACTAATTATGCAAGGCAGAGTGCTTCATAAAAATGACCGCTGTCGGAAAATCATTCGCAATTTATTTGTGTTTAAATGTTCAGGTTCTGTATGTAACAGCAGTGGACACAATGGGTTACACACAAAACTTGGAATGAGACTAAGATTGATGAAAAACCCACGTGTGGATTAGAAAAACCACTAGGATCCACATGTTTAACACAGTGTCTTTATTTATAGTCTACAGAAGACCATTTACACACGTTTTCATATCTAATGCACTGACACCTAGGGAGATTTAATGTCCATATTTGGGTCCTATTTTTGGACCCAATATTTGATTAAAAATTAATTAATTATGGGATGGCTCAAAGAAAGAGGCTAATTAATTAATTAATTAATTAATTAATTAATTAATTTATTAATTTATTTTGCATTTTTCTGAGGTCATCATTAGGTACATCTTGGGGGGAAATATGTCTACATTTACTTTTTATTATTGGGTCTAAAAAGATGGAAAAGTGACAGATATTAAAATAAACCCAGTTTCATAGAAGCACCCATATATAACAGGACATGGAGGCTAAAACTTCAAACCAGATGTAGACTAATGAAAGAAGTTTGGAAGCATTTTGGGTCTATTTTAAAAATAAATACTTACCGAAATAAAAGAGAAACTATTAAATGGAGGAAGCCACTGGAACTTTTGGGAGTGCAGTATAATTTGGACATGATAGATATCTGTCACTTTATTTGTTTTATTTTCTCTGCTTCTCTTCCTTTACACTTTGTAAAGAAATAACAGTCTTGATTCACATACTTATGTTTTATTACCTCCGCCAAGGAGGTTATGTTTTTGCCAGGGTTTGTCTGTCTGTCTGTCTGTCTGTTTGTTTGTCTGTCCGTTAGTGTGCAACATAACTCAAAAAGTTATGGACAGATTTTGATGAAATTTTCAGGGTTTGTTGGAAATGGGATAAGGAAGAAATGATTAAATTTTGGTGGTGATCGGGGGTGGGGGGCCCACGGGGTGGGGGCACTGATCAGCCTTGGCGGAGGTCTGCGCTTTCCGAGTGCTTCTAGTTTTACTATATGATATGAGCTATTGTGCAAACATTATGTACTACCTCGGTGTGTTAGTGATGTTGCACAAGCATTTATTACATAAACCAGTCTTGTAGCATCATTGCAATTAAAATTTTTACTGACTGTTTTTTATGTTTGCTTGTTTATTGTTTGTAAAGTTGTCATAAAACTTGAATAAATATAAGTTAAAAAAAAAAGAAAATATTTTTCAGATTAAACACATTTATATATTGTTTTATACAATTTTTTTAATACAAAAATCCATGTGTAACGGTAAAAAGGACACGAAAATTACATGCTACTATCTTTTTGAATAATATCTTTTTATTCTCTCTCAGGTACATTTTGGGAATTAAACTAATTATTCAAGGCAGAGAGTTTCACAAAAATGGCCGCTGTTACAAAATCACTCATGATTTATTTATGTTTAAATGTTCCGGTTCTGCATGTAACGCGAGTGGACACGATGGGTTCCACACCAAACCTGGAATGAGACTGAGATTCATGAAAAACCCACACGTCTGGATTAAAAACAGGTACTAGACCTGCAAGACCTGGCCCACGTATGACAAAGCAGTTTTGTATGTATTATTAATGGTATTTTAAAATAACTCATCTTTCATGTAGGAGGTGTACGCTAGCACTTTTACGATGATTTATGAGTTATCTGACAGTTACGGGCTGCCGCTGGACTTGACTACGTAAGCTTCCCTCGACTCCTGTTGTTACATGAAACAGGTAAATACGTGGAAGCAAATAACATTTTCCTTCCCTTCTCACTGACACTTTAGGGAAGAAGGTGAGAATTTCATGTCAGAGGCAGGAGTCATAGAAAGGATAAGTCAATCTTCTCAAAGTGTCATGCAAGAACAACCGACAAAAGCAGCTTTGAGTGCAAAAAAAAAAAAAAAAAAACAGAACAAAAGTCAGGAAATGGCTAAAAATCTAACCTACTACACAGGTGAGCGTGGGGTGTATTATTAGTCATGTCATGCTGTGTACATGGAGGGTTATCTTGGGCCACAGACTTTCATTCCTGTTCAGCCCAACGCATGCATAGTGACCAAAGTGCTCACAACAAAAACTCAACTAAAACAGAAAAAAAAGCTGGTCAAACTACACAAAACACAAAAACAGAGGCTAGCGTGCTCAGAGGGAACAACTTAAATTCAGAGGTCAGCTCTGCGTTGATTTGCGTCCTACTTACTTCCATATTGCTGTCTAGTGATCCTGCACTGCTGCGTCTCCCACGCTTGCCTGCCCAGAACATGTAACATGACAGATTAGACATGCCTTTTTTTTAAACACATGGAGGTCAATACAACCCTTCTGCCTAGAACGGGGGGAACGCTAGCACCCTAAGGTGGCAGGGCGGCACAAAACGAGCTACTGGCAGACCTACCAGACTGGAGGAGGAAGGGGACGGAAGGAGGAAATCACAGCTATTCTCTACACACTCAGCCTCTAGGATAACACATGTGTCCAGGTGTGTGTGTGTGTGTGTGTGTGTGTGTGTGTGTGTGTGTACGCGGTAGGGATGGGAATCGAGAACCGGTTCTTTTTTGAGAACCGGTTCCCAGTAGCTCGGTTCCTTGGAATCATTTGCGTGCCTGCTTAACGATTTTGCTTATTGATTCTGCCTTCGTGGTGCATGCGCGATGACGTCACACGTATGCTGCATTGTTTTGGTCAGAACGTGGCCAAAATGGCGTTGAAGCTGAAACGGTCTAAAAAGACGACACCAGGTCCACTTACTCGGAACACTGTCAAAGCTTCCATGTCTTCAAAAGGGTGGAATCCCTCCAATATCCTCAAACATTTGTCCACAGCATGTGATACATTTACAGGAATGCCACGTATTTGATACTCAGCGGCGCTTGTGAATGTAGCGGCAGAGTGAACGCCGGGCCGGTTCCGGTGTGGGCAACAAACATCGTATCTCCTCAAATAGAAGTTTCCGAAGGTAAGAAGGAAAAGGAAATGAGGTGCACAACAACAGGAGATGAGCCGAGTTGAACCGGTTCCATGTAGTAGAAATGCGGCAATAGAGGAATTAGTAAAGCGTCTTTAATTTCACTTTCACTGCCCCCCCCCCCCCCCCCCCGAACTGGCCCGGTGTCATCTGTTATTATTATTTGTGCAAACTGTATATGTTATATTTTCTGTGCAGAGATGGAAATATAAAAGACAGTTAATGCAAACACACCCGTTTGTACTCTTTTATTCCCTCACCCAATGAGAATCGATAAGAGAATTGATAAGGAATCGGCTCGATAAGCAATATCGATAATGGAATCGGAATCATTAAATTCTTAATGATTTCCCATCCCTAGTACACGGCATCTAGAGCAGGGGTGTCAAACATGGGTCCCAGGGGCCAAATGCGTCCCGCCAAAGGTTCCAGTCCGGCCCCTGGGATGAATTTACAAAGTGAAAAATTCCACAGTCAAGGCTGTCAAACTTATTTTAGCTCAGGTTCCACATACAGACCAATATGATTTCAAGTAAAATAATAGCATAATAACCTACAAAAAATAATGACTCCATATTTTCTTCTCGGTTTGATGTGGAAAAAAAATTATCTTCCACTATGCCTATAAATAATGACAACTTCAAATTTCTGTCTTTGTTTTAGTGGAAAAAATAACATTAAATTATGAAAATATTTACATTTACAAACTGTGGACTATCTGATTTGGGGGAAGTGGAAAATGAATCGCATTTTCTTTTGCATTGTCCTCTATATGATGAACTGAGAACCTCTTTGTTTGATGACATGTTTATTTGAAATCCTGATATGTTCTGAAGCACTGATGATGACAAAATGAAATGGCTGTTGAGTTCAAATGTATATAAATTAGCATTATTTGTTTGTAAAGCCAAGAAAAAGCTGCAGATGTGTTTGTTTCAATAGGTCAATACTTTGTTTTGTTCATATCCATTGTGCTTATTGTCTAGTATTTGATTTTTGGTTTGTATTTTTTGGTGTCTTATAAGCCCATGTAAGGGCTGGGCATGTTTTTTTTTTTTTCATGCAAGACACAATAATAAAAAACATTCAAAACATTCATATCCCGTAACAATAAAATTTTAATAACCTGAACAAATATAAAAAACCTGAAATGTCTAATGAAAATTAAGCATAATTTCAACAATTTTCTGCCTGTTACTAAATGCTAGTGTCTTTGTAGATCTGATCCATAATGCACATGTAGAAATAATAAGTTGAGGCAGAATATTATTAAAATTGCACTAATGTTTCTTATGAAATTTCAGTTTTTTCAGGTTATTCATGTCTTTTTTGTTTGGATAGTTTATAAAAGTAAGTATTTTCATAATTTGTGGAGTTTTTTTCTGCACTAAAACAAACACCAAAATTTGGAGTTGTCATTATTTATAGGTTATTATGTTATTATTTTACTGGTCCGGCCCACTGGAGATAAATTCGGGCTGAATGTGGAACCTGAAAGAAAATGAGTTTGAGACCCCTGATCTAGAGGCACAGCTGACATAAAACCACAGACCACACCGGTAAAAAAAAAAAAAAAGCAAAAATAACGCAACCCTGGTTGCATTGAGCATACAACATGTAACCTCTGCCACTAGGATCTCAATCAAAATGATAATAAAGACATAGGGCCTGGTTTACTAAAGGTTTGAGCATGTAAAACCGTGTGCAAACTTGACTGCGCACACAAAAACACGTTGAAGCTGAAGTTTTCTCTCATGCCCACGGACTTAGAAGTTTTCATTCATAACACAAAGCCACAAACCAAGAGAGGGTATTTATTTCACTAATAACACACTTCACCACTGATAAACAACAACAGAGAAACACCTATCCACCCCTCTGTGTGGAAAAAGTGAAAGAAGAAACTTGGGATATCCCAGAGCAGTTTTTACAGTGTACTGTCTCCATGACGACAACCAGTAGCGCACGCAAAATCCTCATTTAATTAGGGCGGTCTCCAAGACTTTGCGCCTGTTGTCTTTTGCGCCGGCAATCCTATGCTGCGTTTCCACTACATGGAACTGGCTCGACTCGACTCGACTTGACTTGTGTACCAGGTCCTATTCCAGACCATTTCCATTACAGGATACTACCCACATTACAGTACCTGGTCGTCATAGCGATGCGGCGCGTTATTTCCGTGTCGTCTGCTCAGAGAGTTGCTGATAAACTCGCTCGTTGCGTAGTGTCTCGTCAAGCTCATGCTGAATTTTTACGTCTGAACCTCCTGGACAAACTATGGTATAGTTTTACAGACTGTCATCATGTGGATTAACCTACTGACACATTTACTGTCAACCTATTTACTTTACCTATTTACATATTTACTGTACCACCCACCCTGCACATGGATTTTTTACCCTTCTTCCATCAGGCAGGAGACTACGGCACATCCAAGCCCGGACCACCAGACTCCAAAACAGTTTTTATCCAGAGGCAGTGAGAACGATGAACTCCTGCTGAACTTTGAGCCCAGAATGCACTTTTAAATTGGCACTTTACTGCTGTGCACTTTATAAATAATACTTTTTTTTTTTTTAGTTATTTATAAGTAATTTTTAGGGGGGTGTTATTGTTATTGTTATTGCTATTTTTTTTATATCAGTATTTTATTATTTTATCAGTAACTTATACTGTTTTTACCAAATGCTGCTGACAGTCGGGGACCTGAGTACAACATTTTGTTTCTGTGTATTTTTATATGCTGAAATGACAAATAAACTTGAATCTGAATCTGAACCTCTGCATCTGTTTTTTGTAAAAGGGTGGGTCACAGAGACAACTCTCTCACCAATCAGTGGTCTGCAGTGTTTACATGTCACCTTTTAGCATCTGGTCCCCAGTCCTGGAACCTCAGAGGAGGTGATACCAAAAAACTAGTACCGGGTACCAGATTCCAGGTCCTTTTTCGTAATGGAAACGCAAAAAGGCCAAGTCGAGTCAAGTCGAGCCAATACCACATAGTGGAAACGCGGCATTAGTTGATCACCCGTGACATGCAAATCAATAGCATCCGCTTTTTTTAACACGAGCAAGCACATTTGCGTGCGTTATTTGAGATCTTAGTAAATCAGGCCCATAGTGTTCATAAGGGTGTGAAGCAGTGTGGGATCATGGGAGTTGTTGTTTTCACTGCACCCCATGTTTTTCTTTTGTCAGCATTACATTTACTGCTCCCGGTGCACAGTGTGACCATCCATGTTGCATCTGGATGGATAATCCATTCAACAAAAAGGTCATTTTCCAATTAAACACTGTGGTGGAAGATGGATGGTGGAAGTTAAAGCAATATTCAAGATTTAAATGGATGGTTCCTGATAGGTCGTTATCACAGACTGGCCATAATTCCATGTGTACGATAACTTGACCTTGCTTGAACCTGTTGTCGAGGTCACTGAGTGTTTGGATGAGCCCTGCAGTGTGGAGGCTACTCTCTGAGCCCGGCCTGAATCAACTGCACAACATTAATTCCTCTTACCGCTAAGATGCTCAAATTGATCGCACTGGCCTACATAGTGCCGCCTCCTCCCCTGCCAGTGATGCAGGATTATTAGTGATAGTCTCCACTAAATTACACCTGTGTCCATTAGCAAACACACCCATTTCTATCGCTTTGCTTCAGTGGATTCATGGCTCAGGGAATGTGTTAACAAACACCCTCCATCGGCCACCTGACTACAAGCCAAAACCTGGACAGGAAATGGAATATGGCTCCTTGCAGGTTTCCAATCAACACTTCCGTGCCAGCTACCAGCTGCAGGACGCAATCTACTTTGCCTAGCAGGTGGATAAGACACGACAAAAGGTAGCCATGGCAACCTCAGATTGTACCTGCATCTGAGAGGTCACGTAGAGAACTGCTGAGGGCGCTCCTCTTCAAACCTTCACCGATGGCGTAGCTGTCGTCGAGGCTGGCCCGGCTCAGGTTGCCGTTACCCGTCTCCTTCTTCAAGCCTGAACTTTGGGACATACTGGGTCTCACCACCCCTTTCTGCTTTTCAAGTTCAGCTGAGAAGAGAAGAAGATGCCCGTGATGAAGAAAGTGGAATATTGCACTGTCCACATCAGACCCGTTCTTAAATCACTCCACTGGCTCCCTATTCTATATCGTTTTCATTTTAAAATTCTTTTGCTGACTTTCCGGGCTTTACATGGCCAGGCCCCTGCATACATTACTGGGCTGATTCAGCCCTACAGCTCGACTCGTAGCCTGAGGTCTTCAGGGCAACACCTGCTGATGGTTCTCCGCACCTGTTTTAGCACAAGGGGTGACAGGTCTTTTAACCTGTTTAACCCTGACCATATTTTCAGGGGAAAAACGCCTAAAAAGACATACAAGTAAATGAAGAATTACTTATAATACTTATAATAATAAGGTTTATATGGATGTTCTTGGTGTCTGTGGACATTTACAGACCTCACAGAATCTATTCCCATTGTCTAAAATATTGTATCTATTACTATGCCTGAGTAAACTGTAACAAACTAAAAGAGAAATTAGAATTTTTTATCCTCGCCTGTTTTTTTTTTTTGGCTGGATTGACGATGATATGCATAAATTAATTTTTCATGTCGGAGATTTTTAATAGCGTATATTTCACCCCACAAAGATTAAAAATCATGTTTGAACATTAAAGTTTGCACTAAAATACACTTTTGATGTACTTTTATTAACATTAGGGTCTAAACTTTGAGCAAAAGTTGAAAAAAAACATCCATTGTCCTGATTTATTATATTTTTATAGTAGATGAATATTAATATAATTTTTTTGGCCCGTGGGCGGGCTGATAGGGCTAAAGGGGTTAAAGTTGTAGCACTGCATCTTTGGAATGACCTGCCTCTACACCTACAGTCCATGGACTCTGTAGAGGGTTTTAAAAAACACCTCAAAACACTCCTGTTCAAGCAGGCTTTTGAATTTCCCAGCTGACTCAGGGCTGCTACAAACTGATTGCACTTTATTTGTTGTATTTTAATTGTATTTTATTGTGTTTTAATGGTATTTTAATTGTATTTTATTTGTACTGTTTATTTGTGCTGCGCACTGCAAAGCACTTTGTGACTGTCTGTGAAAAGCGCTCTATAAATAAAATTTACTTACTTACTTACAATGTTCTCATTTTAAACACAAGGCCACCCAGGGGTACCGCTACCAAATGTGGGCCCCGTGAAAGCTAAACGTTTTGGGGACTTTCATAAAATCCAGTATGTTGTTGATCTGTCAGAGTTGGGGGAGGGGGGGGGGGGGAGTGATCCACACATAACGTCACTTGCGCTAAACAAAACCAAAACGTAACATGCTTTGACTTTGAACGTCCAATTCCTGACTTCTATGTCTCTTATTCAG
The DNA here is from genome assembly GCF_902148855.1 of Sphaeramia orbicularis. Taxonomy (NCBI): domain Eukaryota; kingdom Metazoa; phylum Chordata; class Actinopteri; order Kurtiformes; family Apogonidae; genus Sphaeramia; species Sphaeramia orbicularis. The sequence continues at coordinate 6,721,517 of NC_043961.1, read as the reverse complement.
CGGATCTTAGGAGACATTTTCACAACTTCTCGCCTGTATCCACTGGACCCCCTCCCCCCACAAATGCTGGGCCCCATGAATTTCTTATCGGCACCCCAATGGCCACCTGCTGTGTAACATGTCAACACGTCAAACTTGTTCAAATGGATGTGTCGGGGCTTTTCCATCCACCCTCTTCAAAAGGAAACCACTGACCTCATTGTCCAAGTGTATTTTTTACTGTTTAAGGTAAAATGTGTACACGGGTGGAGTTTAGGTGGAGTTAACCACTTCCAAGTTGACCTAACATGGAAAAGACTGAATGTTTATAAGCTCTGTAACTTCTTTGCTGAGGTAGACAGCAGAAAGGCTTTGGTCTCAATATTCTTACATGTGTAACAATATATTTACTTTTAACCCCAATTCAGTGACTTTTGTGTTTTTGCTTCAAATTGTGTCCAGAGTGCTTTAAACTTCCGTGACACCTGTTAAAAAACAAACACCAAACAATAGAAACCCAGTCAAGTCATCATGGTGCAAACATCAAACTTTTGCTCACATTCTATCCGGTACTTCTCCATCTCCTGGACTTCAGCGATGGATTCTCGCAAATCATCAGTAAACTTTTTGCGGTCCTGAGGGTTGGGTGCGTTGAAGTTGATGAGAACTTTGATGTCCGCTCCAGGAATAGCCGACGTCAGACGGACTCCATTGGGATAATCTAAATGGTGATGATATCAAGACTTTGACATACGCTGATACAGAACAGGGGTCTTTACAGTAATTGTTTTAATGACTGTTTGCTAAAATTAACCCTCCGTTTTTATCTTTAGAATGACCAAGCTGAGGGGCATCTTTAGTACAGTTTTAAACTTTCATCAAACAACAATTTGGCAACAGTGTCAAGTTTACATAGCAAAAATGACTAAATTTAGAATTGGAAAAGTTTTTGGACAACATTAAAATTTTACACTGGAAAAAATCTAAATCTTACCAAGTGTATTTTTCTCATTTTTAGTCAAAATATCTCATCACGATTAAGAACTAATTTTTAGACAATAGATCTTGAAAATCTTATTTCTAGAAATCTTATCGAGATAAATTTCATTTGTTCCATTGGCAAATTTTTTGCTTGAATTAAGCAAAATAAATCTTGAAATAAGCAAAAAAAAAATCTGCCAATGGAACAAGTGAAAATGATCTTGGTAAGATTTCTTGAAATCAGATTTTCCAGATCTATTGTCTATAATTCAGTTCTTATATTTCACTGAAAAGTTCCTCTTTAGGTGATTATGTCTTATTTTAAGTGTGATGAGATATTTGGACTAGACATGAGTCATGTTATGACTCATGTCATTCTTGACATTCTTGATTTTTGCAGTGTAGACAATTTCAAATATCTCGTCTCGTCTTCATCTGCTTCAATTTCAAATATTATCATGAAATATTTATGTTCCAAAAGGTGTGGCTGCATCAGACAGCCACAAACAAATGTAAATGTTTGTGGTTTTTTTGTTTATTATTAACAAGAAAAAAGAATAAAACTAAATTCTTGACAGTTTCAACATGTCATGTCTTGGATGTTGCTTCAACACCTTGCTGAAACGTCCAGTTTAGACCACGTGCAGAAGAGAGCATGTGAGTTTCAATAATGGAACGACACTTGGCAGAGTTTAATGACTTAAAGGAGTGATATTTTGCTCTTTTAAATGTAATTCTTTGTTTTCCAGCATTTCCCTGTGGCCTCTATAAACTGTAAATGCTCTGCTTGGGTCTGAATTCTTCATTCATTCAACTCCACAGGTCCATCTTCAACCCTATTTCTGTGTAATGACACCAGAAAGGTGGTTTGGAGCGCTGGCCCTTTAAATGCACAGGAGACACTTCAGGCCCCGCCTCCTCCAGGTTGTTGGCTGTGCTGCTCTGTCCTGTTCAACCAACAACTGAACATTTTAGGTAATGGGCTCCAAGTTTGGACATATTTTCAGTCTGGACTACAACCGCTGATGACGACAAACAATTATGTCGTACTCGGAGAAATGTTCGTCTGAAGTCTGGACCTTATATGTGCAAATATGGAGACGGAACTAGCTATAAAACGTAACAAATTAAGGAGGAATTCAAACAGGTTGCAGAAACCCATTTGATTTTTGCCGGAATGAATATAAAGATAGTTTTGCAGCACCTGGAAGATTCAAATTCAAACTGTATGAACTATTAGGGTCCAAATATATAAATAAATAAACCACAGACTAAGAAAAGTGGGTTTCGAGAAATACAAGTCCTTGAAGAGTGATTGTTAATGCAATATATCACAAATGCATGGGTTGTCCACCGCTGTATGAGAAAATCTCATGCTCTTTTGTTTTTCCACTTTTCATTTTTGAATGTGTAATAAATACAATACAATGAATTAAAAACGTGCAGCCAATTTGTCATGCGTGGCCCCTTCTATGATAATTTTATCAAGCAATTCCAGACATTTTACAATTTGTTTAAAGCACATAGACACTTTCAGAAATATCCTGGGACTTACACTGATTCTCGAACAGCAGCACTTGCATGCCATAGAGTGAAAAAGACTGGCGGAAGCTGTACGTGACAGAGTTTTTCTTCTTCTGGAAAATTTTAGTAACCTACAAACAAAAGCACAGGACATAACCCTACTTTAGTCACTTTCAACAGCCAAAGTGTGTGATTTTAAATTTCCTAGAATAATAATAATAATAATAATAATAATAATAATAATAATAATAATAGCTTTATTTATATAGCACCTTTTAAAAACAAAGTTTACAAAGTGCTTTTGACAAACAAGTAAAGGGCACAACAGCAGGATACAAGATGTAAGTAAAAACACTAAAACAGAAGCAACACAATAGGAGAGATGTGTTCAACAATGCAGAAACATGACACTTCGAATGAATTAAATGAATCAGAATAAAGAGGGCAGGGATAACGTAACATGATGCTGTCAAATCAATGCAAAAATAAAGGAGTGAGATAAAACAACATCATGTATGAGAATATAAACCAACAATCAAACAGGATAAGATTCAAATTAAAAAAAAATTAAAAATTAAAAGGGACAAACATCACATAAAAGCAAGTCTATAAAAATGTGTTTTAAGAAGTGATTTAAAAGATATCGCCCATACCACTAAGAGGTCATTAAAGAGGAAGATCTCCCTTTGGTGGAGGCCCAGCTTCTGTGGTTTGTTGGGATCGGGTACTTCAAAGAGTCTGCAGTAACAGACCAGTCTCCGGTGGGGTAGTGATAGTACCTGCATAAAAACAAAACACCACCCTTTTCAAGTCAGATGTTTGTTGGTTCATTGTAGAAACATTAAGAATATCACCTGAATGGAACTGGAATATAAAGAGTGATACTTACGCAGCCCAGCCCATGGTGTAGAGAGCCGATCTGTAGGACATGAATACAAAGATCAAAATAAGAGAAGATACAATAATATATATTTAATATTCCTGCAGTGACATGTGGTTTAGGAAGATACAACCAACATAAGTGCAACACAAATAAATACAGTCAGTCCCTCCAGAAAAATGTGGACAAAAATTTTTGATTATGCGATGGAATCTATGCAGATTTTATATGATTTTATGCAGTGAAATTGTGGGAATTTGCAAAAAATGCGCAAAGTTACGAAAAGCATGCAGGAACCAAGGTTATTATCGTTAATGAAAACTAACGAAATGATGAAAACTAGAATTGTAAAAACATTTTAGTTAACTGAAATAAATAAAAACTATAATTAAAAGAAAAAACGATAACTAACTGAAACTGTATTGTGTGTTTACAAAACTAACTAAAACGTGTAAAAATTCTGGATAAAATTCCCTTCGTTTTCATCTTTGTCAATGTCGGAATGATATAAAATCGATTTATTTCCCTCAAGCAATTTTAGCTAGCGGCACCATATGATATTTAACGGTCCGTCACTTCTCGTCACTTGTGGTTTCCAGTCGTCTTCTGGTCCCCACTCTACCTGGAAACATGGAGACTAAAGTTGGGAGAAAGCAGCAGAGTCCTGTCTGGGATTTATTTGAATACGACGGAGAAGAAAGAGAAAAGATATAAAACCCCCCCCCCAAAACTAAACTAAAACTAAACTAAAAAAACTGTCGCCGTCACTGAGCTAAATAAGCAATAGTGACATTGCACTTTACAAACTTATTTAGTTATTTATTCCATTTTTTTGCTCTATTTGTTATTATTGTGACTTCAAATTTTTTAATTTTATATTCTTATCCTGGTTTTTTATCCCAGAGTGTTTTTATCTTTTCTGGTTTTTATTGTGTTTTTATTGCATCTTGTTTTTATTTATTTGATCTTATTTATTTTATTCTTTTACTTATCCATGCTGCTATACGGATGAATGGTGGAACACTGAGCACTTTTTGTCCTGTCTGTAAGCGTGATCAAGTGCCTGTCTTGCATGTTCAATGTATGTGTTGTTTGTAATGCCAAAGCAATCACCTAGACTGCAAAACAAATCTACCTACGGTATAAATAAAGTAACCTTGACCTTGACCTTGACCTTGAACTAAGCATTTAGAAAAAAATGAAAACCAACAAAAACCAGCAAACCTGCTCTAAAAACTAATTAAAACTAACTGAATTAGAGAAAAAAAAGTCAAAACTAAATAAAACTAAACTATAATGAAAAATCCAAAACTATTATAACCTCGGTACAAATGATAAACTAAGGCATAATATTGTTAACATTGTACTTATTTTACTAAGGAATTTTCAGCTAGTTTATATTTGTTCATGTTATGTTCAACTACAATTCGTAGATATAAACATTTTCATTACAGAATTTACTTTTTACACTCAAAAGTTCTTATCCTATTACTTATATTATTTTACTGGTCCGGCCCACTTTATATCAGATTAGGCTGAATGTGGAACTGAACTAAAATGAGTTTGACACCCCTGTAGTAAAGCATCAAAGTGCATCAAACTGAAACACAGCAGTGAAAGTTTGAGGGAAAACACAACAATTCTCCTTCCACACTAAATAGAAGAATACTGTTATGAGACACACACCAAATCCTGAAGGACTCCTCACACGTTCGACTGTCAGAATATGAATTTATGCCTCAGGTAGACGTTACAGAGACAGAAAAGGCATAAACAGAAGCTTTCTTTTCTATGTCTATGGAGACTGGACTCAGATGTGGGTCTCTATTCACCAATATCCAGCTCAGGTAGTGTGTAGTTCTGTCTGTTTTAGGTCAGTAGTCCTTTGTTCTACAGAGTAATCAACTAGTTATCGTACATTTATAATACTAATTAATTCATTTTTGGGGGTGGTTTAGAAAGTGGTTTGAATTCCAGGCCTGAGTGGCTTTTTTTTTTAGGTCGTTTCTTTGGCAAAGCATCTGTGTAAACCTAGAATGAATGCACAAACTGCAGCCGTCAGCATCTGAATACAATCTGAATACGTTTTCAGTCGTCGTAACTTTGTTTCCTCAATGGCAGCAAAACACGTTACGTAAATTCATGCAGGTTAAAGTGTACTAACAAGAAGTTCTCACAGCCTAGAGCAGTGTTTCTCAAAGTGTAGGGTGGGCCCCCCGGGGGGGCACGAAGGCGTGCCAGGGGGGCATGGGATCTCTCCTGGGTGGTTGTTTTTTTTTTCTCCTTCAGGTTCGAACATGTAGCAGGTGGAGCTAATATTTTAGTGTTGGAGCACCCTGGACTCATTTTAGGGATGTCCACCAAACCAATCTACTGCCATGGTGATCTGTCACTAAACAAAGAGTTTAGGTTTGGAGAATGGACAAGGACTGAACTGGAAAAGAAAAATGTGGAATGTTTCTGTTTTTGCACAGTTTGTATACAGGGTGGGGAAGCAAAATGTACAATATTTTGAGGCAGGGATTGAAAGACAGTGTATGACCAATTAGTTTATTGAAAGTCATGAGAATTTATTTGCCACAAGAAAATGGACATAATAGAAAATGTTTTTATTCTATGTGTCCTCCTTCTTTCTCAATAACTGCCTTCACACACTTCCTGAAACTTGCGCAAGTGTTCCTCAAATATTCGGGTGACAACTTCTCCCATTCTTCTTTAATAGTATCTTCCAGACTTTCTCGTAATAGTTTTGCTCATAGTCATTCTCTTCTTTCCATTATAAACAGTCTTTATGGACACTCCAACTATTTTTGAAATCTCCTTTGGTGTGACGAGTGCATTCAGCAAATCACACACTCTTTGACGTTTGCTTTCCTGATTACTCATATGGGCAAAAGTTTCTGAAAAGGTATGGATAATAGTGTTAGGTATGATTATGACAGCAATATATGTTTGGTTTCAAAACAACTGACGTAGTGCCTGCTGAGAAAAAACAACTAAATGTTCATTGTAAATTTTGCTTCCCCACCCTGTAAATAAAAAAACTTAAAAAAAAAAAAAAAAAAGTGTAATTTTAACAGTATTATCCCTTATCATTTAAACATGTGCATTATGGACCGGCTCTACAAAGACACTAAACACTTAGTAACAGGCAGAAAATTGCTAAAATTGTGCTTAACCTGTTTAACCCTGACCATATTTTCAGGGGAAAAACGCCTAAAAAGACATACCCAAAGTAAATGAAGAATTACTTATAATACTTATAATAATAAGGTTCATACGGCTGTTCTTGGTGTCTATGGACATTTACAGACCTCACAGAATCTATTCCCACTGTCTAAAATATTGTATCTATTACTATGCCTGAGTAAACTAAAAACTAAAAAAAGAAGAGACAAATGGAGATTTCCAGATATATGTAAAATAATGTTGTATATAGGGTGGGGAAGCAAAATTTACAATGAACATTTAGTTGTTTTTTCTCAGCAGGCACTACGTCAGTTGTTTTGAAACCAAACATATATTGATGTCATAATCATACCTAACACTATTATCCATACCTTTTCAGAAACTTTTGCCCATATGAGTAATCAGGAAAGCAAACGTCAAAGAGTGTGTGATTTGCTGAATGCACTCGTCACACCAAAGGAGATTTCAAAAATAGTTGGAGTGTCCATAAAGACTGTTTATAATGGAAAGAAGAGAATGACTATGAGCAAAGCTATTACGAGAAAGTCTGGAAGAGGAGGAAGCAACAAAAAACGAACCAAAGCTTTTATTAAAGCTCTCAAATGCAAAATCCTAAAGGATCCAACCAAATCCATGAGAAAAATGGCAATTGAACTTGAGGTAGACAACAAGACCGTTAGAAATGCAGTAAAATATGATTTGAAGTTAAAATCTTACACAAGAACACCAAAACACTTGTTGACAACAAGTGTTTTGGTTTGATTTTGGATTTGAGAGCTTTAATAAAAGCTTTGGTACGTTTTTTGTTGCTTCCTCCTCTTCCAGACTTTCTCGTAATAGTTTTGCTCATAGTCATTCTCTTCTGTACATTATAAACAGTCTTTATGGACACTCCAACTATTTTTGAAATCTCCTTTGGTGTGACGAGTGCAGTCAGCAAATCACACACTCTTTGACGTTTGCTTTCCTGATTACTCATATGGGCAAAAGTTTCTGAAAAGGTATGGATAATAGTGTTAGGTATGATTATGACATCAGTATATGTTTGGTTTCAAAACAATTGACGTAGTGCCTGCTGAGAAAAACAACTAAATGTTCATTGTAAATTTTGCTTCCCCACCCTGTAGTTTGCACTTTAATGTTCTGAGATGTGCAATGTAAACGGGCTCATTGCAGCCACTGATATGGTTAAAATGTTCATCTTCATTACCAAAATTTGTTTGTTGTTCTAAAAAAAAAAAGTAACTTTATTGTCATAGTTGTAAGATAATTGCGCATTTCCAATTTTTATTTGGAAAAATATTTTCTCGGAGCAGTCTGGTTGAGTTTATTTGTATTGTTCAAGTAAAAATCTAAGTTATTTTTAATTTGAACAACAAATTATTCAAGGAAAAGCAAAAAGTATTGTTACAATATTGACGTTTCTTTCAATAAAAGTTATAATTGCGCCACTGTTACAATGTTGCTGGGGTTGGGGGGGCCTGGAGATTTATCGTCCTCCAAAGGGGGGCCTGACAGAAAAAGACTGAGAACCACTGGCCTAGAGCAACTTCAGTGACACAAACATTCAATGATACAACACTCTCTGTCAAATACTTTAATTATACTCGTACTCAAGCCCTTTAAAATGAATATTAGTCATTAAAAAAACTGCAAGAAAACTCCAAGGCATATTTTTAAACATTAAAATGCCTTTCTTATCATGGCATGGTCATATCTAGACCTAAAAAAACACTTCTACGCGTTTCGGCTTCAAACTTTCATCAGGAAGTCAAACAGGAATGATGATGATGCAACACTCTGTCAAATACTTTAATTATACTCATACTCAAGCCCTTTACAACGAACATTAGTAGTGTTGACAGCATGCCTAATCAAAACTAATCATATTTCGACCATCCATAATTTTTATACGTTTTAGTTAGTTTTGTAAGCGCACAATACAGTTTCAGTTAGTTATCGTTTTTTCTTTTAATTATAGTTTTTATTTATTTCAGTTAATGGAAATGTTTTTTCAATTCTAGTTTTCGTCATTTCGTTAGTTTTCGTTAACGACAATAACCTCGATTTATACATGTGAATCACAACTCAGAGATCACCGTGTATCAACAAATACACAAAACATTAAATAACAGGGAGAATATTATTAAAATTCCACATACTTCTCTTAAGACATTTCAGATATTCATATTTTTTTGTAAAAGACTAGTCTGTAAATGTACACATTTTGGTGTAATTTTACTTTTTTTTACACTAAAACAAAGAGACAAATTTACAGTTTTCATTATTTATAGGTTATTATGATAGTATTTTACTGGTCTTATCCACTTTAGACTGAAATGACCTAAAATTATTTGAACATCCTTAATTATTAATATCTTCAGTAATTTTTGCATTTCACAAATTCATCCCAGGGGCAAGATTGAACCCTTTGACGGGCTGGATTTGGCCCCCAGGCCGCATGATTGACACCTGTGCTTTACTATATCTGATGATGATGATGATTTCCATGATGGTGAAAAATACAGGTACTTCTAAAGTCATAGCACATCACAGGAAGTCTATTTCACAAAATATTTCAGAAGGAAATGACTGTATCATGTATCAAAGAGCTGACATCTGCATTAGGTATAAAAGACTTATTCAGTAAATTGTGTGTAAAATCTTCAAGGTCCCTCTTATTCCTAATCTTCAGTGTGCCTAAAGTCGATTTCATGTGATGAATACCTGAAATACATAAACACCTTCAAGAGCCTGTAGGGATAATTGAGGTTTATTATTCCATTTATTATTTCAGACTGTGTCAAATCATCTTTCTTGGCCAGAATTTAGCATGAAGCGTGAAGGTTTCGACCTTGAAGAAGCGATGTGTCATACAGCGATGAGAGAATGTTCAGGTAAAGAGTGCTCTTTCATTTTCTTTTCTATTTTAGAGAATGCTGTTAATAAAGTCGGCACTCTCTGTGACAGCTCCGAGGGACATTGGGTAATTTGGTTCGGCACACTCCTGCTACACTCAGCTCTTGAGTGGAGACGAAAGATAGAAGCTTGTCTGTGTCTGTAGTCGCCCGAGGGCAGAATCAAACGTACCGGCTTTTTTCCAACAATGAGTTTTTCCACTTTCTGAACCTGGGACACATGGTCCTCGTTCGTCTTTAGCTCCCGCTTTCGAATCCGCTCGTATATCCCCACCAGCATCTCTCTAGGGATGTCCTCCCCGTCATCCACTCCTGTCAGAGGATGAGAGGGATTAATGATTAATTCACAGATTTATGAGAGCTGATGAACCTAGAAATTTACTTGCAAACCGCTGTTCTGCAAATACAGTATATCTCAATAGTGACAGAAACGCCCTTCAGAGCTGTGTGAGGAGCGTTTCTCCTCTACTTAATACTGTACTTTAATTACGGACACTTGAATAGGCAGAGAAATTAGTTAACCAAAGCCTTTGCTAATACCCTCAAAATCTGTTGAGGGCAACTAAAAAGTGCTTTGCTTTAGCTGCAGAGCTTCTTTGACCATGACTTTAAAAAATAGTGTATTGACACGGTCATTAATCAAAGCAAAAAGCATGCACAAAACTCAATTTGAGATGAATATTTATCCTCTGTACGCCTCAGGAGAACGCCGGTGACCGAGGCAAGGCTCGATGCAAGGAGGGTGAACAAATACCTCGGAGGTTCTTAACAAAGTCCTCCAACTTCATCTTCCTCTCAGGCTTCACATTGGGACTGTACATGTCAGTGTTGAGGAGGATGATGGCAAAGGCCAGGATGAAGATGGTGTCGGGGTTTCGGAACTGTCGGACAACACCGGGGTTGCAGATGCAATAGCGTTGGCTGCAAAGACAAAATGAATAAGTGTATTAGCCACAGGACCGCCAACGGTAAAGATAGGTCCATCTTATCTGAGTAACAATGGTCTCTGGTCCATGTTGTTTCATCTTTTTTATTACAGCAAATTCCGTTATGAATCCATGCATCTGTTCCATTCATGTTCTATTGGATTATTTTATTGTTACGTTTCATTGTACAGGGTTATTCAAAAAGAATGAACCGACTTCATGACGCATTGCTTCAGTTCTCAAGCATCGTCATGGAATAAGTCAGAAAGAGGAGTTTTCTAAGTTTGAGTTTTTTAAAATGAAAAAGTGCCCCAGCAATGGATTGGTCTGAAACACCCCCAAAAAATCTTGAATTAAGCAAAAAAAAAAAACAAAAACAAAAACTTGAATTAAGAAAAATAAAAAAAACAAAACCCTGAATTAAGCAAAATTAAAAAAAAAAAAAAAAAAAAAAAAATTTATTAGGTAAAAAAAAATCTTGAATTAAGCAAAAAAAAAAAAAAAAAAAAAAAAAAAAAAAACTTAAATTAAGCAAAAAAAATCTTGAATTAAGCAAAGCAAAATCTTGAATTAAGAAAAAGAATTATTAAGTAAAAAAAAAAATCTTGAATAAAGCAAAACAAAATCCTTAATTAAGCAAAAAAAAAAAAAATTGAATTAAGTAAAAAAAAAAAATCTTGAATCAAGCAAAACAAAATCTTGAATTAAGCAAAAAATTTTTAATTAAGCAAAAGAAATTCTTGAATTAAACAAAAATAAAAAAAAATAAAAAATCTTGAATTAAACAAAAAATGTTGAATTAAGCAAAAAATTAAAAAAAACAAAACAAAAACAAAATCTTGAATTAAGCAAAAAGAAAAATCTGCCAATGGAACAAGTGAAAATTATCTTGTAAGATTTCTTGAAATACGATTTTCCTGATCTATTGTTCAAAAACACGTTCTTATAAGTCACTATAAGCAACTATACATGAAAGTTGAGCTTTTTCTCCATTACACAATGTAATTATGTTTTGGAAATAGTGTCCACCATTAAAAAAAAAAAGTACAAAGCTTGAATGTTTTCTTTCTACACTGCAAAAATCCAAATCTTACCAAGTGTATTTTTCTCATTTCTAATCCAAATATCTCATCACACTTAAAATAAGACAGAATCACCTAAACAGGAACTTTTCAGTGAGATATAAGGACTTACCTTGAAAATCTTATTTCCAGAAATCTTACCAAAACAATTTTCAATTGTTCCACTGGCAGAATTTTTGCTTGAATTAAGCAAAAAAAAAATCTGCCAATGGAACAAGTGAAAATTTTTTGGTCTCACTTTATTTATGTATTTATTTATTTATTTGCTTAATTCAATATTTTTTTTTTTTGGCTTGAATTAAGCCAAAAAAAAAAAAAAAAAAACTCAAGTGAAACCAAAAAATCAGGTGAAACAAGTAAAAATTATCTTGTAAGATTTCTTGAAATACGATTTTCCAGATCTATTGTTCAAAAATAAGTTCTTATATCTCCCTGAAAAGTTCCTCTTTAGGTGATTATGTCTTATTTTAAGTGTGATGAGATATTTAGAATAGAATTGAAAAAAAAAACAATACACTTGGTAAGATTTAGGTTTTGGCAGTGTGGTGATAAATCACTTAAGAAAATAAAATAAAAAAAAAAGAGTAAAAATCATTTGGGAACTGAAAAAAAAGTTGCACTGGGTCTTTATGGGTTAAATATCCATATTGGTATTGATCTTGTGGTCCTATGATATATCGTTAAATAACATTTAATAGCCTTGAGTCAAAAGAATGATGAGTTAGAATGAGTGAACACAGTCAATACAGCCTGCAGTCATTTAACAGCTCTGACTCCCCATAAAGTCTGTGATCACTTCTATACGGGGCTACAGGCGACGACCAGATGATCTGTTCTTATTATCTCCTACAATGAAAGGGTCACCGCAGTGTTTACTGACGCTGAAATGTCCTTCCTCACTGCTGATCAAAGCAGGTTTTCTGTAGACGTTAGAACGCCTTTCTGTTGGAGCTCTGGAGTAAATAAATGAGCGGCCTTCCGCAGCCCTGAGGGGAGTTTTCACGTGGATGTATTATTAGAACACACCTTTTCGGATTACTTTCCACAGAAGTGCTTTGTGATATTATTAGTGTTACTGTAGGTCCAGACAGGGTTCTTTGGTGCTGCCCTGTTTCTCCTCTGCACATATGTTTAAATAAAAACACTGGCTTTTCAGTGTCACCTCTGTTTTAGAGGGTAATGCTGTTTTTGGAATGATGCAATGCTGCCTAAGGTAATAAGCTGATGCTGTACTGGTGGTAATGGTAATGACATCGGCCACATGATGCCAAATTGGAGTATGTTAATATACCTAAATCACTACAATCAAAAACCCACTTTCAGCTGGAGATCTGCATCTAACTGAGTAAGAGAGCTACTGTACTTCCATCCAGACAAAGGTTTAACGTAGTCTCTGTTTGGACACATTTAAATGCACAATATGCCATTTCTGCCACTCTCTCTCTCTCTCTCTCTCAATCAATCAAAAACAAAAGACAAATTCACCGGTAAATGATATCGTGAAGTAGCATGGGATCAGGGGAATTATTTTCAACCCCATCACCCATAAACATGTGACGTGAGTTGTGTTTGAATCATTACTTAGCATCTCTTACCAAAACCAACAATAAGGCCCAATCCGAATTCACCCCTTGGCCCCTCCCCCTTACCCCTCCCCCTTGGCCCTTCTCTTGGCACTACCCCTTGAAACGGAGCTGCAAGGGGTAGGGGTTGAAACATTCCTCTATGAAATGGGACAACCCTTCCAGACCTGTTCCGTCATCATCAGTCATTGATGACACTATAAACAGATGCAACAACTTTGTTTCCAAAATAATTCTCCATGTCGTCAGCAGCTGTAACAGTCTGTTCCATGGGCTTTGGTCATTTTTTTGCAGCTATCAACTATAAACCACAGAAATGTGATCTATAACACATCGAAACGGCATTAAACGGTTGATCAAATGGTTAAGTTGTTTACGAAGAAAATACGTATATTTGTGTGTTTCTTTCATCACACTGCTACACTTTTTGGTTGTGTTTACCTCCATCTTGCCAATGGTTCTAACAGAATTATGGGAAATTTCTCCTACCCCTCCATTCGTAGTGTGGTCCTGTACAGCTATACAGCCCTCCCCCTTAGCCTTTAGCCCTTCCCTTTCGTCTAATTGAGAATCGGGACAACACTACCCTTTCATGTGTACACGCAAAACTGAGGGGGAGGGGTAAGGGGGAGGGGCCAAGGGGTGAATTGGGACTGGGCCTAAATCACTGCTAAATCAAGCTGTATCACTCACTGAATAAAGTATAAAACCCATTGTTTACTCACTACTGGTATTTTGGCTGTCAGTCAAAATAACAGTGTCTTATAATATTCTCGTGCTTCATCAGCTGATAGTTTACATTATAGCTGTGTTAGCTTAGCTCTGTTTTTTGACAGAAAACAGCCACAGTAAAACCACAAATCAGCAGTTATATACGTGGGGTTGCGGTCCATAACTACCGTAACTAACGCTGGCGTGAAACAAAAGTGAAACTGTACATACTTTCAATGTCCAACTCCCAGGTTCTATTCCTCTATTATACAGCGGATCTTACATGAAATTTTCACAACTTCTAACCCGTATCCACTGGACACACAAATGCTGGGCCCCATGAATTTGTCACATTTACCCCGCCCCCCCCCCCCCCCCCCCCCCTTTACAGCGCCCCAATGCATGGGAATGATCACGAATTCTGAGACTCCAGACAGTTGGGTTTGGGTGAAAGTTAGTGTCAGTATCGTAGGATATAGGTGGAAGAAAACTGTCACAACCTGCTGTTATTTACATTGGTTGTAAATAACCCCCCCCCCCCCCCCCCCCCCCGAGGATGAAATGCATTGAGCAGAAGTAGGTAGGGATGTAAAAACCAGAAAGGGGGGTTGATCCAAACGCCCCCCCCAACAAATTGCACCCCGTCAACATCTGTTTGGAATCGTCAATACAAGGTCAGAACTGTCACAGTTTAGTCTGAACTGTGGATCAACAAACGGCAACTTAGCAATGGTAATAACGTCCCATAATGACTTTATACTTTCATAAGCCTCATAATAAACTCACCCCTGTAGAAGAAGCGCTGCAATTTTAGCATCAAAATCCATTCTTTTCATTTAGTCCAGTGGAGAAAACAACAGTGCTTCTAACTTTTGACCGACTCTAATGGTTGTTTCTTAATGGTTCTCATCCCATTTGGTTACATTCTAATGCTTTGGTCAAAGGCCTCGTGGTGTTAGTTTTCGTCACCATGGGAGACTGACACAGTGACTCCCTACTCCCTCTAGTGGTCACATGAAACCTCTAAAGCCATTTACATTTAAAAGTAGAAACAGTATACATCACCCCTTTAAACATCGACATAACACTATTGCACACACACAAAATCCCATTCCTCTGTTTTTGAATATTGCTGAAAATCATGTTAAATTGTGACTGTTCTTGAACAAACTATGGCTCCTCAATTACAGAATGCACTCCTGACTCAGTAGCTCACTCTAAGAGTCCTTTTTATTTAGCGAAGCTTTTAATTAGGGTGGGATATTTATGGCATTTACGTTCTACTATTGATTTTTGTGCAGCACTTTGTTTTTTATCTATGAAAAGTGCAACATTAATAAATGTCACTAACTTACTTCACTAACAGGCTGAGTCATTTTACATACTTTAGTGCATAAATGGTGCATGTTACGGCTTCAGAAAGTCTCTTATCTTTACTTTAATAAGGATTTTGAATGGCGGTAGATGAAACAGAGGTGGAATCAACATGAAAAACCAACAAAACTTAATGTTTTTACTTATTTATTGACCAGTCACAGTCTTCCAGTTGTAGTACTTTCTCCTTCTGTACTTTTTCTGTATTTATTTACCTATCAGCAGTGTATATTTCTTTTACTGAATGTCTTTTTTCTTTCATTCTTAAATGTGTTTCTGATTCAAAGTCTGTTCTTGTGGTTATGTGGAATATTTTTTTTATGGTAGAACGAGGCCAGATCCAATATCCAGCAACGTTGGGATAATAAAACAGTCTTGATCTTGGGCTTGGGGTTGACTATTTCCATTATCGGGGCAGATGGTCTGTGAGATGGACTTGGCTGTACTTCTGCGCTCTGTTTCCAGCTTTCACATCAGTTTCCTACCTGTATGCTTCTATCAGCCGCTCAACCTTTTGTGCCTCTCCCTGGACTCGGATGTGTGCCTGGAATTTCCTGAGTGCCTCGTCCAACTCCATCGCTGAGAAGTCCATTTCATCGACCACACAGCTGGTGAGAAACACAACATCAGCAGTGGTAAGCAGGGATATTGATTTGGGGGAAAAAAGACACAGACGCATGACAAGTACATGTGTAAGAATGTGCATTTATGTGGCTTTTGGATCTAATTAGTCAAGTGTAGATATGTGCTGCATAATTCTCAGTATTAATCCACTGTTACTGCACAATCACCAGAAGATTTCAAATAAAATCGTCACTAGTCGCTTTTCCATTGGACATCTGCGCACAACTTTACCGATATTTACTAAATGTTGAAAAAACAAAAGTGCGTAATGTCGGTTTTTCCATTAAATCACAAATGCAATGATTTGTTTATTTATTATTGCGGGATGACACGAGAAGTCATTCCATAAACGTGGTGACAAACCAACATATCCCATTGATTTACAGATATATTCATTACACTGGGTTACAAAAAAATGTTTTTTTGCGAGTTGTCTAGGTTTTTTCAACAGAATTAGGACCATTTTGCACCGCTAAATCCAAAAATGACATCTGTTTTTCTCAATCAGGTCAGGTTTTTTTGCTAATTTGATTTGGAAAAATTTGATCTTCTCACAAAATTGATTACATTTTTGTGACTTTATCAGTTGATTTTTTATATAGTTCTCACCCAAAATAGGTTTTAAGAGAAAAAAATCATTTTCTAACAGGATTCCTGTTAGGCACAATGGTGTATTCACCACAGATGTAGCAGAATATTTCAGGCTTATTTTTGCAAGATCTTTTAGTCGAAGCCATTTCATTCACCTGTAATATTAAAAAAACACATTAATCATAAATTGGCAAAAGTAAAATCTTCAGAACTCGTTTACTGCAAGAAATATGAAAGAATTTTGTATCATATGATGTGAAAATGCCCATAAATGTAAGCAAAAATGTTAAAAAGCCAATATGTAGCATAGTTCAGAAAGTTGACCTGATTGAGCAAAATTAATGTGATTTTTGGATTCAGCACACCAAAATTATCCGAAATCAGCTCAAAAAACTTAAACAATAAATTTGTTGTTGACCAGTGTAACGTCCATCAATGTCAACCTTATATGTGCAAATGTCATGATGTAACTAGTTATAAAACAAATTACAACAAATTAAGCAGGAATTAAAACAGGTTGTAGAAATCCACTGGATTTCTGCCAAAATTAATATAAAGATAGCAGCAGCTGGAGGGTTCAAATTCAAACTGTATGAACTATTAGGGTCCAAATACGCAAATAAATGGACCACAGACTAAGAAAAGTGGGTTTAGATAAATATGAGCCCTTTAAATGGGCACAGTACCCTTGTAAATGCAGTATTGTACAGAGAGCGTTGTATCTGGGTTATTTCTAGCATTAATCTTTCTAGGCCTGGTGAGTATATTGACTAATGAATATGTATGGTTTATCCAGTTTAACCTGCAGGAGTTTTTGTAACATGCTTTGCAGGAGAGCTGACACTGAATTCATGAGTTTACTTCCTCAGTGGTATGAAAACATGTTACACAACTCTCTGCACATTAAACTGAATAGACCAAACATGAAATGATTCCAGAAAATAGTGTGAAAACTGTCAGAGAAAAATTCTGAGGGGACTGAGACTGAGAGGAATAAACTGATTGCAGTAACTCAGTGAGCTGCTGGTGGCTGCAGACTGAACAGCTGACTACTGTTGACTACTGTTATGTACATTGCTGCTGTCTAAATCAGTGGTTTCCAACCTTTTTTTTGTCTCCTGACCCCATTTTAACATCACAAATTTCTGGCGACCCCAGACATTCAAAGAGACATTTTTTTTTGCTGAAATTAATTTGTTTTTGATCATGTAATAGTTTGCCATACTATGTTGCAAATAAAGGTTAATTTTAGAGGACATTTAGTCTATATAATGTATATTATTATGGATGGAGGCAATAAATCCAGGTGTAGATTACTGCACAAAGGGAGACTTTTATTTTCCTTGGTCAGGATATGTACAGTCAGTCCAACTTGGATTTACAAGGCTGACAATTAATACTGAACAAACAAGAACTCAAAATATGAATTATGAAAGAGCTGCAGCATCTGAAACCGACCACAATGAACATTTGACAGATAAACAGAACCACAGTGCTGCAGTTTCAGCTTCACAGTTTGTCATGTCTTTTATGGATCGGGATCGTCTCTGTCAACTCACCATATATTTTTTAGTAGTAAGTTTTTTAAGGTTTTTTTTTTTAATCAATTACTTGAAATTTCAGGCGACCCCATTTGAATTCCAGGCGACCCCACATGGGGTCTCGACCCCAAGATTGAAAAACACTGGTCTAAATAATGCAATAATATAGTTTAATATAGCTGTATAATATAGTTGTGGCTCAGGTGGTAGAGCGGGTCGTCCAATAACGGAAGGGTTGGTGGTTTGAATCCCGCTCTGTCCTAGTCAGTCCGCTGTGTCCTTGGGCAAGACACTTCACCCTCCTTGCCTCCAGTGCCACTCACACTGGTGTATGAATGTTTGGTGATGGTCAGGAGCAAATTGGCAGCCACGCTTCTGTCAGTCTGTCCCAGGGCAGCTGTGGCTACAAATGTAGTTTATCACCACCAGAGTGTGAATGTGAGAGTGAATGAATAATGGGTCAATAATATAAAGTGCTTTGGGTGTCTAGAAAGGCGCTATATAAATCCAATCCTTTATTATTATTATTATTATTATTTTTAGTCAAATAACAAAACTAAACCCTCCAGAAATTGCTTGAAAAACCCAGTTATAGTTTGTTTGTAACTTGCCTACATGTTTCATCAGCAGAGAAAATTATGATTCAGATCATGAATGAAAAGATTATCTGTTTTTATGAAGTATTTGTCAGATTGGTTGACCCTATTAGTAGCTGATATATAGTACATTTTGTTGCTGGACAGGCAGTGCACAGTTGAAATTAGAGTATAAAACTATAACCTGAAAAACTGAAGAACTCTGTAGAGAGAGAGAGAGAGAGAGAGAGAGAGAGAGAGGGAGAGGGAGGGCATTTGTCACTTTGTCTGATCGGAGGACTTCTCTGTGATGTGAGGATTGTGACTCTGCTCTCCAGAGCCCATGATACCTTGCACATGTCAGGATTTATAGACGTTTTCTCAAGGAGCCCTTTAGATATGCCTGTCAAACTGACACTGACGGACCTTTTCTGGCCTTATCCTGCGCTGAATCTCAATGGGCTCTGATAGCACCAGCGGCACGCTTCGAGTGGATGCTTTGACTCACTGCTTCAAATAAATCAGACCAGTTTAAAAGAATAAATTAGGCACTCGATTCAAAGGAGGCAAAGAATCACCACTGGAAAATACAAGATCATTATGACTTCCCTCTTCTATGAAAAGACCTCAGGAATATAAAGCAAATCAGTGTGTTTGTCTGAGCATAACATCAGTTTCCTGAGTAGATTCTATTTCTGTTTATTTCCTGGATGCATCTTGAGTTATTACATCGTACTTAGACTCTAAAGACAGTTTGAATGGATGTAGATTGCAAAGTCAGTTCCAACAAAATAATGATAAATGTTTTTATTTTTAGGAGCTAAAACACAATTTCCTTTTAATAAGAGAGGTTCGAGGTTCTTTCAGTGGCATCTATTAGAAACTCTTGATATGTTCAATGTTCAGTGTTGCACAGTTAATAGATTTGTAAAACATTCAGGCGTAAACTTACTCAAGGACGTCTCTGTTGAATTGTTTCTGCCTGTTCCCCAAGAATTCGCCAATCATCTGCCTACTCAGTCCTTTCCTCTGGAGCAGGAAGTGGGCCACACCCACTGGGGTGTCTGGAACAAAGTTTCGCTCTATCAGATACTGGATGCCCTTTTCTGGTTTCCTGGATAAACAGAAGAGAGACAGAGAGAGAGCGAGAGAGAGGGGAGAGAGAGAGAGAGAGAGAGAAAGAGAGAGAGAAAGAGATGAGAGACCGTGAGCCAAAATGGAAAGAGTGAGGACACGATCCAAATCTGTGATTATCCCACTGCACTCCTGCCCCTCGCCAAATGTGTGTCAGATGAGGGATGGGATTTATAAAAGACAGGGGGGGGGGCGATGCAGAGTGGCATGGGATGAAATCTGACAGGAGAGGAGAGGGGCTGTTTTCTCTGTGGTGTTGATCACAAATAATTAACCCATAAAGATTGATGATGCAGAAGAAGAAGAAGAAGTGATTTTGCAACAGCGGTCATTTTTGTGAAACACTCTGCCTTGAATAATTAGTTCAATTCCCAAAATGTACCTGTGAGAGAGTAAAAAGATATTTGGAAAAAAATAGTTGCGTGTAATTTTTGTGTCCTTTTGACTGTGTTACACGCAGATTTTTGCTTAAAAAAAAAAAGAAAAATAATAGAAAAATGTGTTTTATCTGAAAAATAATTTCTCTTTTATCTCAGTATTTGTTTTTCAAACAGACCCAAAGTGCTTCCAAACTTGCTTCATAACATTAGTCTACGTCTGGTTTGAATTTTTAGCCCCCATGTTCTGTTTTTAGGACCAGTTTCAGAGAAGAACCCATCTTTAATGTGTAAACAGAAACTGAACCAAGACGGAAACATTCCAACTTTACAAACTCATTAAATTATTCCAACCAGGGCTAACAAAAGAAGGTGTGAAAACATCCTTGGACTCATTTGTGCCTTAAGTGAAACAAGCAGATAGTCATTGATCGGATTTACTTAACCTTTACTTAACCCCTCAGCTCAGGGGTCTCCAATCCTGGTCCAGTCCACCTGATGGTCATTATCAGGCTTCTGCAGAGCTTGATGGTAGGCTTATGATTTGAATCAGGTGTGTTGGAAGAGGGATACATCTAAAACATGCAGGATAGTAGCTTTCGAGGACCAGGATTTGACACCCCTACCTCAGCTGATACAGAGAATGGGACTGAAAGTTGATTGGTTAAAAGGCTAAAGTGCGTCTGAAGTCATGCAGAGGAGGATACGTACTTGTTGAAGAGGTTCAGGCCAATGCGGTAGTGCCTCTTGCGGATGATGTCATTGCTAAAAGCAGGCGAGTCCCAGCTGTTGCGGGTCTCTTTGTGGTACGTCTGCTTACTGAGGGTCTGTTCCCGTAGACTGTCTCTGGATGATGACTCCGAGCTGCAGTTGATGGTGTCGTTGGAATTTGATGTGCTGTTAATGCTGTCATTGTCACCGTCAGAGAAGTCCGACTCTGACTTGCTCTGTCGGTTAGCGGTGCCGTTGATTGCCAGGTGGGGTTCCAGTTGTCGTGGCCGGTGCCGGGGGGCGTCGTCTTCCCTGGATGGACCTCGGGGTGGTAGACCGTGGCTGATGTGTTTGGGGCTGCTCTGCTGGTTGCTGAGAGTCCGTTCGTAGGCGTTCTGTCTCTTCAACGAGCTGCGGTCCGAACGATCGCTGAGCTCCACCGAACTGTCGCTGGGGGGTTCGATGGTCAGCAAGGGGAGGTGGTCGACCCGCAGACGCTGCTCTTGGCACTCCAGAGATGGGGTACTCCGGCAGCTGGTGTCTGTGTCCCCTTTCTCGTCCTTATGAGCCAGAGACCAGTAGTCCTGCGAGGAGTTGAGGGAGCGCTGTCGCAGGTCGGATTCCGTGCTGGAAGGTCGGTCGACGGACTGAGACAGAGGCAGAGGAGGCGACAGCTCCTCTTCGTCGATGTAAAGTGTAACGTCGCTGTATGATGCCGTCATCTCGTCCAGTTTGCGGTGCTCCGAGGCGCTGTGGGCAGGTTTCACCTGACAGCTCATATCCCTGTCCATTTCCTGGTGGCTTCTACTCGGCTCAGATTGACCTTCATCGCCATGGAGACTGCGACAGTTAAGGGCATCGTCTATGGACTCGGCTAGAGATTTGACCTGCCTCGAGAAGGCATCTTCAAGTTCTGTTATAGCATCTGAGAAGTCCGTCTGTCCTGTTGGGGTTTTGGCCTGCATGCCCAAATCCCCAGCATGTTCTGATTGTACCAGGGCACCGATTTTAGTGCCGTCATCTGTTAGCGAAACCTGCTTTCCTTCGAAGTAGGAGCTGTGGACTTTCTCAGGTCCTTCAAAGGAAAACTGCATTCTCATATTGGACAGGACAATTCGTCTGGACATACGGTTCTCAGACATAGAACTTCTAAGACGTTCAAAGTTCTTGTTCATCTGGTACTGGCGGAAGGCTGTCTGGATGGTGCGGGCTGCATGCCGGGTTATGAAACGCCCACCATATTTGCGCTCTAGCATCTCCACCTGCAGAAACAGAACAAAAGTCATAAATCCCTCCATGAAATTAGTGGAGAACAAAATAATCCCTTGAGGCTTTACTGTAATCCAACTTGGAACAACACTGGAACAATAGGCAATCATCAACCAAGTTTAAAATGGATAAGATGACCATATACTGTAACACTGAATGGATATGAAAGGGTTAAGAACAGTATTAACCCATACCAGTGTGACATTTATGGCAGTGCCCTAATTAATTTTTCTCCTTATTTAACCATCCTTTAGTGATTTATCACCATTTACTGTAATATTATCCTCTGTATTTTGTTTTTCAGTGAAAATCAGGTATTTTCCTACATTTAATTCACTGATCATGTAGATGTTCATACAAGCTCAGAGTAAAGTTGGGTTTTATTATATTAAAAACAGAGAAAAATAAAGAAAAAGTGATTTTTTCAGTAAAATCTGTCATTAACTGAACATAATCCCAGTGTGTCCATCCACTGTCATTGATCCAACCCCATGGGTTTTACTGGTGAATTAATGCTGTAGAAGATGACAGTGTTTCCACAGTAACTACGGAGCCTCTGAACGTCCAAATGAGCCATATCTGATAACCATGAAAAGATGAAGAACTGTATTTTACTCCAATTATTCCATATTTCTTCAATTTTGTTCATTTTGTGGCTTATTTTGTTGTTATTGCTGATTATTATTATTATTATTATTACAGTCTACTCTCGTTATACCTCCAACTTCCGTTCACGGCCAAATTGGCGGTATAGCGAAAATGGCGTTACAACCGGTTGCGTCCATAATGTGCATGTCTTTACTATATGATGTCTATGCTGCCTCCGTTAACCCGTTCTAATTGCGTTTCTAAATAAATCTTGATTCTGTTATGTTGTAAGGGATCATTTAAAGTGGGGAAACATTTTAAGCATTATTATACAGTGTCGGGAAATGACACCCCATCATCTTGAGGCTTTGGCTTAATCCCACGTCCTCTTCCCGACATCCTGACCTACTGAGTGTTCTGCGATAAATGAACGGTGGCCGTTCCGTAGACCTACTCGTAGCTTGTCGCGATCAGCGTCTGGCGCGTTTGTTTCAGTGCATTGTTAAAATTTATGTGTACTCAATGGCAATCACGCAGGCGGTATAACGGTCGGGAAATCAATGGTATAAGTGTTGTTTGTGCATGGAACTGGGCTGGCGGATGGCGATAGGCGGAAATAGCGCTATAACAGCGGGCGGTTTAACGAGAGTAGACTGTATTATTATTTTTATTTTTATTTTTATTTTTATTTTATTTTATTTTTTTTTGATTACTTTGGCTGTACTGGTTCATTTTGTTGAGTATTTAATGAATTATGTTTGTTATAATTATTGTACTAAGTGCAATGAATAATATAAAAACCAAAAATAAATAAGTAAATTCATTCATTCATTCATTCATTCATTCAGTGATTTTGGTTATTATCAAGAAAACATGGAAAGCTCTTAAGTCAAACTCTTATGAGCTATTTTTGTTGTTATCATTATATTTGTCCAAAAAAATGTACTTTTAGTTGGACCAGGTATTAAAATGAACAAGAAATTGAGGAAAACACTGTGTATTCTACAAATGTAAACATTTTAATAATTAATAATTAAATCAGAATTACAAGACTTAAATGAAGACTTGAAATGTGACAGGACTTGATCATAGCAAAATAGTGAGCTTTAAAGGTTATTATACTCAAATAGAACACAAGACAATATGAATAATGTGGGACTTTGATTAAAACTGGCAATGGCTTAAAAAAATCTGAAAAAGGAAGCTTGAATTACTGCCAAAAAACATGATTTAGAAGAGAAATGGTGGGAGTAGCACTGTGAGACATTAAAAATGAGTATAAAGACAGAACCAGTGTCGATGTAGTAAAATACTGACACAAAATGTGATTAGCAAAGGGCTTTGCAGTGGTGAGGGATCTAAAAAAGAGACGCAGAGCGGTTTTTTGTCAGGTATATTGCTTGGTGTACAATTAAATGAAATGACTTGGAAACAGATCATTACTCTAATGTAACATCACTATAATTAGAGTGGTGTCCAGTGCTCTATTACATTTCCTCCTGCTTCAGGTCGGTGCTTTTTGCACAGTGACCCAGTTTCCCAGTACCTCCAGCCTGCAGTCATGATGGAGAATGACACTAATCATGTTTCCCTGTGCTTGTGTCTGTGAGAGCCAAGCAGAGGAAAGGACTCACAGCGGCCACAGGAACATGGACCATGGCAGCAGGTCTCACTCCGACAGGCAACAACTGCCACTTGTTAATAAGAGGACCAGTGTAGTGGGAAGGAGACAGAGCGGATTCACCATAAGGCTAAACTATACAGCTACTATATGACCTGGGTTAGACAGACGTCTGGGGCTTCAGCACAATGACAGTTCAGTCATAGAATAATCTTCAAAAAGTCTTTTATTATTGCTACAGAAAGACAGAAAAGTGTAATATATGATATGAAAACTGTGCCTTACATTAAAAAGACTTGTTCAAAAGATTCACTCTCCTCATGATTAAGGGTGTAAGAAAATATCAGTTCTGCAATATATCGCGATATTTCATTTCACAATACTGTATCGATATTAAAAAGTACTGTATCGATATTTTTAGGTATTTATTCAAATGCAGATATTGTGGAGGTTCATTTTTGTCTTTCTTTTTTGTTTATATTTTATTTATTATTATTTAACGCTCTTTTATTAAATACTGTTAGTTCCTTTGTTGGGATTGAACTAAAATAATGTTCTGATGTTGGTTCTGAACTAATAGAATATGAACATTTGAACAGGATCTTAACCCTTTCATGCATGAATTGTGAGAACCTAGTCAAGATTTTTTTCTTCAGTGTTTTTATTCTTCCTTAGGCATGAAAAAAAAACAATGCGATCGAGTTTTTTTCTCCTATGGAGTTACAAAAATATCCATGCATTTAATTTTTGAAGCAAATAAATGTGTTCCACAGTTCCACATTCAGCCCAATTTGATGTCCAGTGGGCTGGACCAGTAAAATAATAACATGGAAAAAAGTAAAATTCTATTTTTATCAGGTTTACATCTACAAAGTTTCCTTAAAAATCTGAATAACATGAACAATTTTAATTGTCTTAAGAAAAACAAGTGCAATTTTAACAATATTATGCCTCAGTTTATCTGTTTATCGTTTACACATGTGCGTTACAATCAGACAAAACATTTAGTAACAGGCAGAATATTGGTAAAATTGGATTTACTTTTCTTCAGACATTTCTGTTTGTTCATATTTGTTCAGGCTATTCACATTTTTTGTTAAAGTATAGTTTGGTAATGTAAACGTTTTCATGTAATTTTACCTTTTTACACCAAAAAAAAGGGAAAATTTGGGGTTGTCATCATTTACAGGTTCTTATGATAATATTTTACTGGTTCTGACCCACTTGAAATCTAATTAGACTGCATGTGTCTGTATGTGGAACCTGAATTAAAATGATTTTGACACCATTGATTGTTAATATCTTCAGTGTAATTTTTGCATTTCATAAATTCATCCCACAGGCCAGATTGGACCCTTTGGTGGGCCGGTTTTGGCCCACAGGCCGCATGTTTGACACCTGTGATCAAGTGGATTGAAATAAAAAGTCTTTCAATCTTGTCTTGTTTGTGTCCCCTCCCCCTCCTCCCTCCTCCCTCCCCCTCCTCCCTCCTCCTCACCTGCTTGTCCTGTAGGTCTGATGAGAGCTCATAGCTCTCTGACAGCGAGCGGGAGCGTTTGATGGCCTCCTCCTCAGCCTGCTTGCGGAGGATGGACTGCGAGTGCTGGAGTTTGGGCCGACGGGGCCGCTGGTGGCCTGGCAGCAGGATGTGACCGTAGAGCTGGCTGTCCAGGTGGTCCGGACCGAGCCCGCCGCTGTGGGTCACTGGGACGCAACTGTAGCCTCCACTGGGGTCCACAGAGGCGCCCACCTCGCTGCCTGGAGCATCACCTTCCACACTGGAACACAAACACACACAGAACGGACAGGCTGAGTCTGCTGAGTCACTATCCTGAGGGAATGCACCGCAGCTTTGTGTTTCCTGGACAGCTCAGAGACAAACATGTGACAAACAGGAGAAAGTGAACTTTGATACCACCGGCAGGGTATAAATATGAGTGAGAGAATTTATAGCAGCAGTGTGAGAGCTGATAGTCCTGTGTGCATTTCCTCTTCACTATGTGCATGTGTTTGACAGCAGCTGGAAGTCTGTAGGATTAAACCAGAGGAAAGAAAGACGGACACTGTTGAACCAAGATGGAACTAGATTAGTATTTGGGTGACTGATGAAGGAATGGGAGCTATTATACACTGGAAAAAATCTAATTCTTACCAAGTGTATTTTTCTCATTTCTAGTCCAAATATATCATCACACTTAAAATAAGACAGAATTACCTAAAGAGGAACTTTTCACTGAGATATAAGAACTGATTTATGGACAATAGATCTGGAAAATCTGATTTCAACAAATCTTATCAAGATAATTTTCACTTGTTCCATTGGCAGATTTTTTGCTTAATTCAAGATATTTTTTGCTTAATTCCAGATTTTTATTTTATTTATTTTTTACTTAATTCCATATATTTTTTGCTTAATTCAAGATTTTTTTTTTTGCTTAATTTAATTTAATAATTTTTTTTTACTTAATTCCAGATTTTTTTTCTTGCTTAAGGTTTTTTTTTTTCCTAATTCAAGATCTTTTTTTTTTTTTTTGCTTAATTCAAATTTTTTTTTTGTTTAATTCCAGATTTTTTTTTTTTTTTTTTTTTTGCTTAATTCCAGATTTTTTTTTTTGCTTAATTCAAGATTTTTTTTGTTTAATTCAAGGTTTTTTTTTTTTGTTTTTTTTTTTTTTGCTTAATTCGAGCAAAAAAAAAAAAAATCTGTCAATGAAACAAGTGAAACTTATCTTGGTAAGATTTCTTGAAATAAGATTTTCAAGATCTATTGTCTAAAAATAAGTTCTTATATCTCACTGAAAAGTTACTCTATAGGTGATTATGTCTTATTTTAAATACACTTGGTAAGATTTTGATTTTTTCTAGTGTAAGCTTGTTATGTCTTTCTATGACTGATATTGTACTGCTGTAATTTTCCTTGGTACAAACAAATATTCATTTTCCATGTGATTTCTCTTTATGGTATTTCTATTGTATTCCATTTGTACTTTAATTCATAGGGTCCTATGTCAGAGGATGTTCTGTTTTGTGGAAAAATGAAAATATCTGAATAAAAAGTTAAAAAAAAAAATCAATAAATCACAAGACATGAAATATCCAAGAAGAACTGATGACCGCCAAACAGCAAAACAAACAGTGAAATTACTGTCAGAGCCTCAATCAGAGCGACACAGTTTCAAGAGCAATGACAATACATGAAGCAGTGCCTTGAATATTAAGACAAATTCAGATCTTTGTTTACTCACACCAGCACAAATCCAACCCCGGTCGACTGATCAGATCAGCCTCAACAACAGCTGCAGATAAACGTCACTCACAGATCTGTCCACGTTCTCCACACCTCTGTCTGACAACTGTGATAAGTCGTCAGGGCTAAAGTGCACTGAGCTTCAGTACTTTGAGAAAGCTCAATAAGCACTAATTTAAGGAGTCAAAGTCGTTTTACTGGAAAAACCACAGCAACCTGATCTGACTGCAGTGTAAAAAACAAGAGCTTTCTTCAGACACAGATGCTTTGGTTGCTTCAAAAAGGTGCAACGTAACAGTTAACAGTTATACAATATAGAAAGATTAACGAGTGTCAATGACAATGAATAATATACAATGTACAATATACAATTCTTTTAAAACCATCAAACAGTGGAACCAGGTGCTGGATGGTCTGAAATTGTACCAGGACCAGGAAAAAAATTAAGTAGGGAAAAAAAAATACCAGGAAAAAAATTTAGAGGGAAAAAAATACCAGAAAAAATATTTAGTAGGGAAAAATACCAGAAAAAATATTTAGTAGGGAAAAATAAACCAGAAAACATTGTGTGGGGAAAAAAAATTTGTGGGGAAAAAAACCCAGGAAACTTAAATTTGGATGTCCGACTGCCAGCTTCTATGCCTGTTTTACTCTGGAGCTTGAACAAAATTTCCCCAACTTCCAATCTATAGCCACTGGGCCCCCTGGGAATTCTGGGTCCCATGAATTTCTCAAGTTTACCCCCCCCCCCCCCCCACATGGCACCCCAGACCCCAGTCGATCAATCTGAGTGGGAAAGTCAGCTTTGATTCATCAAAAACAGAAGCAGCGCTGAAGTGAAACCATCGCATGGACACAGACAAAAGCTTTTCCTTCACTTTTAAGACCTGTGATCAAACTGAGAACCTCAACGCAGCATTTTTAGACAATAGATCTAGAAAATCTGATTTCAACAAATCTTACAAAGATAATTTTCACTTTTTCCATTGGCAGATTTTTTTTTTGCTTAATTCAAGGTTTTTTTTTCTTAATTCAAGATTTTTTTGCTTAATTTAAGATTTTTTTTTGCTTAATTCAAGATTTTTTTTTCTTAATTCAAGATTTTTTTTTTTGCTTAATTCAAGATTTTTTTTTTGCTTAATTTAAGATTTTTTTTTGCTTGATTCAATATTTGTTTTTTGCTTAATTCAAGACTTTTTTTTTTGCTTAATTTAAGATTTTTTTTGCTTAATTCAAGATTTTTTGCTTAATTTAAGATTTTTTTTTTTTTTTGCTTAATTCAAGATTTTTTTTTGCTTAATTCAACATTTTTTTTTTACTTCAAGATTTTTTTTTGCTTAATTCAAGATTTTTTTTTTTTAAACTTTATTCAAGATTTTTTTTTTTTTTGTTTAATTCAAGCTGCTTTTTTCTTAATTCAAGATTTTTTTTTGCTTAATTCAATGTTTTTGTTTTTGTTTTTTTGCTTAATTCCAGATTTTCTTTGACTGCCAGCTTCTATGCCTCTGTTTTACTCTGGAGCTTAGACAAAATTTCCCCAAACTTCTAATCTACACCCACTGGGCTCCCTGGGAATTCTGGGTCCCATGAATTTGTACCCTCCCCCCCCCCCCCCCCCCCCCCCCCCGCCGACAGTTTACGGTGCCCGAGACCCTAGTCGATCAATCTGAGTGAGAAAATCAGCTTTGATTCATCAAAAACAGAAGCAGCGCTGAAGTGAAACCATCGCGTGGACACAGACAAAAGCTTTTCCTTCACTTTTAAGACCTGTGATCAAACTGAGAACCTCAACGCACCCGTTTAGCAAAATATGATCAATATCGTTTCATTTTGTTTGTCGACAGCTGATGGATGAAGTGGAAATGCGTGGAACAAGGACAGGATTCTGCAGACATTTATCACTGCGTAACCTTGTCGAAAGCCTGAACCTGTGGGAGAATGTGCCAAGGATAATAAAGGCCAGAATAAAACCTGTAATAGGAAAGAGGTTTCATGTCAGAGAGGCTCCGAGCAGTGAGTGTAAGAGGAAATGAGCGGTGATAAATGACAGCTGCCATCGTCCTGTCCTGGAAAAACAGTCTATTCCATAAACGCACAGTGTGGTAATTAGAAATAATTACTTCTGGGTGAAAAACATTCCTTCACTTATTGTTGTTTTCGACAGGACAGGATATATTTATTCAGCTAAAGGATGATTCATAACTTTTAACCAGACAAGTTTAAGACAAATATTCCACATAATTGTAAAGGTCTAAATGCCATCTTAAACAGACTCAAAGGGCAAAATTTAGTTTCAAATATTTTTAATGAAAAAGATCAAAAACTACTGCGTCACAGATGGACAAAAAATTAATGTCTATTTGTTGCGAGAATTCCAAAGTTCTCCAAAGTGGAGTTCCTCACATTTTCATCCTGATATGTATTCAGTGTATACCCTAAACCCTCTATTTTACAACCGAATAATTGGTTATAGAGGAAAAAATTATTTAATCAAACCTAAATAGAACGAGTTTTGAAAAATGTCAGCGTCACAGATGGACAACAAAAGTAAATATCAAATTAGACATTTTTTATTTCAATTATCAATATCATATACTTTTTTTTTTTTTTTTTTTTTTTTTACAATATTTACAACATACAAATAACATTAACATTATATTCAAATGTATTGATTAATAAAAGCATAGATATATGCATTTATTAATTTTAAACACTGTGTTTAGAATATGACAAATAATATTATAGTCAAATATCAAAGTATTTGGAATAAATTTGGTTTATTTATGAGAGTTTATAAAATGAAAGTTTATAAAACTTTGTCACTTTACAAACATTCATTCTCATAAAACTCCTCAAATTTTTTTCACAAGTTTTTTCTCATTTCAAAATATATTTTCCTGAAAACATAAGTAATTACCTACCCCAAAATATAAGTTTGGTGTAGATTATTGTAATTTAATTTGTTCGACCAGATGTTAACCTTCCCTTGACATCATTCATAAGCAAACAATGACAGACCTGTTGATTTTCTTTATGAAAATGTTATTGATTTTCTCTAAAAAACATGAAATACCCAATGAAATGTAAAACTAATTCATTATACATAAGTAGAACATCGTATATAGGATTTAAAAGAGATAACTGGGCTGTTATGAATATAAAAACATCAAAAAGGCCCTCAATTTCTGATTTATTTCTCAGTCTAAACCACAGTTGTTTTCTAATTTTAACTGAGTGGTTTCATATGGAAGAGGAGTAGGGCCACTGGGAAAAATAAAATAAATTAAGCTCCAATATATATATTTTTTTAATTCTGAGAAAAAAATTAGAATTCTGAGATTAAAGTCAGAATTCTGAGAAAAAGACAGAATCCAGACTTTTTTTTCCTCGGAATTTTGACTTTAATCTCAGAATTCTGACTTTTTTCTCATAATAAAATTAAAAAAAAAAAAAAAAAAAAAAAAAAATTGGACCTTTTTTTTTTTTTTTTTTCCCCAGTGGCCCTACTCCTCTTCTGTATAAAACCACTAAGAACATTAATTAAAAAAAAAAAAAAAAAAAAAAAGATTTAAAGCAGTCAGAATTCTGAGATTAAAGTAAAAATTCTGACTTTTTTCTTAGAATAATAATAAAAAAAACAAAAATATGTATTAGACCTTAATTTTTTTTCCCAGTGGCCCTAATCCTCTTCTGTAGTTTTAATACCTGACTTGTGACAGTTTAAAAAGGGAATGACAAACCACGCCATCCTTAGTGAATATTTATCAGAAATTATTCCATTTGGAGTCTTTTGCAAACCCATGATTTGGTTGTTTATTTTGG
Source organism: Sphaeramia orbicularis (assembly GCF_902148855.1). Classification (NCBI taxonomy): domain Eukaryota; kingdom Metazoa; phylum Chordata; class Actinopteri; order Kurtiformes; family Apogonidae; genus Sphaeramia; species Sphaeramia orbicularis. The sequence continues at coordinate 6,690,270 of NC_043961.1, read as the reverse complement.
AGGACTTGTTGACTTTGAGCCAAACCACAGTGAGGTAGGCGGGGCTCCTCTGTCATGGGATAACATCTCTCATTAGAAGAAAATGTCCTCTTTCTTTCTTTCTGAGCAGCGCTTGTTACTAAACCCCTTCTCTGCATCTTCACTTGACTCCTCGTGCATCTTCAACACATTTTTAATTCTAAAAGGAACAAATCTAATCAGACAGACAGGGTCCTTTAATTAGACTGAAGGGTGAGCTGTAATACATCTGCTCCACCAGAGGATGTCTAATTGCAAATATCCATTTGTTTAGATGGAAAGAGAGGGTTGGCATTCTTTAAATGTAGCACTCAGCTTGAAGCGAGAATACGCACAGGCCTCTAGGTAGCGAGACTAAGAGCATGATAGCACTGCGGGCATGCCTATGTGTTGAATTATCTGATTATGCTGCATTAGAGTCACTCAACAAGAAGATCTGCACATACACAAAACAAAAATACAAAGCCTATAAACCAGGGCTCTCAAACTCATTTTCTTTCAGGTTCCACATTCAGCCTGATTTGATCTGCAGTGGGCCGGACCAGTAAAATAATAACAGAATAACATATAAATAACGACAACTCCAAATCTCTGTTTTTGTTTCAGTGCAAAAAACCCAATTAAATTATGAAAATACTTTTATAAACTATCCAAACAAAAAAGATATGAATTACCTGAAAAAACTGAAATTTCTTAAGAAAAATAAGTGCCGTTTTAACAATATTCTGCCTCCACTTAACATTTATACACATGCATTATGGATCGGATCTAAAAACACTAAACACTGAGTAACAGGCAAAATATTCAAATTGTGCTTAATTTTCTTTAGACATTTCAGGTTGTTCATATTTGTTCAGGTTATTCACATTTTATTGTTACAGGATAGTTTGTAAATGTAGATATTTTCAGAATTTAAAGTTATTTTTGCACTAAAGCAAAGACAAAAATTTGAAGTTGTCATTATTTATCAGCATTATGTATGGTGCAGTGGTTAGCACTCGTGCCTCACAGCAAAAAGGTCCTGGGTTCAATTCCAACACCAGTCGACGGGGGTTGGACCTTTCTGCGTGGAGTTTGCATGTTCTCCTCATGTCTGCGTGGGTTCTCTCCGGGTACTGCGCCTTCCTCCCACCATCCAAACACATGCACTAATAGGTTAATTGGTTAATTTAAATTGCCCATAGGTGTGAATGTGAGAGTGAGTGTTTGTTTCTATATGTTCAGCCCTGAGATGAACTGGCGAAATGTCCAGGGTGTACCCCACCTTCGCCCGTAAGTAGCTGGGATAGGCTCTAAGTGACCCCCGTGACCCTAGTGAGGATAAAGTGGGTTCAGAAAATGAATGAAATATTATTATTGTCACATCAAACCCAGAAGAAAATATGGAATCATTATTTTTTGTAGGTTATTATGCTGTTATGCTATGATGCTATTATGAGTTCGACAGCCTTGACTGTGGAATTTTTTGCACTTTGCAAATTCATGCCACAGGCCGGACTGGAACCTTTGGCGGGCCGCATTTGGCCCTCTGGCCGCATGTTTGAGACCCCTGCTATAAAACCTTTAATGCAAAGAAACAACAGAGGTGCGGCTTCAAAACAGCAAAAGGTTGCTGAGGACAACAATTCAGGCAGAAATCAAAGAAGCTTCGACATAAATTTCAATATGTATGAATCTCCACTGCTTCCCCCCACGGCGCAGAGGTTGAGTCAAAGCGTTACTGATCCAATTCCTACGACTATAAGAAGAGAGAGAGAGAGATGACTTTGGTCGGATCCGTCGGTTCACTGAGAGACTGAGAGCATCCAGCCTCATTAAAATTAATGTCTAACTCAGAAAATCCCATTTTGAAGCAGCAAAGGCGAAATATAAAAAAGAAGGTAAAAGGACGATGGAATAAGAGCCTTAGAATATGTCAAGACAGCAGGTATATGATTCTGAAACCAACTGGGAGTCGTCCTCAGATGGACTGAAAACGGATTAAACGTGACCATCATCACAGTATCTGAAATGTTCCCGTCCACATTTCAATGAAGCCTGAAGCTCAGTTTATTTAATCAGTTTGAATGTATTATATAATTCTTCCCTATGAGGGTAAATGACTCCTTAGAGACATAAAGGAAAGGGTTGGGAACGTTCTTTGCTTTGCTGTATTATGCCTTCAGATGAGATCATTACCAGTTCTACAATTGCATTTATATGGATCTAAATTTTCACAAGTAATTGGAAGAAGAACCTAATCAGAACGGAATCACTTCGATCGGAGACGCTGGAAGGAAATTTCCGTCGGGTATAGTGTTGGGTTTTCGGATAATCACTTCAATCATTCCTATCATTACTCTCTAATAGGAATAAATACTTGACGAGGTTCCGGAAGGGAAGACGGCAGCTTTTATAACTTGCTGGAGACCCTAAAAGATTTGAGGAATGCCTGAGTGGCTGAAAAGCACCAAAAGGAAGTTCTTCAAATTGTCTGAGGAGATGATTGAAGCTGGAATCCACCGAACCATCCACCAAATCAAAAACCGTTGGAAAAGTTTGATGGCGGCCTGTCATGAGGTTAAAAGTCAAAATGAAATGTCAAACACTTCACAGCTGCAGGAACCACATTGCTCACGTCAAAAATACTTTGGGGAGGACATGTTTTTATCCAATTACTTCATTTAGTTAAGTTAGAATCTGGGTGCTTCTGTGAAACTGGGCTTATTTTGGTAACAGCTTTTTAGACCCAATAATAAAAGGTAAATGTAGACATATTTCCCCCCAGGATGGACCTAATGATGACCTCAGATAAATGCAAAAAAACATCCTCTTGCTCTGAGCCATCCCATAATGAATGAATTTTTAATCAAATATTGTGTCCAAAAATAGGACCCAAATATGGACATTAAATCTCTCTAGGTGTCAGTGCATTAGATGTAAAAATGTGTGTAAATGGTCTTCTATAGACTCTAAACAAAGACACTGTGTTAAATGTGTCGATCCTAGTGGTTTTTCTAATCCACACGAGTTTTTCATCAATCTCAGTCTCATTCCAGGTTTTGTGTGTTAAATGGTAAATGTACTGAACTAATATAGCACATTTTACACGCCTTCACGGTGCCCAAAGCACTTTAACAAGGCCTCACATTCACCCATTCACACGCACACACTCATACACCAGTATGTGTGCCATGCAAGGCGCTGCTGCTGGGAGCAATTTAGGGTTCAGTGTCTTGCCCAAGGGCACTTCGACATGTGGACAGTCGGAGCCAGGATTCGAACCACCAACCCTTTGGTCATTGGACGACACACTCTGTCAACTGAGCCATAGCTGCCCACTATGTACTTGCCCACTATGTACTGCCCACTATGTACACCATGACTTAGAGTCTGGTTTTGACCAACTCTATATATAAAATGTCAAGAGATAACTTTTTTGTGATCTGGCGCTATATAAATAAAATTTGATTGATTGAGTGATTTAATTGGTTTTCCCCTGTAAGTCGCTTTGGAAAAAAGCGTCTGCCAAATGCGTAAACATAAACATAAACACTATGTAACCCATCGTGTCCACTTGTGTTACATACGGAACCTGCCCATTTAAACACATATAAATCGTGAATGATTTTGCAACAGTGGTCATTTTTGTGAAACACTCTGCCTTGAATAATTAGTTCAATTACCAAAATGTACCTGTGAGAGAATAAAAAGATATTAAAAAAAATAGTAGCATGTAATTTTTGTGTCCTTTTGACCGTGTTACATGTGGACTTTTGTATTAAATATAATGTAAAATAATATAAAAATGTGTTTTGTTTTTTTTTTAAACTCTTTTTATTGAAATTACAACAATGACAATATAAAAAAGTCATATATAGTATCCACTATATGTGATGTCAGAACAAGAACACTACACCTGCACTCACATATACACATAAGAATAAATAAATAAATGAATAAATAAATAAATAAGGGGGGGGAGGGGGGGGTCTGCCTACTTACTTAATATTAAAGTAATGTATAAAGGGCTGCCAAATTGAATAAAATAACTTTACATTATCTTTCAATGAAAATTTGATTTTCTTAAATATTTATTTTTCAAATCAACCCAAAGTGCTTCCAAACTTGCTTCATAACATTAGCCTACATCTGGTTTGAATTTTTAGCTCCTCTGTCCTGTTTTTAGGACCAGTTTCAGAGAAGCACCCATCTATGATCAGAGTGATTTCCATCAGGGTGAAGAAATATTGTACATTCAGAGCTGGACTTATGAGATAATTAGCCTGTTTTAGCTCAGAAAAAACACAGGAAGCATCTGCAGCAACTTTCAAAGTTAAAAATAAACTCCTGTTTTCATGTGACTCTACCTAAAACCCAAAATTACTGCTTTGTTATGAGGAACCAGGGGGATACAACATATCATTTCCCACTGATTGCAATCCTGACGCTATAGTTAGCAGCTGTCTCTATCCATTAATCACTGCATGATTGGGACTGGTACCATCACATTGTCAATTTTACATGCTCGGTGTTTCTCTAATTCCCTGCACACTCTTTTAACCTGACTGCGTTGCAGTGAGCCACAATTTTAGCCAATCAAACATCTGAAGTAGGTAATGTGTGATTGTAATTTTCCTTTGAATGAGATTGCAAGTTTGATAATTGGTCCCTGAAGTGTTGAAGGAGACCGTGAGAAGTTGGTTGGACAAATCAAACTGCCTTTTACTGGTCAAGCTGTAAAATCTTCCAGGAGTCTGGGTCTGCTCGAGGTTTCTGCTGTTAAAGGGAAGTTTTTCCTCGCCACTGTCACCAGTCACTAGTGTTTGCTCCTGGAGGATTCTGTTGGGTTTCTGTAAATTGGCTTAGAGTCTGGTTTTGACCAACTCTATATATAAAATGTCATGAGATAACTTTTGTTGTGATCTGGCATTATATAAATAAAATTTGACTGATTGATTGATTTGATTGGTTTTCCCCTGTAAGTCACTTTGGAAAGAAGCATCTGCCAAATGCATAAATGTAAATGTAAATGTAAAATCTGTGAATTCTGAATAACGCAACACTTTCGCCTTCTTTCGACCTTCCTTCTCTGGTCATTTTGCAGATTAACCCATAAAGACCCAAACATCCACCTTTAACCAAAAGCATCTACTGATCTAAACTGTTCATGATTGGTGTAAAATACAGTTATTCATCTTTTCATGGTCATCAAATATGACCATATTTGGATGTTCAGAGACTACGTAGTTACCATGGAAACACCATCATCTTCTACAACACTGATTTACCAGGAAAACCTGTGGAGTTGGATCAATGACAGTGGATGGACACTGGGTTTATGTTCAATTCATGATATATTTTACTGAAAAAGTCACATTTTCTTCAATTTTCTCTGTTTTTGTTATAATAACCCTCAAAGGAAATCTCAGCATGATGATTATAGTACATAATCAGCTAATTAAATAAAGGAAAATACCTGATTTTCAATTAAAAAGTGCAAAATAGAGCGAATAATATCATGATAAATGGTGATAAGTCACTTAAAAACGGCTAAAAAGAGAGAAAAGTTCATCTGGGAACTGCCACAAAAGTAGCACTGGGTCTTTATGGGTTAATACCTGTTGATCCAATAATTATATCAATACATGTAAATAATTGGTGTAAAATACAGTTATTCATCTTTTCATGGTCATCAGATATGAACCATTTGGATGTTCAGAGGCTCCATAGTTACCATGGAAACACCGTCATCTTCTACAACATTGATTCACCAGTAAAACCCATGGAGTTGGATCAATGACAGTGAATGGAGACACTGGGTTTATGTACAGTTAATGATAGATTTGCTGAAAAAGTAAATTTTTTCTAAAGTTTTCTCTCAGTTTTTTGATATATAACCCTCAACTATAATCTCATCATGACGACTGAAGTACATGATCAGTAAATTAAATGAGGAAAATAGCTGATTTTCACTGGAAAAAAAAAAGCTAAATATAGAGGATAATATGATATATGGTGATAAATCACTTAAGAAAGGTAAAATATGGACAGAAATGTATTTGGGAGCTTTTACAGAAGTCACACTTGCTCTTTATGGCTTAATTGTAAACCTAAATAGAATGTATATTTGTCATTAACTAGTGGTTTATCGTTATGGTTTTGCATGTCACTGTAGTGTAGCACTGTGTTTATTAAAAAAATCCATTAGAAGACCTGGAACATTTTAATCCCAACAAAGACTATATATTCAGCTGGTTAAAGTTAATCTATGAATGTGCAGTGACTGTTGAACTAATAATTGGAATCAACAGTTGATAGAAACACTTAATTGGGCTGACCCTAATACACATGAGGGGGGAAAAAGGCTGATCCAAAATGTTACCCCCCAACACTGTAAGCACGGAATTTGTATTTACTAAAATGCTTTAATTACAATGCACTTGAATGATTTAAATTTTATGATGTTACTATAAAATGTTAAGTATATTCTACTAATTTGTAGACATTGTTGAAAGTACGAAAAAGTTTAAGATGAATGGAATTAAATCACTCAGTTTTGGTCATGACCACACCTTTTTATCTTTGCATTGCATTGTGGGTATTGGGCATGTTGTTGAAAATGTGTTATTTTTCTGTGCAGGGGTTCAGCGGGGTTGTGGTGTTAGTGTTAATTTGGATTTAATGTGTGTATGGCAGTGTTTATTGGCCTTTTTGGGTTTGTTTTAGTAGTTTTGTAGAGCTGCACCATGAGTCAGAGCCAGAGGAAGAACTATGGCTTTATTGTTCATCTATGACTGTTACTGAACAATGGAAATTATAATGTCTTGTCAAATTAAAAACATGTCTTGTATTGACAAATGACATTGAGCTTACTTCCTTTCATGCTACAATATGTTAAGTTAAATAATTTCATAACTATTTTGGACAGGAATAGGATTTTGAGTTTGATTGTCTTAAAAAATGTGGTATAATCAGTGATAAACTAATCTGGCTGCAATTGAGAAAATTAGTCAGTGTAACCTAAAATGCTGAGTTGAATGGTTGGATAGTGGGGTTGATCTTACAACAGATTTAAAGTACAAATAACTTGTCTTTTAGTGTTTTCTACTTAATAGTTTAAGTTCAATACTTTTAGCATTAAAATTGAACCTACTTAAACCAATTGATTAGTCGATCATTACTCAAATCATTTAAGTGCAATCACTTGCCTCAAATTTTTTGAGTAAACTCTACTTATCCGGGCTTACAGTGAACTTTAATGACTATCAGTGCATTAGTTTTTGATATTCCTACTCGCAGAAATAACCTAAAAAAAACTACCTCAGAAGAGCAGACCTCCATTACAGATGCAACAAACACTGCAGCAGAGGCAGAGGCAGGTTGTGTGTGAGTGGCAGGTCAGAGTAATTAATTCATCACTGTGGACTGACACAGTGAGAAGTGGCTCTACTTGAAGAAGCTGCTCTGCAGGACGGGGAGGACATCTCCAGGGGAGGCGTCAACAGCAGCTCTATCCTCACATCACCTCATCTCCCATCTCCCATCCCCCCCACCCTTCCTTTGCTGGGGATATCACACCACCTTCCACTACAAACACATAATTAAAATTCTATCAGCCAGCAATTTATGCACTGTCATGGGCCGGTGCAGTGCATTGTGGGTTATGGGATTGAATGGGTGGCTGTAATCTAAGTGAAGAGGGAGCGAGAGGTTAAAGCCGTTTTATGTGGGTGTAAAAATCTGCTGATACCAGTACTGAACTTTTAAAACCACATCTGGCACCTTTGTTTAAGGGTTAGCCTTAAGTCACAAAGCCACAGTGTAATATTTAAATCACCTCTCTGCAGGTTTTCCAGGTCAAAGTGCACAGACTAATCATGAGGTGTACACCGCAACGTGAAAATGCAGAGAAGGGGAATTATGAAGTTGGGGAGAATTTGAGTTTTGAAGGGGATTTTTAATGGAAACCAGTTAAATGTTAAGAGCAATTTATTAACCCATAAAGACCCAGTGCTACTTTTGTGCCAGTTCCCAAAATGATCTTTTCTCTCTATTTAACCTTTCTTAAGTAGTATATCACCATTTCTTATATTATTACCCTTTTGTATGTTGTATGTTTGTATGTTCCACTCTAAATCATGTATTTCCTATATTTAATTTCCTATATTTAATTTAGATGTTCACAAAAGCTCACAGTAAATTCAAAGGTTATTATATAACAACAGCAAAAACTGAAGAAAAAGTGATTTTTTTTTCAGCAAATCTATCATTAACTGAATGTAAACCCAGTGTCTCCATTGATCCAACTCCATGGGTTTTACTGGTGAATCAATGTTGTAGAAGATGACGGTGTTTCCACCGTAACTACGGAGCCTCTGAACGTCCAAATGGGTCATATCTGATGACCATGAAAAGATAAATAACTGTATTTTACACCAATTATGTACATGGATTGATAGGATTAGTGGATCCACAACTATTTAACAGTTTAGGTCAGTAGATCCTTTTGGTTAACCGGATGTACAATCAATGTTTTTTTTTTTTAATGTTTAGCCCCATGCTGAACATAAAAAGTATACATTTCATGTATCAAGACATGCATTTAACCTTTCACTTCTGTCACTTTGGCAGAGGTTAAAAGGTTAATAACCATCCATAGAAATGAAAATGTCTATGTGTGACTTACTCAGTGATTGGCTTTTGTGTTCAGTTGTAAAACAGATTCTTTTTATCGAGTAACATTTTATCAACAGTCAGAGAGCAGCCGCTGTTATTCTATTCACACTTCACACAGAGGCCTTGTGTGTTTACCACAACTGAGTACCCCTTTGAATCAGCTTAAGCTGATTAAACATGAGTGAGAAAACACTGTAAGAACAAAATATGACCACGCTGCATTCACTTGCGTCTCACGTGGCTGGAAAATCAAATACCGGCTCATCAATGTAGCAGCAACTGTTGCTGCATCAACAATGAGGCACGCATTATATACACACAGTGTGCACCTTGTAAATTTCATCACCAGCTCAACTCTGGCACACAATCCACTGCATTAAAGCAATTCAATCCAAGAAGGAGTAACAGCAAATTTGGTGGATATTAATAAGCGCTTTCTCAATTGATCTCAGAGGAGTCTGGCAGTAGTCCCTGAATGCAGAACAGACCATTAGTGAAATGTACAACCTGCACCATGACACAAATGCAGAGCCAAATAAGAGACTAAGTACATGACAAGCAACTATTAAAAGTATTGACTTCTACACACAGTAACACTAGGAACAAACTCAACGCCGAGCTTACCAACTGGTTGACTCCAGCTCCAGTAGGGACTGGCTCCGGTCTGAGGCACACTGCAGACACCACATGTTGCCCTACACCAGACCTTTCCCCACCTCGCTCCCCGTTACTCCATCCTCAGGCTAAATGTAACTTTTGCAGCCTGCCCACCCTGCCTCCAAACAGCTCTGCTCTCAGACGCCCCTCTCGCTCTGGCCGTGCCTTCAGAGCCTTGCGAGGAGGGGGCGTTCGCTGTGGTGGGGAAGCTCAGGAAGAGGGAGGGAATTCCTCCAGAGGAAACTGGGTCGTGTGGCAGCGGGAGAACTGGTTCCCCACAGATGAGGAGGGTCTTAATCAGGAAGGGCCAACAAGTAAGAAGTAGAAATGGGAGAGAGGGTTTTATTAATAGCAAGAGGATCTGAGCAGGAAGCGTGAAGCCTGGGGGAAACTCGTGGATATACCGTTATAGCTGATGCAGTAATGTGAGCTTCGGTTCCGCACAACTGTCCTCGGACATCAACTTTTATCTTCGTGTGGAAGACATGAGTACAGTGTCTGAGAATCATTACTTTCCAAAGGCCTTACAAGCCAATTCTATCAAATCTTCTCTCACAGACAATGGCAACATCTGCTTCGCCTGCTGAGTTATCCTTAAAACAAACACGGCAACAACAAGTTAATAAGGAAAGTCTGAGTCAGATCTCCACCCTGCTGATGTTTAGGCTCATTTTCTTGGTCCGATACGAAGAAGTAAGGGGCCTATTTCCGTACAATGACATCATTACCCAAACAACGGGTGTGTTTCAAGTGGACCAAAGATGTTATCCAACTAAGACTGTATAAAGCACTGAGATAACACAGCTAATAGGTTTGGTCTGGGTAAATATCAGGCCCTTGAAATGAATCTGTGCTCCACTGTCTAAGAAAAAAAAAAGTTAATAGCTCTGCAGTATATCATGTAGAAAAAATCCAAATTACAGTATATCAAATGAAAGACAGATCAGGGAATTTGCACAGAATGTCTCTCTTATGGGCCATTACGAGACTTAATAAAAAGGAGTAAAATGCCTCCCATATGGTGAAAGTTTGCGTAAAGTGCACAAGGGAGAATATTTGAGAATGTCAAGTTCATAATAGCTAATTACAAAGCAAGAGATTATGATCTCTCGAAGGACAAATGTGGACAAAGAACTCCCGACCCTCCATTCTGGAAGTTCAGCTGTTGACAATGCTAATCATAAAACTCAGCACTTGAGTTGAGCATGAATATTTGATACCCCAAGGCTAAAAAATGAAAATAATAAAAAAAAAAAACAACAACAGTGATTAAGCCTAGGAAGGGCCTAATACTGCAGCTGTGGCGATCCCTGGCCTGTTTAAGTAGGAACCAATTTAAACATTCAGCCCAGCCCAGCTCTATCGGAACTTGTCTGTTCCCCTTAGCATTAATCATGACCTTCAAGCTTAAGGTAAATTCACAGCACTTAACACCCACTACATCTGTTTGAATGCAGAAAGGGATAGTTTCAGACAGCTGCCCCGAGTTATTTTAGTCTCTCTCATCTCTTTCTTGACAGTGGATGACTGCACTGTGCAGTAGATTGGAGAGTTGTGATGTATTTTTACGTACTGATAGGTCTGAAACTGTGCCAAGTCATTCAGTAAAGACTGTCTTCACGCTATGTAAAGGCTACGCATGTATGAACTATTAACAACCAAGTGACTTTTTATAGTTAGCTATGGGAACTGGTAGTTCTTGGGTATAGTTTAGATTAGTTTAATACAAAAAACATCTAGAGATGAGGTAAAACGTGCTAAATAATGTAATATTTATACCAAGGCCTAATCTTTCCCTAACCCTAACCAAAGTACTTTTAATTCCTAGACCTAAAAACTTCAGGAAACTCCAATCCGTGGATCCAAAGTCCAGCATTTTATAAATCCACAGTCTACCCTACTCACCTCCTTCCTTTTGAGGAAAGCAACAACAACAACAAAAAAACGAGTATGTATAAATCACATTGCAATTATGTATTAGTAGTTTGCACAAACCTACAGTGCCAACATTTATTTTGGTGACTGGGATGTTTGTCCTGCAGTTTTACATGTACAGGTATTCTCATCTGTTGTATATCTAGCACTGATGACATTGAATTTTTTTGTTTGTTTGTTTTCATGTGGAAACATTGTGTTAATTGTAAATAGGGTTCAGCAAAATAAGTCCTAAACCCTTTCGGTCGCATTGTATATGAAACAATGGATATGTTGTTTTTTGTTTGTTGTTACAAGTAATTAACGCCCGAATAAACCACTACTATTACTACTTTTTTTTGCTTTAAACTCTTAAGTTAAGTACCAAAAAAACCTTCTAAATTTAAAATAAAGCTCAACTCAACTTTTTTCCCCTCTGCAGAACATTTCTGTCTTTTCCGGAAACTGCCCTCGTACTTGACCTGAGGGATGATCCCAAGATGACAAACGCAAAATCTAAGACAAGCTGCGAAGTCGGGTCAAATTGAACAATAGTGTTAGAATTTTTGAAGAGTTCTTGTAAGTGTTCTTTGACTCCCACACTGGAGCAGAGTGCTACTCTGCATACAGCTCTTAAGCCACGGAGGGATGATGCTGTCTGCGATGTGTTGAACCGGTGCCTCAGAGTGCATTTTTAATCATTTATTTATATTCTAAGCGTCGTGAAAGCATGTAGCATAATACAATTGGCTTATATGAACAGAAAACGGCAAACTTTTGTTCAGTCAGATCTTGGGTTTATTGGATTATCAGTTGATTAGTCAATGAGGCAGAACCTTATTTGCTGCCAAATTCACCCTCACCTGTCAAGTTAGTAGCTAAGCGTAAACCTTCAGTGCTTGATAAATTAAATTAGTTGTGAAGTTTCAGTTGCTAGAAGGCCCTTATGACATGTTACCATTGCATTCCAGTTCAAAGACTTGTTTGATGGCTAATTTGATGTGTAGCAACATGTGCATTGAGAGGAAATATGCCCTTCGCTGAATCCTATGTGGCCTTATTTGCTTTATGTCCTTAGAACGGTGCTTATAATTCAGCAACTGTCTCGGTTCTTTGGTCACATTACTTTGCATAAGTTTCTCCTTATGACCTTTGAGGCACGTGCACAGAATCGCAACAACACAAGAAACCAGACTTTGCTTTCTGCGTGATGAGAAAAACTAAAATGGCGACTTGTTTTCCTTCGAATACGACCTCAGCGGACACAGGCCAGATAAGGTCCGAACAGGTCAAATACTGTTAAATATCACCTCTTTTCCAGTTTGGAATTATTAGCGCTTGTCAACATATGTAGCTTTAGTGCAGGTGCTCGTGTGACCGGTGGTATCGTGTCTGCGTTGTGTTTCTTACTGGTGTGATGTAGAATGGACCCGCAGGACACAGCGTTGTGATTGGAGGAGGAAATAGTACTCGCACTCTGTTTATTCTGGCAACATGCAAATTAAAACGCAATTAGTCCTGACTGTGGTCCAGCCCCAAACTATAATGAAACAGACTCCGGTTAGCATCCTCTCACACACACACACTTAGTTTACCCCTCAATGATCATGTACAATCAATTAGTGTCGATACTCAATCTACTCGATTACTATGTAGACAACAATATAAATAAAATTAGATGCCAAAAAGGAAAATAAAATCACTTAATAATACATGATGACAATGGATAACAACAGATGACCTACTTCTTCCCATTACGAGACTTTCGAAAAGGGAAGAGGAAGGGGAGGAAACTGACTTTTTATTGGGGTACCCCTGGAGATACATGAAGAAGACCGGACATAAACCAACGAAGAAGAGGTCGGAGGGCCAAACAAAACACAGGACTACGACTGAAACAATGCCAGGTAACACACTAAGTTTATCTTAGTCTAAGTCTATCAGACGACTGCAGCTGATCCAGAATGCTGCTGCTCGAGTCCTCACTAAGACCAAGAGAGTGGACCACATCAGTCCAGTTTTGAGGTCTCTACACTGGACCACATCAGTCCAGTTCTGAGGTCTCTACACTGGACCACATCAGTCCAGTTCTGAGGTCTCTACACTGGCTCCCTGTCTCTCAGAGAATAGACTTTAAAATTCTCTTGCTAGCATATAAAGCACTGAATGGTTTAGGCCCAAAATCCATCAGAGACCTTCTAGTCCAGTATGAACCATCCAGACTACTCAGGTGGTCTGGTGCAGGTCTGCTCTGTGTTCCAAAAGTCAGAACTAAACATGGAGAATCAGTGTTCAGTTTCTATGCTCCATATATCTGGAACAAACTACCAGAAAATATCGGGTCTGCTGAGAGTCTGAGTTCTTTTAAGTCCAGGTTAAAGACTCACCTGTTCACTGCTGCCTTTGAATAAAAGGCTTTTAACGTTTTAAATTTTAGATTCTCTTTCGAAACTCTGCACTGCAACTCTTACTTCAATATGTGTTTTTTTATTTTTGGATTTTATGTGTTGTTTTCTCACTTGCTGTTTTTAATCACTTTTTACGTTTCTTTTATAATGTTTTAAATGTGTTTCTTTTTCCCTTGTCGTTGTATTTCAATGTCCTGTGTGAAGCACCTTGAATTGTCTTGTTGCTGAAATGTGCTATACAAATAAACTTGCCTTGCCTTAGTTAAAAGAACAATCAAGAATATTTACAAAAATAACATTAGTTTTTTTTTAATTTTTATTTTACCTTTATTTAACCAGGAAAAGGATCCCATTGAGATTAAGAACCTCTTTTTTAAGGGAGTCCTAGCCAAGAGACAGCATGAAACACAACACATAGTTACAACATAGAATTACCCTATACAGTTACAACAAACAATAATTTACAGGACAATTCAACCTATGAAAAACACGTGCAAGTCCTTGAGTTCTTCTCCAGCACTTTGAGTTTGGATTTAAAAGCATTCAGGGAGATCAATTCAGAGAGTTTCCAGTCTTTTAGCAGCATATTCCATGTGGACGGAGCAGAGTACACAAATGCCCTTTTTCCCAGCTCTGTACGTGCAAATGGCACAAAGAGGAATAAATGCTCGTTCGATCACAGATGGTAAGAATCAGCACTTCTTCTCGTAATCAAACCACAGATATAAGAAGGCAGTAGCCCAAGTATGGCCTTATAAGTGAAGGTATACCAGTGTCCCAGCCTCCTAGTGGACAGGGCAGGCCAGCCCACTCTAGAATACAAGTCACAATGATGTGTCATGGTTTTAGAATTCGTAATAAACCTCAGAGAAGCATGATAGACTGTGTCAATCATTTGAAGATACTTAGACGATGCGTTCATATAAAGTACATCTCCATAATCTAACACTGATAAAAAGGTGTCAGTGACAAGGCGCTTTTTTATATCAAAAGAAAAACTATTCGAATTAATTAACTTGTAGTTTGTAAATATCTTGCACCACAAGAGGGTGCTACCTCCCAGTTTATCAGCATTTAAAACTACTATAACGACTATGTTACACTCGTTCACATTGTCGGAATCTCTAGATCAGACGTAAAAAGCCACCGAGGAATTCCAAAAACAACTGGGCCTTCTAGTGTAACCGAGTAATTCCATCAGAGCGCTCTCAAAGTGAGTTTGCAGGGAGACAACTCAACACCAGACAGCTCTTTTAAGGGCTTGTGTTACAGACACACCTGTCACATTCTGTCTAGACTCCAAAGTGGAAACAGCGGGAAGTGTCGACCTTGTATTAATCCTTACATCAGCCTTAGATTGTCTGCAGGCCGGACGGGGAGCGTCACAGTCCTGCTCCAACTAGAACCACCAGTAAAGACACACTTCTACTCGTACACACCCTGTTACTATCACCGACGACGACTCCACCTTCTTCCAGATTTGAGATGACAACGTGCCACTCTTATGACAGCGACAATTTTGACATATTGCATTAGAGGGGATCTCATTCAGCGGGGACAAAAATAGAGTCATTGATAGACACTGCATTTTCTGCTCGGCTTGGTAAGTAAATTGACCAGCCTGTGTGAGCGGCTTAGCTGGAGACAAATGTGTCTGCACGTCCACCTCCCCAGATGCTATAAGGTCTGCAACGGGAAACAACAACGGCGCTGATTAGAAACACAAGGAGCTCGCTGACATTCAACACACCCAGGAATGGAAGGGAAATGTTTTCAGCAGGGACGTCCACAAAATAACCTGCACCGTTGTGATAAAACCTATTTATATATGGAGAATTGTTAGTGTCATTCATCAAGCAAAAGTGAAAAATTGTGGCATTTTCAGATTCACAAAATCATCTGCTGTTTTATTTGATTTTCTGGTTGTTCTGGTCCTGGAGCATGTTTATTAAACTATTTCCAGATTATGGTCATTTTATGTATTCTGTTGTTTTCAGTGGCTTCTGTTTATATCACTAAGTACATAGTATTTATATTGGTTCAACTGTGAATTTGAGGAGACACTGTCGATTAGGGGTGTTAGAAAATATCGGTTCCGCAATATATTGTGATATTTCATTTCACAATACTGTATTGATATTAAAAAGTGTTGTATCAATATTTTTATTTTTATGTATTTTTTAAAATTTCCTATGCTGTTTTTTTTTTTTTTTATCAGATTTTAATTTGTCTTTGTTTTTATGATGGCTGTATTTTGTTGTTCTTAGCCCGCTTTGCACCCTTTATCACTGTTTTTACTCACTTATTTACTTATTTATTTCCTTGTTTTATGTGATTCATGTATGGCACTCTGGCCAGCTGTAAAGTTCTTAAAGTGCTTTATAAATAAAGTCGGGATGGGGATGGGAAATGCAGATATGGCAAAGTTCATTTTTGTTTTTATTTATTTATTTATTTATTTTTATTTTTGAAGCATCCTAAAAGCACTTTTTACTGTCTGAGAGGCAGATGGTAGTTCCTTTGTTGGGATTGCACAAAAATACTGTTCTGATGTTAGTTCTGAACTAATAGAATATGAACATTTGAACAGGATCTTCAACTGTAATGTCTGTAAAACATAATTTCAGTTTGAACACAGGAACATTTTGTGATTTAGCATGAGATCCTGTTGTGATCAAATAAAAACATGTTTAGTATTTGTGCAGATTTCTGGTGTAATTCAATTCTTCCAGGAAATAATCATTTAAAAAAAAAAAAAAAAAGAAACACAAAAAATGGCCTTTTTAACAGTATCATGATATATTGTGATATATCGAATCGTGATCGTCGTATTGTGATTCTTGCCGATACACAGCCCTACTGTCGATGGGAGCAAACTTGCTTCTGGCTACGTTTTCAGCAAAGCTACAGAAGAGGAACAACTGTATATGTGTTACAATATAAATAAAGGTGTCAAAGGCTGTGATTTCACATCCGTTTATAAAAAGAACAACACTACAGTTAATGGTAAAAGTGCAAACGCTGGTCACTATCACATCAAGGTTGTGGATCCAGTTTAAAGGTGTTCAAATGCTTTTGGGGGCTGTAATTGTAGAAAATAATATACATATTTACTAATGTACAATAACCTGAAAATATAGATTCTTGTATTTTGCCTTAAAATGCATTACCATTACCAAGTTATTTTTACTTTCACAAAGAGCCCATAATGGACAAAGAAAACACAGGGTCTAGATCAGGGGTCTCAAACATGCAGCCCGGGGGCCAAATGCGGCCTTCTAAAGGTTCCAGTCCGGCCCGTGGGATGAATTTGCAAAGTGCAAAAAATTCCATAGTCAAGGCTGTTGAACTCATAATAGCATCATAGCATAACAGCATAATAACCTACAAAAAATAATGACTATATATTTTCTTCTGGGTTTGGTGTGAAAAAAATAATACATTATGCCGATAAATAATGACAACTTCAAAATTTTTGTCTGTTTTAGTGCAAAAAATAACTTTAAGTTCTGAAAATATTTACATCTACAAGCTATTCTGTTACAATAAAATGAGAATAACCTGAACACATATGAACAACCTGAAATGTCTAAAGAAAATTAAGCACAATTTTAACAATTTGCCTGTTACTCAGTTAGTGTCTTTAGATCTGATCCATAATGCATGTGTATAAATGTTAAGTTGAGGCATAATACTGTTAAAATTGCATGAAATGTCAGTTTTTTTAGGTAATTTTTTTAATTAGGTAATTTTTTGTTTGGATAATTTATAAAAGTAAATATTTTCATAATTTAATGGGATTTTTTGCACTAAAACAAAGACAAAAATTTGGAGTTGTCTTCATTTATTTATAGGTTATTCTGTTATTATTTTACTGTCCGGCCCACCGGAGATCAAATCGGGCCGAATGTGGAAACTGAAAGAAAATGAGTTTGAAACCCCTGGTGTAGAGAGAGCCTTTCATTTGATCATTTTTAGGAACTACTGGGCAGGATGACAAGAAGGTTTTTCAATCTGCAACTCAACACAATATGACAGTAAACGCCGCAACCTGAATCTTAAAAAAGCAGAAAAGTAGATTCCAGGTAGAATATACACCAAAAACACCTTAGTTCAATTTACAGCATAATAAATAACCAATATGTAACAACAGAAACTGAGACAAATGTAATTTTGCCGTGGAATAAATCATGAGACAACATCTTTAATAAATGTGTCTGGAAACTCAGTAAATCTTATAAAGCTTATGCTTGTGCTTTTGCTAATGCTTTTGTTATTGTTTTTTCCTTTCCCCTGTGAAAATGACTTGATTAAACACTAAATTCCTCAATGATCTCTTGAGTATAAATAAGGGTTGAATGAATATTTTATTTCCTTTCCTGTATCCCAGTGTTTCTCAAACTGTGGGGTGGGCCCCCCCGGGGGGGCGCGAAGGCTTTCCAGGGGGGGCATGGGATCATTCCTAGGTGTTTTGTTTTTTTTCTTTAGGTTAGAACATGTATCAGGTGGAACTAATGTTTTAGCGTTGGAGCACCCTGGACTCATTTTAGGGACGTACAACAAACAAATCTACAGCCATAGTGATCTGTCACTAGACTAGGCCAAGAGTTTAGGTTTAGAGAATGGACAAGGACTGGACTGGAAAAGAAAAATGTGCAATGTTTCTGGTTTCGCACAGTTTGTACAGATTGCACTTTAATGTTCTGAGATGTGCAGTGGAAACAGGCTCATTGCAGCCACTGATATTGTTAAAATGTTCATCTTTGTTACCAAAATTTTTTTGTTGTTCTACAGAAGTTTACCTTATTGTCATAGTTGTAAGATAATTACACATTTCCTATTTTTAATTGGAAAAATAATGTCTCAGGGAGCAGTTTTGTTGAGGTCATTTATATTGTTCAATCAAAAATTGAAGTTATTTTTAATTTGCACAACAAATTATTCAAAGAAAAGCAAAAAGTATTCTAACGATATTGATGTTTCTTTCAATAAAAGTTATAATTGCACCACAGGTACAATGTTGTTGGGGTTGAGGGGGGCTTGGAGATTTTTCGTGCTCCAAAGGGGGCCCGACAGAATAAGACTGAGAACCACTGCTGTATCCTCACCTATTAAGGGAACAACTGTAACCTTACACCCCCTGGTTTATGGTGTACCACTTCCCCACAACCACCTCACTACTATTTCTATGCAGCCAGAGAAAGAACCATTCTAGAAAGAGGAAAAAAAAAATTGACTAAATGGATTTGGCAGAGTCACTGAGTCATTTATAAACTTAATTTCTCGAAGGATTGTTGGTTTTAAAATCTGTTTCTTCGAGCTTGCACTATTAGACTACCTGACCTGATTCCTTTTTTACAATACACTTTCATTATGAGCCACAAATAAATGCACACAGGCAGCAATTTGACCAAGAATTTAGTACAGCCATAAATTGCATTTTCCATTACTATACACCACACTGCAGCATGTTTTCACAGTGTAATGGCAGCAGTGGGCCAACACATTTACAGTGTAAGAATCTCCTGAGTATGCACCGTGGCTGTTTGCAGACACTGGGGAAAAGTTGATTTGAACATACTCTGGCCTGGCTCCAGCTCCATCACCCATGCACAGTCCAAACCCAGCGCTGCCCAACAGCCTGGCCAGCAGGCGGACTGTGTCTCTAGCTGTCTGCCGTAAAGCTGTTTGGCTTCGGTTCAACCCTGTAATCCCCAAACTCAGAATACTCCCACGTGTGGCCTTCGGAGGGAGGGAGGCAGCGGCTCAGACCTCACAGCCTCCAGCTTCTCCACCAAAAAGAGAGTGAAGTACCTCCCCATCCACCATTATGGTCAACGTAGAAGCAAATACCAGAACACATCCATACATTTGTGCAGCCATTAGTACAGCGGTTCCCAACCTTTTTTTTTTTTTTTATCTCCTGTCCCCATTTTAACCCTTTCATGCGTAGCGGTCACTACAGTGGACAGCTATTCTACAGCTGTTCTCTTGTATATTCATGGGTTTTGTTGTTTTAGTTGCATATCAGTGGACGCTTATGCATCGTCCCCTAAATTGCAATTCATACCATTACTGCAACTTTATGTTCTTGAGAAACCTGATCTGCAGTAACATGATCAAATGTAAATCAGTTGGTAATTATTAAATTGTAATTAACAGTTTTCTTAAACAAAAAGTTTTTTTATATATATATTATCTCCATGGAGTGAGTAAGAACTAGTATTAGAGTATGATAAAAGGTGAGAGAACATCAGATTAGCTGCATCAAAAATGCTTTTGTTTCATAGTTTTCACACAGTTTATCACTTCCTGACATTGCATTTTAAATACGTGTTTCTTTGCTTCAAAAATTAAACTCATGGTGTCCAAATGAGTGGACATTTTTGTAACTCTGAAAAAGAGGTTAATTAAAAAAAAAAAAAAAAAAAAAATCAATCTCATTGTTTTTTTTCTGCTTAAAGAGGAATAAAAACACAAAAATCTTGACTAAGGTTCTCATAATTCATACATCAAAGGGTTAACATCACAAATTTCTGGCAACCCCAGACCAAGGTTCTAATAGTTTTGGATTTTTCATTATAGTTTAGTTTTATTTAGTTTTGACTTTTTTTTCTCTAATTCAGTTAGTTTTAATGCATTTTTAGAGTAGGTTTGCCAGTATTTATTCTTTTTTTTTTTTCTAAATGCTTAGTTTTAGTTTAGTTGTAGGTTTTTTTTTTATCTCTTTTCTCTTCTTCTCCATCTTATTCAAATAAATCCCAGACAGGACTCTGCTGCTTTCTCCCAACTTTAGTCTCCATGTTTCCAGGTAGAGTGGGGACCAGAAGACGACTGGAAACCACAAGTGAACACAAGTGACGGACCATTAAATCTCATATGGTGCCGCTAACTAAAATTGCTCGGGGGAAATAAATCGCTTTTGTATCAATCTGATGTTGACTAAGACGAAAACGAAGGGAATTTTATCCATAATTTTTATCCGTTTTAGTTAGCTTTGTAAACACACAATACAGTTTCAGTTAGTTATTGTTTTTTTCTTTTAATTATAGTTTTTATTTATTTCAGTTAAAAAATGTTTTTGCAATTCTAGTTTTTGTCATTTTGTTAGTTTTCGTTAATGATAACCTTGGCCCAGACATTCAAAATGGAGACTTTTTAAAATTTTTGCTATTGCTGTTTTAATTTATTTATTTCCTCTGGTCATTAATCGGTTGCTAGGTCGTGGTTATTCTCTGAAGTACTGAGAACAGCCTCTAGCTCAATGGTTTCCAACCTTTTTTGGCTCGTGACCTCATTTTAACATCACAAATTTGTGGCGAACCCAGACATTCAAAACGGAGACTTTATTTCTTTATTTTTTTGCTAAAATTAATTTGTTTTTGTTCATGCAATAGTTTGTTGTACTATGTTGCAAATAAACGTTAATTTTAGAGGACATTTAGTCTATATAATGTATATTATTGTGGACGGAGGGAGAAAAACCAAGGGAGACTTTTATCTTCCTTGATCAGGATATGTACAGTCAGTCCAGCTTGGATTTAAGAGGCTGACAATTAATACTGAACAAACAAGAACTCAAACTATGAATTATGAAAGAGCTGCAGCATCTGAAACTGACCACAATGAACATTTGACTGATAAACAGAACCACAGTGCTGCAGTTTCAGACTCACAGTTTGTCATGTCTTTTATGGACTGGGATTGTCTCTGTCAACTCACCATATGTTTTTTATTAGTACATTTATTTTTTGTTTTCTTTTTAATCCGTTACCAGAAATTTCAGGCGACCCTATTTTTGGTGAAACGCTCTGTCTTGCATAATTAGTTCAATTCCCAAAATGTACCTGTGAGAGAATAAAGAGAGACAAAATAGTAGCGCCTAATTTTCGTGTCCTTTTGACCATGTTACATACAGATATTTCTATAAAAAATAATGTAAAATAATATAAACATGTGTTTTATCTGAAAAATAGTTTTATCTCAGTTTTATCTCAGTAAGTACATATTTTCAAAATAGACCCAAAGAAAAAAGATAAACAGTACCACAGTGCTTCAGTTTCAGCTTCACAGTTTGTCATGTCTTTTATGTATTGTGATTGTCTCTGTCAACTCACCATATTTATTTTTTTTATTAGTACATTTACTCGAAATTTCAGGTGACCCTATTTGAATTCCAGGTGACCCCACATGAAGTCCCGACCCCAAGGTTGAAAAACACTGATGTAGAAGCAAAAACCAGGGTTAAAAAAAAAGAAAAAGGGAAAAAAAAAAAAAGGAGCAAATACCGGAACACATCCATACATTTGTGCAGCCATTAGTATAAAAGTATAATCACACACTCACACATTATCCGACCACCATGCTGCAGTGTGATGAGCTGAAAACAGACTTCATGTTATGTTCACGACCATATGGCGCTGAATCTGTTCAATGTTTATACTTTGCTGTTGTAGCCCCTCGGACCACTGTGCAAGTATTCAGCTTAACTCTGATAATCCTCCTACCCAAACTCTTCCTGCATCCGGATCCTGAGCTGCCTCTAAGCTCTAGTGCCAAACCAACACCATTACAGCATTGGACAGAAAGGTAAACGCTGAGTAATCTGAGGATGTACGAGCGTTGTGTAGGACCACACTGAGACCACAGCCATGTTCCACCAAACAAAGCCTGTCCAAACAACAACCGAGTCAGACGAGCGGATAAACGGCTACCGACCGAAGCATCTTCACATGGATATTCTTAAGGTGAAACTGAAAGTGAACAGTCTGGTTTTAATGGATCTCTCAGGAAAACAGTACGGCAGGGTTAAGTGCGGCGTGTCAAACTGAAAAGAGGAAGTTCTGTCAGTGAAGTGTGATGGATCCACACTGTTAGGGTTCAGGATTTATGGGTTCTCTTTTAAATTGAACGGATTTGAGAATGAATTTCAAAAGGTATTTCAGGAGACAAATACACAGGATACCAACACTACGAACAAAAAGTTAAGGATATTTCTTCTATTTTTGTCTTTTTTTTTGTCATTTTTGCCATTTGTAAATTAAACTGCTGTATGTCTGGCCATTAAAAAAATGTGTTTCAATTCAGTTCACACACAAAAAGTAAAAACTGCTGTGCAAGAACTCCCAAATGAGAAAAAAAGCCCAAAAATTAATAATAATAATAATGGATTGGATTTATATAGCGCCTTTCTAGACACCCAAAGCGCTTTACATTATTGACCCATTATTCATTCGCTCTCACATTCTCCCTCTGGTGGTGGTAAACTACATCTGTAGCCACAGCTGCCCTGGGGCAGACTGACAGATTAAATTAAAAATTAAAAATATCCTTAATTTTTTTGTTTGTAGTGTATATGAACCTATAGGCCAAATGTTGAGAATAGTACGTGAACTAAAAATTTGTTTGGTTTTGTGAAAACATTTACATGATATACATTTCTGTTTAGGTTAGTGTAAACATACACACCTTAATGCAAGGGTGTCAAACTCATTTTAATTCAGGGGCCACATTCACTATAATAATCAATATGATGATCTCAATATGATCTCAAGTGGGCCGGACCAGTAAAATAATACCAAAAAAAAAGTAAAATTACATTATGATAATGTTTATATCTACATTGTTTCCTTAAAAATCTGAATAACATGAACTACCTGAAATGTCTTAAGAAAAACAAGTGCAGTACATGTGCATTACGACTTACATTACAATTACAAATACACATAATATTGATAAAATTGCATTTACTTTTCTCAAGACATTTCACATTGTTCATATTTCTTCAAGTTATTCACTTTTTTGTAGAAGGAAAGTTTGCTAATGTAAACATTTTCATGTAATTTTACTTTTTTACACTAAAACAAAGATAAAAATCTGCAGTTGTTATTATTTATCGCTTATTATGACAGGTTTTTTCTGGTCTGACCCAATGGAGATCTAATTGGTTATATTTGTATGTATAGAACCTGAAATAAAATGATTTTTACACTACTGATTGTTAATATCTTCAGTGTAATTTTTGCATTTCAAAAATTCATCTTATGGGCCAGATTGGACTCTTTGGTGAGCCAGATTTGGCCCCCGGGCCGCATGTTTGACACCTGTGCCTTAATGTGTCTTATCTTTCAAGTTTTAAGTTTATTTGTCATGTGCGTTTGGGGTACAAGTACCACAGCAATGAAACACAGTGTGCCCTGGCTCTCTCTCCGCCCAGTATCAAAAAAAAAATAACAGACAAATAACAGTAACAATCACAGCAACAATAAAAAACACTTAATAATAAATAGCACTGGCCCTCCTATTGTAATACAAAAACACAAATAAATAGATCCAATTACAAAAGTTGATGAAGAAGCGGATTAAGCCCTCGCCTCCCGCCCACTTGTTATATTTATTTGATATTCTACTAAAAAACTTGGATTAGCAGCTCACTGTTTTGTTCACATTTGAAGAGTGGGCATTGAATTGTACCCGAAAGGGAAGTTTTTATATGATTCGCTTGTCTGAATACACAACGAATGAAAACAAAAAACAAAAAACTTAAGGTTTGTGTATAAGGTTTCATAAGGAAATGAAACAAAATGCTCACAATTACTGTAAATTAAGCCGCTAACCCCCCCCCCCCCCCACACACACACACACACACACATCTACATCAGTCTAAGATGTGTGACCTAGCACTGGGCTTAGTCAACAGTTCATGGAATTTTGGAGCTAGTTTTCACTAAATTCCACTTCTACTGAATGTTAATACTTTATGATCCATGAATACAAAGGGCAATAACACCTTTTCGAACCTGGGGCTGTAATTATTACAACCTTTGTTCTTTGGTTTCTTGGCTACCTTTTCCTTCTTTTCAGAGATGTGGCCTTGTTCCCAAATTCACACATTTCTATTAATTTGATGAAGGTGATTAAAAAAAAAAAAAAAACGAAGAAAAAAATAGTAAGATATTTGCCTCTAACACAAAAATCAATCTTCATAATATCCCGGAAAAAAATCCTCCTATAATCGAATGTAGTTATACTTCCTGAATTTCCATTCAACATCGAGGATGACTTTTATATAATCAGCTTCTTTCATCTGGGTTTGTTTTTGTCAAGGTCTGACGAGTCAAAGCTAAACCTGATACGATCTGATGATTCACCACAGGAAGAGCTGTTTTTTCAGATGTTCTGCGCAAATGTGTTGAGGTTGAGGAATTCTGACTAACTTTTGATTTACGACTGCTCACATGCAATCAGATTGTAGTGCTGTAAATAATTTCAGATATTATTCAGTGGAACAGCTAAAGGGCTTGTCAGTGCAGCCTAGACGCACTTCAGCTTTACACCAGGCACACAACAGATCCTGACATGTTTAGTTTGCACTGAAAACTGATGAGAGCCTTCTGCAGTGACGTAGACCTGAGACGCCGGACGAGCTGCTGCTTCATTAGTATTCATAAACAATTTGCCGTTCCAGGAAGAGCAGACCGGCTGAGCGTGCTCAGACTGCATCCGAGAACGACTGGACACCGGCTATGTGTGAAGGAGGACAAGACAGAACATATAAAGTCAGCGGGGAATGGAAAACATGACGCAACAAGGCTTAAGCTAAAGTCAAAGTGGACGTGTTTCTGTAGCGGCGACGAGCACAAGCTAAAAATACCACTTCATTATTACTTGACTAGAAATCTGACTTCCTGTCCAGTTCTGTGCTCACATCACAGCTGCATGAAAACAGCTTTCAAAGTAAATCTGGATCAAAACGCTGCGTCAACTCAACTCTTATGGCTGCAATCATACAGTTTTTCCAACAACAGCTGGAATAGTACACTGTTTTCCCTATGAAACCCTGGAAACAAGAATATGTGCGTGTTCTCTCTTACAGTCACGGAAACAATTATTAGACCATCAAAAGTCTTCAAAAACAATGGTTATGCAATCAAGTACTGACTTGTGTGTGTGTCATGTGACTAAAACAGAGAAAAGAAAACATGGAATGCCTAAAAGCACTGTTTTTGGCATAGCTATTGGTGTAAGAACTCAAGTAATGTTGGTTATTATCAAGAAAACATGTTAAATGGATAGATATCAGCTCTGAAATTAAACTACTATGAGCTATTTTTGTTGTTATCATTATATTTATAGAAACAAATGTACCTTTAGTTGGACCAGGCATTAAAATGAACAAGAAATTGAGGAAAACAAGGTTGGTCTAATTTTTTTCTGCGACTGTAAAAAGTAAAATTTAAAGTCACAATGGGGGCATTCCAAGAGCAAGAAGATTCCTGTGCCAAATTTGAACGTCCTCATCCAAGTAAAGATAGAAACGGAAAGCCTTAATTAAGGGCTCATTGAAATCTAAATAGTCTTGATCTGCTTTAACCCAAATATTCAGTACCATTAACCCTGTAAAGCCTGAACCATTAAATTATTGACAGAAAATTCCAGTTCCTTGAAACTGGAGCCTTTATTGGTCCTTCTGAACAACCCCCCCAAAAAAAGTTTTTTCAAATATCAATTTCCATGTATGACTTTCAATTTTGTATCATATTCAATACATCCGGTCTCAATGCTCAAATATTATTTTTGAACAAACACAAACATGTCTAACAAATTGGTAATTCCTTTTCTAAATGGTCACAGTTCCTCCTTCCTCATTAACCCTTTCATGCATTAATTATGAGAACCTTAATCAAGATTTTTTTCTGGGTGTTTTTATCCCTCTTTAGGCATAAAAATAACAATTCTATTGATTTTTTAGCCTATTTTTTTATGGAGTTACAAAAATGTCCACTCAGCTGGACACCATACGTTTAGTTTTAGAACCAAAGAAACTTGTATTTACTGATATACTGTGTGAAAACTATGAAATACAAACATTTTTAATGCTGCTAATCTGATTTTTTCTCTAATTTTAACATACCTGCATGGAGATAATATGCAAAAAAACAAACAAAACAAAAACAACTGTTAATTACAGTCTAATAACAATAAGCAGTTTTTTTTTTACTCTCAAACATCTTACTGCAGATCAGGTTTATCTAGAACAGCAAAGTTACAGTAATGGTATGAATTGCAGTGTATGGGATGATGCATTAGCATCCACTGTGTCGGCTGATATGGAACTAAAACCACAAAATCCATGAATATACAAGAGAACACTTTTGAACAGCTGTCCACTGTAGTGACCAGTGTGCATGAAAGGGTTAATGACAGTCTTTAATGTCACTGGAAAGGCCTCTGGTGAATGAATTTCTCCCCCTGGTGGATTATTTGTATATTACATGTATCTAATTGTATACATCAGGTTTTTCGAGACAAAAAATATCACACTGATCATGTAGAGGGCTTCAAAACTCATGTATCAAATATGATACGTTCAGCATTATAGGGTTAACATGGCAGACAGCTTACACCATCAGGTACCACATCTCTGAGATAGGAAAATGGAAGCAGGGTGCAGAAGTCTTTGCTGGTTCACACTGTTGAACTTCTGCAGGAGTGTATTAATGTCTCTGCAGTGTTAATTGAGTTTCCAAGGTGAGGAGGTGCCTGAAGCTCTGATTAATGGCCACATAAGCTAATAATATCCCAAGATATATTCATTACATTGGTAGAAAATATGACTTTGGTCTCCTCTCAGCTCTGTACCTGAAAATGTTTGTTCCTGGCACCGGGTGCTTCAAAGTATTTGGAAGGAGTGTAAAGTCTGGGTGGAATGGATGCATTTTCTGCCAAGTTTTCATTCCACTGTATATCCCCACCTCTGGATAACTTATGTTCTTCTGTTCCAACTTTTTTCCCCTCTTTGAGCTGTTTTTTTTCTGCAGGTTGCATGTTGAATTAGACGTTTCACAGAAGTAGTAGTTCTGTAATTGCCTTCATCGTGACAGCTCTACAAGAAACGGTATGTCCTAACGTTGACACAGTGGGTGGTTTGAGTCTGACTCACTAACATCAGAAAAACATTCAGCTGCATTCAATGGGCTGAGACGCAGCCGCTGGGAATGGAAAAATGAGGCAAAAATGGAAGCGCAAAAACCTGCAGTTCCTTTTACAGCCACTCCAAAAGGGAGTCAGTCCCCATAAACGCATGTTATAATGTCAAACTTTATAGCAGAAATAAATACGTTAAGAGAATGGTGCAATAATAGTGCCAATCTCTGCAGCTAATTTCCCATCGGTATCAACTGTGTGAGGATGAATATTTATATATCAGACCTGTTTGGAATACATTACAGTGGGAAGTTCTGTTGCCCTGTGGATTCGGTTTTGCTGCGTTTCCAGTACATGGTACCGGCTCAACCCGACTCGGCCTTTTTGCATTTCCATTACATAAAAGAACCTGGAATCTGGTACCTGGAACAAGTTTTTGGTATCTACTCCACCGAAGTTCCAAATCGGGGGAAGAGATACTAAAACGTGATGTGTGAACACTACTAGTGATGTGATGTTCACGAACGAATCGAATCTTTTGAATGGTTCTTTGAAATGAACGATGGGAACTGAGTCTATGTAAAAAGCCGTTGTTGTTTTGTACAATTCTTTCCGTATGTTTACACACATTTATTGTTCTTGTTCTGAAGGAAAATGCACTATAGTTGTTAAGGTATTTAAGTAATTGCAATGATAAATCCCTTTTGGCTTTTGTGCATTTTTTCTGTATGTTTACCAACATACTGTTCTTGTTCTGAGAATTGCACTATAGTTCAGGTATTTCAGTAATTTCAGTGATTAATCACTGTTGTGTTTTGTGCAATTTTTTCTGTATGTTAACACACATTTATTGTACTTGTTTTGAGGAGAATAAAATGCTATTTCATAAGAAAATGTTTTATTTTCTTCTTCATTTTTAGGCTACAGACTAGTCCACATAATGTACCGTGATGTTTTTGGTCCAATTCCAGCATTTGCCTAATGTCACCTCTCATGTCATGGATTTAGCCCACACATTTTAACTAACTATTGTTTTTTTATGGTAAGATAATATTTACTGCCGCGCCAATTAAACACCTTTAAAATGTAATGTCAATCATCACAAGTAGCCTATTTAGTTATTAAAACATTGGTGTTTCAAAATAATGCAAAAAACATAAAAGAGCCAGTCTTTTGAACGGCTCTTTTCAGTGAACGACTCCTGATTGAACGGCTCCCTTCAAAAGAGCCAAAAGTCCCATCACTAAACACTACAGACCACTGATTGGTCAGAACGTTGTCTCTGCATCATTGCGTTATCAATGTGCAACCCACCATTTTTAAAAAACAGATGCAAAGTTTACAGTAAATATACCGGTAGGCTAATTCACATGATCGCAACCCGCAAAACTACACCGTGGCCGGTTGACGAGATTCAGACATTTCTGTCGAAAAAATTCAGCCTGAGCTTGACGGGACAACAGGTAACGAGCGAGCTTATCAGCAACTCTCTGAGCAGACGACACGGAAGTTACGCGCTGCATCGCTATGACGACCAGGTAATGTAAAGTCAGTAGTATCCTGTAATGGAAACGGTCTCCAGGAATAGTATCTGGTACCTGAGTTGAGTCGAGTCAAGCTGGTTCCATGTAGTTGAAACGTGGCATTTGATAACTCATGTGACAGAGCTTCTGTTTATTGAATACATCATACATTTTCCTGACACACAGCTTTACTGTAATTGTGGTTAAGAATTCATACCAACAAGACCATCATAAGATTCAATTGTGCAAACAGGTCTTGCTGTTTACTAGCACTTTTACAACATCTAGTGAGTAACAAAAATGTACCTCGATTGGGGGTAGGAGTATATAAGTTTTTATTTCTTCCTACTCCTTTTCGAGCATGTTTAATTTAATTTACTTTATTTATTTATTGTTTACCAGAGGTGGGTAATCCCAGCTCCATGGAGTAAAAGTTCTGCCATGTATTGGTTCTACCTGTTCACTTAACACAGGTGATTCCACTAATTATCCCTTCATCTACCTGGATGAGGAGTTGTGCTCATCAAACTGGGCTGGTTCAGTGAGTGGTTGGAACAAATATATGGCAGGACTTTTACTCTATGGAGCTGGGATTACCCACCTCTGTTGTTTACTTATCAACCTTTCATGTATCATTACTGATATTTTGTTGGTTGATTTTGTTTTGATTTCACTGTTTACATCAGTAGTTCCCAACCTTTTTTGGCTCACGACCGCATTTTAACATCACAAATTTCTGGCGACCCCAGAACGGAGACATTTTTTGGCGAAAATTTATTTGTTTTTGATCATGTAATAATTTGCTATACTATGTTGCAAATACAGGTTAATTATAGAGGACATTTAGTCTATATAATGTATATTATTCTGGACAGAGGCAGTAAATCCAGGTGTAGATTACTACACAAAGTGAGAATTGGATTTTCCTTGGTCAGGATATGTACAGTCAGTCCAGCTTGGATTTACAAGGCTGACAATTAATACTGAACAAACAAGAACTCAAACTATGAATTATGAAAGAGCTTCAGCATCTGAAATCGACCACAATGAACATTTGACAGATAAACAGAACCACAGTGCTGCAGTTTCAGACTCACAGTTTGTCTGTTATGGATTGTGATTGTCTCTCTCAACTCACCATATATTTTTTATTGGTAAGTTTTTGGTTTTTTTTAATTACTAGAAGTGACCCCATTTGAATTCTAGGCGACCCCACGTGGGGTCCTGACCCCAAGGTTGAAAAACACTGGTCTACGTGTTTGAAATAAAGATTTCAATCAATCAATCAATCAATCAATCAATACCTACATCCATGCGGTATATTGTTTTTCAGCTGATTGACTCCCTGTAATGAGTGTGTTTATACATTCCACAGGGTTAACATACTATTAACATTTAACATTCATCAAGTAGCTGGAATAAGTTGGTTGGTGTGGTTTGGGTTTTCAATGACTCAGTTAGCTTGGCAAAATTCATCCCTTCTTCCACCCTCATGTCCATATACGGTCACTTCTGGCTCTAAAAAACTAAGATGACAACATTTTAGTGCCAAACTCGTGGCTTCAGTTCAAGTGGCGATCACAAACCAATGCATGACATCACAGTGGATACGCCCACTTTTTTTATCCAACAGTTTGTGGGACTGAACAGGGAAAGAAGGGAAAAGACCAAGACTGTTTTAAAGTCACTCAGAATTAGCTGCAGGCTGCGCTGGTCCTTATCTCTCACATAACTCTCCGTCTCTCCCCTCGTTCCGTCCCTTTCCTGCTGCCCGTTGCTCATCACTGGCACTGAGTGGGTACGCAGTGACTGATGGGCAGTACCCTCTGCTGTCTGCCTCCAGCAGGACCATCAGGGTAAAATTATGTAGTCTGAGATGGTAGCTGAGTGGTCATGACAGGCTCCAGAACCGCCTGCTTCCCCTGCTGTTTCAAGGGCATTTTATCCAAGTGAGGAAAAGGCACAAGAGTCTCAAGAAGAGCAGCTGTACATCATCTGCTGCGAGGAACGAGACAAGATAAAAACCAAAGAGGAGCCAAATCTATTACCTACAACAGGACACTAACCAAAATCCCTTTTGGGTTCAGGCCTTATAGGATCAGGGGTGTAAGAAAATATCGGTATCGCAATATATCGTGATATTTGACTTCATGATTCTGTATCGATATTAAAAAGTATTGTATCAATATTTTTAGGTATTTATTCCAATGCAGACATGGCGTAGGTTCATTTTTGTTTTTTGTTTTTCCAGCTCTTTTATTTCTATATCCACATGGGTATTTTGTTCTGTTGTTTGTTTACTAAAATAGCACTATTGTGATACTGCAGGTCATAAATGTCGTTGTTTGAAATTGATAATGCTGTTTTGTTAAATAATGGATAATTCAATCATCCTGAAAACACGTTCTATTGTCTGAAAGAGGCAGATGTTTTTTTTTTGTTTTTTTGTTTGGGAATGCACAAAAATAATATTCTGATATTGGATGATTCAGGGACTGAACACGATGTATTCTTTTCGCAATACAATACAAACATTTAAGCAGGATCTGAAACTGCAATGTCTGTAAAACATTATTTATTTATTTGTGTGTTTTTTTGTACTGGTAAAGCCACATGTTAAAACTTTATTTATCCAAACGATGCACTGTAAGTTTTTCCAGAAAATAATCTTTTAAAAAAAGAAACAAAACAAAAAGTATCGCCATGTTAACAGTATTGTGATATATCGCAATATATTGTATTGGGATCCTAGTATTGTGATTTGTATCATATTACCAGATTCTTGCCAATACACAGCCCTACTGCCGATGGGAACAAACTTGCTTCAGGCTATGTTTTCAGCAAAGCGACAGAAGAGGAACAACTATTTATGTGTTACAACATAAATAAAGGTGTCCAAAGCCCTACATAACCTTACCCCCTCTTACCTGACCGTTCTACTACACCGCCACTCCCCTACTCGCCGCCTCCGCTCTGCAGATGCTAACCTTCTCACCTCCATCACCAAGACTAAGTTCCGTACCCTGGGTGACAGAGCTTTTGCCATCGCTGCCCCAACCCTCTGGAACTCCTTACCCATTCACATCCCGAACTCCGACACACTCGCCTCATTCAAAAGCCAACTCAAATCCCACCTCTTCAGATCATCATTCGAAAACTGACTGCCTGTTCAATCTCATCCACTCTCATCTATCTTCTCGTGTGTTTTCTTTTGTCTGTATTCGTCTCTGTACTTGTTCTTTGATTACCATTTAGTATTAACTCTGTATCTGCCTACCCGTTTGATGTATGTTTGTCCCTTGGTTGTTTATTGTAAAGCGTCTTTGAGTACTTAGAGAAGCGCTATATAAAACCAATGTATTATTATTTATTATTTTTTAAAAGCTGGGATTTCACGTCCGTTTATAAAGAGAACAAAACTACAGTTAATGGTAAAAGTGCAAACGCTGGTTACTTTCACATCAAGGTTGTGGATCCAGTTTAAAGGTGTTCAAATGCTTTTGGGGGCTCTAATTGTAGAAATGGAAAATAATATGCATATTTACTAATGTATAATAACCTGAAAATATAGATTCTTGTATTTTGCCTTAAAATGCATTACCATCATCTAGTATGATGGAGTGTGGGCCTAAGTTACTTTTATTTTCACAAAAAGCCCAAAATGGACAAAGAAAACACAGGGTCTAGAGCAGGGGTCTCAAACGTGCGGCCCTCCAAAGGCTCCAGTCCGGCCCGTGGGATGAATTTGCAAAGTGCAAAAAATTCCACAGTCAAGGCTGTTGAACTCATAATAGCATCATAGCATAACAGCATAATGACCTACAAAAAATAATGACTATATTTTCTTTTGGTTTTGGTGTGAAAAAAATAATATGATATTAGGCTAATAAATAATGACAACTTCAAATTTTTGTCTTTGTTTTAGTGCAAAATAACCTTTCAATTCTGAAAATATTTGTATTTACAAACTATTCTGTTACGATAAAATGTGAATAACCTGAACAAATATGAACAACCTGAAGAAAATTAAGCACAATTTTAACAATTTGCCTGCTACTTAGTGTTAGTGTTTCGCGTCTTTAGACCTGATCCATAAATAGGATCATCCCGAAAATGTCACAAAGTTGTTGGACTGACAATTTTTGTTTCACCTAAAGGAAAACTGTTTCTCTGTAGAGCACATGCAGCCATCAGCACTGAATTAAAGAATACCAGAGATGCCAAAGGTTTCTCAAAATGATCAATAGGGGTGTTAGAAAATATCGGTTCTGCAATATATCGTGATA
The DNA here is from genome assembly GCF_902148855.1 of Sphaeramia orbicularis. Taxonomy (NCBI): domain Eukaryota; kingdom Metazoa; phylum Chordata; class Actinopteri; order Kurtiformes; family Apogonidae; genus Sphaeramia; species Sphaeramia orbicularis. Next base: position 6,656,880 of record NC_043961.1, on the reverse strand, counting down.
TTTCAGTTCACAATACTGTATCGATATTAAAAAGTACTGCATCGATATTTTTAGGTTTTTATTCAAATGCAGATATGGCAGAGGTTCATTTTTGTTTTGTTTTTTTTTCTTTTTTTAAAATATCTTATTTATTATTACCATGAACACTGTTTTACTAAATAACAGTTATTTGAAGCATCCTGAAAACACTTTTCACTGTCTGAGAGGCAGATGTTAGTTCCTTTGTTTGGGATTGAACTAAAATACTGTTCTGATGTTAGTTCTGAACTAATAGAATATGAACATTTGAACAGGATCTTAAACTGTAATGTCTTTAAAACAGAATTTCAGTTTGAACACAGGAACATTTTGTGATAAAGCATTAGATCTTGCTCTGATCAAATAAAAATGTGTTTAGTATCTGTCAATTCTTCCAGGAAACAATCATTTAAAAAAAAAAAGAAACAAACGAAAAAAATTGCCTTTTAACAGTATCATGATATATCATAATATATCGTATTGTGATCCTAATATTGTGATTTGTATCATATCGCCAGATTCTTACCAATACACAGCCCTAAATAGGATCATCCCAAAAATGTCAAAAGTTGTTGGACTGACAAAGAAAATGAAATGTCAGTTTTTGTTTCACCTAAAGGAAAACTGTTTCTCTTAAGAGCACATGCAGCCGTCAGCACTGAATTATAGAATACCACAGATACCAAAGGTTTCCCAAACAGATCAACCCACAGAAAGCATGACGGACACGAACCTACCGTCAGTACACAGGAGTAAAGTACAGCTGACTCCAGGCCTGATCTGCCTGAGGATAACCTGCAATGTTTAAATCCCACTATTCCAGACAGAGGTCCAAGCGGGCGAATGACAGCAGACCGGTCTCTTTTCGGACTAGAAGCATGGATCTAGTTATGCTTTGTGTAGGCACCACCCTGCCTGGCGTTCTGCTGCCAAGCCTCCTCTTCTGTGGTGGAGAACACACACTGAGCCTATTGACGGACAGGCAGCACCTCTGTCTACGCACTGCCTCTGGGTGCTGTTGATGTTGGCATCCAATAAAGACTGCCTTTCTCTTTGCTGCATGTCCCCCCCCTGCCCTCCTGCTGGAGTTTTCACCTCTGCCAAGGAGAGCGCTGAGGCTGGAATGGAAGAAAGGTTGTGTGACGGCGTTGTGCCGGCTGTGTGTGCCTGTCTGTCAGGGGAAGGGAGTGGCAGCCTAGTGTGACACACTTGATTACCCCGGCTGATTGGGGATTATTTTTGGCTTCCAATGGCACCCTGCTTAAACTGAAACTCTACGCTGTGTTTTCTCCCTTTAATTATCTCATCCTTTCCCTTTAGTCACTACTTCAGTTCATCATCTTTCCACACCACATCGCTTCTATTTTATTTACTGTAAAGCATGTTATCAAACAGCAACCGCTCCTAAAAGTGTAGCGCATTGTACCTACAGCTTCCTTCTCTTCTTGTCACTCAACACCTTCTTTGAACATAAAAGAAACAGGGGAGTAGGATGGTTTGACTCCTACTGAGATAATAGTTAAATACAGGAAGGATGAAGCACAACTCATGTTAATGAAAAAGCACTGTGAGGAACTTGGATTGACTCAGTGATGAATGAATATTTAACCCTTACAGTGCCACAAAAGGGTTTTCATCAGTCTTTTCACTGCAAAAATCCAAATCTGACCAAGTGTATTTTTCTAATTTCTAGTTAAAATATCTCATCACACTTAAAATAAGACATAATCACCTAAAGAAGAACTTTTCAGTGAGATATAAGAATTGATTTTTAGACAATAGATCTGGAAAATCTGATTACAACAAATCTTACCAAGATAATTTTCACTTGTTCCTTTGGCAGATTTTTTTATTTTTATTTTTTTGCTTGAATTAAGAAAAAAAAAAAAATGAGTTAAGCAAAACAAAATCTTGAATTAAGCAAAAAAAACAAAACAAAACAAAACAAAACAAAAAACAAAACTTAAATTATGTACAAAAAAATCTTGTATTAAGCAAAACAAAATCTTGAAATAGGCAAAAAAAAAAGCTTTAATTATGCAAAAAAATTCTTGAATTAAGCAAAAAAAAAAGAAAAAAACCCCCCAAAACTTAAATTATGCAAAAAAAAAGAAAAAAAAAATCTTGAATTAAGCAAAAGAAAATTCTTGAATTAAGCAAAACAAACAAACAAACAAACAAACAAACAAACAAACAAACAAACAAACAAACAAACAAACAAAAAATTCTTGAATTAAGCAAAGAAATCTGCCAATGAAACAACTGAAAATTATCTTGGTAAGATTTCTTGAAATCAGATTTTCCAGATCTGTTGTCTAAAAATCAGTTCTTATATCTCACGGAAAAGTTTCTCTTTAGGTGATTATGTCTTATTTTAAGTGTGATGAGATATTTGGACTAGAAATGAGAAAAATACACTTGGTTAGATTTAGATTGTTGCAGTGTATTGTCTTGAAACCTGTAATTCTTAATTTCTTCTGTGTTTTCTGTTCCTTCCATTAACCTTCCTGTCATTTACTTAAAGGGCTCATATTTCTCTAAACCCGCTTTTCTTAGTCTGTGGGTAATTTATTTGTGTATTTGGACCCTAATAGTTAATAGAGTTTGAATTTGAACCCTCCAGGTGCTGCAAAACTGTCTTTATATTAATTTTAGCAAAAATCCAGTGGGTTTCTACAACCTGTTTGAAATCCTTCTTGATTTAAAAGTAGTTACATCATGACATTTGCACATATCAGGTCCAGACTTCTGATGAACATTTCACCAGTTCAATATAATTGTTTGTCAGCAGCAGCGGTTGTAGTCCATACTCAAAATATGGACAAACTTGGAGCCCATTACCTAAAATGTTCAGTTGTTGGTTGAACAGGACAGAGCAGCACAGCCAACAACCTGGAGGGGGCGGGGCCTGTAGTGGCTCATGTGCATTTAAAGGGCCAGCGCTCCAAACCACCTTTCTGGTGTCATTACTCAGAAATAGGGTTGAAGATGGACCTGTGGAGTTGAATGAATGAAGAATTCAGACCCAAGCAGAGCATTTACAGTTTATGGAGACCACAGGGAAATTTTGGAAAATGCATAATTCTGTTTAAAAAAGAAAAATATCACTCCTTTAAGAAACATTGCATGAAAATAAAACCTATGTTTGACTCAGGGTTTCTTATGTTGATAACGAAACATTTAGCTGCCAGTGCGGTAATGTTTTCCCCTTTAGGATTATTAATCAGTCTTGAAAAGTAACATTCTTAAGTGTTGTTTATCAGCTCCTCACTCAATACAGTGGATCAGATAACCACATCTGACATTAAGGGTTTTGATAGAGAACCCCAAAAGGTATCTCATCTTTAAACTTCCTGTTATGCCTTATGGCAACTTTAAGCTACTTTTGTTTTTCTAACACCTTTATCCTTAATTTTCCTGTGTTGAAAGAAAATGAATAACAATACATTTTCCACAAAAGTTCATAAAAGCTGTGATAAACTCAGCCGCCCAGAGCTATATTACATCATCAACTAGCTGAATGGAACACAACCTTTAATAATTAAAGAGCTGATGGAAAAAAAAAAAAAAAAATCTAGCCAATTGGTGAGTAAATACTGGGCTCACAGTCTTAAAATGATGCACAACTTCAAATAATTGCCAATATTTCTTCTGAAAGTAGAAATAATGGATGAATAACATGCTAATTTATCCATAATATAATTAGGTGGGTTAATACCATACAGTTTTAAGCTTGTTGCATTTCCCAAAGAAGCCAAAAAAGAACATTCAAGTAGGAGAAATGTTTCTTACTGCATCTTTCTGGCAAAATCCCAATTCTCCTCTTAGTATTGAAATACCTCAGCTGGTTAGCTGCGTTTCAGAAGTGAACTCTGAAGTGTAGCTGAACTGTTTCACTCCTGTGTTTATAAATGTCTGCCATGCACTGATATCAGATACTGTAGGATTATTTTTGGTGTCATTAGTCTCTTTTCCATGGACCCTCAAATTGTGTGAATGTAACTTGCGCATAAAAATGTACCAAATGGAAAAACAACAATTTCACCAAAATCCTCAATTTTTGATTAAAAGTTTTTGTGCTGGCAAGAGGTGGTTTTTCAGGCTTAACACAACTGGTATAGTATGCTGCAAAAACTGCAATGGAAAGACCTTTGTCCGCAACTAGAGTCAGGTGATTAAAAAAAAACAAACAAAAAAAAAACTCATGTTGACAGATTTTTAAAACAAGAGAAGAAGATGAGTTTTAAAAGAAACATGGCAGGAAACGGAATCATTTTTTAATTTAGTCCAGGATAGTTTGGTAATATATAATAATAATAAATATGTCTGTAAATCATCATGATATTTATGTTCATCGCCATGTTTATGGAATGACTTCTTGTGTCATTTTGCCATAATAAATAAACAAATCATCACATTTGTGATTTAATGGAAAAACTGACATTACGCACTTCTGTTTTTTTGACATTTAGTAAATATTGGTAAAGTTTTGCACGTAAATCCAATGGAATAATAACGAATATATCTGTAAATCAACCTGATTTTTTTGTTTGTCACCATGTTTATGGAATGACTTCTCATGTAATTTTGCGATAATAAATAAACAAATGATCGCATTTGGGATTTAATGGCAAAACCGACATTACGCACTTCTGTTTTTTCAACATTTAGTTAATATCGGTAAAGTTTTGCGCGTTAAGTCCAATGTAAAAACGACTATTGTCTACGCTGATTTCAAGTAACACTGTCGACAGCAATTATTCTGAAGCACTTGTCAGAACAATGCAGTTATATACTGCCAGTTGCCAGTAGATTTTAACATTTTTGCATGATTATTAGGAAGAATACTCACATTCATCAGCTTCTTTCCCTGCATTAGCTCAAAGCATCCTGTGAAGCTTCATCTTCAACACCTAACCTGCACTCTATTGACAAGACAAGCACTACTCAGTGATCCCCAAAAGAAAAGCAACACCCATTGGGTCGGCCCAAAGGGGGGAATTAGGATTATCAGAATGACACACAAGCTTCCCAAGGCATCATCAGCAATAACCATTACACAACCAGCAGCCATTAATCCAGCAGTATTGCCTAATCGTACAACTCACATTCATATTCTTTATATAATCCCTAATACTCCGCTACCATATGTTAAATGCAATCTGCATAATGTACACATATACATAAATTTGCTGATGTACACTTAAGACTGCTTTAAATTGTGTTCAGATACACGCAGCTATTGCCGGTAAACACCTTATTTGCATTTTCAATATATCTTGCCAGGCGAATTCTGTCCTGTAGGTCTGTGCAGCATTTGTAATTAGACTAATTGAGAGTCCCATCTGGCAAAGCTGTCAATATTAGTCTTTACGAGCATCACAAACAGGCCCTACCTCATGCATACCAACATCAGTACCTGCTGCCGGTCAGGATACCTCAGATTAGCTCTATTCAAGACTGAAAAGATATGGTTTTACCGCAATTTAAAAGGAATCAGTCAGGTCTGTTCTGAAGCCGAGTCAAGCACAGGTCACTAAAATGCTTACTCTGTCTTCGTATATCCTCAACAGTTGTGATGAAGAGGCCTCTGGCTGATACTTCTTGCCCCTAGAGATCCATTCTCGCTCCCTTTTAGCACTTCCTCTTAGGATGTGACCTTTACTACCCTTCTGAACCAGCACTTCCCTCTATTTAACTACACCCTCCAAAATCCAGAGTTACGATGACTCGCTTGTTTTATTTTTGTCAAGGATGTTCCCACTGTTGAAACCGCTTCTGCTGAACCACAAAAGCACAGCAAATGGGAGGTGTTGGAACACGTAGGTCATAATGGTGTGATATAAACAATCACAGTGAATAATGTCACGTAACAGGGTGTGAGAGGTGTGGTTCTGCTGCTTTTCCAGGAAAGCGAAACTAAAAGCTTACGCTCCACTTGACTGACAATGACTCGCAGGATTATCAAGCTAATGACAAAATATGTACAGTATGTGTCTTATCTGTAAACGCAGCGGTGGTGTAACCCCGTGGTACCTCTAATATAAGATTCTGCATGGTTGAAAGGATCAGATTCATTTATGTCTCAGAGGAACACTAAAATCTCAGCAATTTTCCATTCCAGTGAAATATGATTTGGACAGTCAGCACAAGTTATTTCCCTGAGCTAAAAAATATGGAGGTCATGAAGACAGGAATATTTGGTAATTGTTTTTAAGGATGAGAAAGTGAACAGTACAATATATCAGAAAGAACAGGAAGGAAGGTTTTCGTACTATTCCATCATCGATTTCTAGAAACCACTTTTGAAAGCCATCATTTGAGCCATTTGTCAGAACATAGCTGAGACCCACAGGTCCCTACGGCGACCCGTTATCCGGAGCTACACAGTACTTTTGCAAATACGCCAACTGGTGTCTCAGCCAGACGCCCACAGCCAGAATTCCCATAAGACTGTAATGTTTTTTCTACAGAAGACTTGTTGTGTCCTGAGGGGACACATGTGGCTTCCAAATATCTGTCAAACAGGCAGCCAAATGCCCTGACAAGGCCCGCCGGCATTCACGTAATCACCAGGTAGGAACACTCCTCCCTCCTGTGTTTCTCTTTCCTTTCCTGAAGTTTATCTGTACAGCCAAGTAAACCCTGACGTTGCTTTTCCTGAAAGAGATTATGACTGGGATGGAACTAAACTGGACTTGTATAAGGATATCTTAACACTTCTATGTTAACCCTGTAACGCCAAATGTATCATATTTGATACATGAGTTTTGAAGCCCTCTACATGATCAGTGTGATATTTTTTGTCTCGAAAAACCTGATGTATACAATTAGATACATGCAATACACATATTTTTATACTTGATAATAAATAATACAATACTGTAAAAATAATACAGTATTGTATTATTTATTATCAAGTATAAAAAAAAAAAAAAAAAAAAAAAAAAGCACTCGTGCCTCACAGCAAGAAGGTCCTGGGTTCGATTCCAACACCAGTCGACAGGAGGTGGGACCTTTCTGTGTGGAGTTTGCATGTTCTCCCCGTGTCTGCGTGGGTTCTCTCCGGGTACTCCGGCTTCCTCCCACCATCCAAAGACATGCACTGATAGGTTAATTGGTTAATCTAAATTGCCCATAGGTGTGAATGTGAGAGTGATTGTTTGTCTCTATATGTTCAGCCCTGAGATGAACTGGTGACTTGTCCAGGGTGAACCCCGCCTTCGCCCCTATGTAGCTGGGATAGGCTCCAAGTGACCCCCGTGACCCTAGTGAGGATAAAGCGGGTTCAGAAAATGAATGAATGAATGAGAAAATAATATGATGATAACAAAAATGTTTTGCTGAAAGTCTTTTATTCTAACCTTTGTATTTACTCACAGCTTTAATGAACATTTACATGATCAGCAAATTAAATATATGAAAATACCTGATTTTCACAGAAATAAGCAAAACACAGATAATATTATATTAACATTATGATAAATCCTTTGGGGAAGGTTAAATGTTAAGAAAAATTAATTTTGGAGTTTCCACAAAAATAGTTACAGGAAAAATCTGTTGTAAACGAGGCTATGACCACACCTACTGAAATGATAACTGCAATGTTTATACCTTAAATCTACACTACACTGCAGTTTTAGACTTCAGGAAACATTCCTCACCCTCCTGTAGTTTATTGTAAACTCTGAGATTGCATAAACTGGATGGACTGACAGGAGATACCACAGATATGGACACTGATGAGCAGCCATGACTCAATCTGGCCTGATTCATTGTGGTTCATCATGTGACTCTCCAGGACAAAACAAGACACAAGCTTTGACTACTGGCACCTTATTTAAAAAGTGTAACATAAGTAAGGACTGAAGGACTGTAAAAACATATTCTAACTGAAAAAAAATTATAAAGACAGAACAATGAGTTTTTAATGAACAGTTATAAGTTTTTACATTTTGCTTTGTATTTGTTTTGCATCTTGTGACACATTTATTTGCTTATTTTGGTCTGGTATTGCAAATTGTTCTGCATCATTTTATCAGGTACATATTTACCTATGTTTTGGTTTTGTATTGATTTTGTATTATCCTTGGATGTATTTAGTTTGGTTTGTCTGACTTTATACAGTATGATTTTATAGCTAGTTGTATATTGTGAACTATTAAGGCTATTATTATTTAGAAGGGGGCAGGAAATATACAATTTTCTTCATCCTGCTCCTTTTCGAGCATGGGTGCGTAAATGATTGTTCACTTGATGATTATTGAATGTCTGCTGATGAAATGCACAACCATGAACGAAAAAAAATTACATTTTAAAATACTGTTTTAAAATGTAAACATATAAGTGTAAAATTGCTGAAGTGTTTTCATTCGTGCAAATAACAATTTAAATAATAATAGTCTCAACCTCCAAGACTTAAGGGAACAAATAAAAGGAGGTTTTAAGAAAAAAGCCAACCTTTCAGATACTGCATTTTCTAATTAAACTGCTTGGCTGCATGACAGAGATGCTTAAGGCAAATGCGGCAACATACGCCCTGTTTGAGAAGCATTTTGAGATCTTGTCTGCATAAGCCAACCCATTTTATCCCAATGCACTCAACCCCACATTTGTGACATTTTATAAAGCATACTCAAGGAATTATTATCCGATCTGAGTGCGGTCTGCTGTCGAACTCCAATCCAATTCGCATCAGAATGAGAAATGACTCAGGAAATGAGCAGTTTTTGCTAAATGTGAAATACAAACAACTCAGATCAGTCACTGTTGTCTGGAGGTACCGCAGTGCATCACCTCTCTTTACGTTCCAGCATCTGGAAGTGGAGCATCTTTAGCTCTGGAAGTGTTTTCCTTCAGCGGGAACACATGGAAAAGCCAGCAGCCAAGCCACAATCACCCTGGGCCATTGGGCTTCAAATGCACAACCCAACCACAAGTGGAAAAACTCACAAAAACAAGTCAACTCTCCATTAATTCTAATACTGTGTTCCACATGCCTGGTATGTGGCGATATATTTACGTGCTTTCAGTTTTGGGGTTCCTTTAGAACATGGGTGTCAAAGTCATTTTAGTTCAGGGGCCACATACAGCCAAATATGATACAAAGTGAGCCAGACCAGTAAAATAATATAAATAATAGAATAATAACTTTTGAGTGAAAAAAGTAAAATTCTGTGATGAAAATGTTTACATCTACGAATTGTACTCAAACATAACATGAACAAATATGAACAACCTGAACATTCTTAAGGAAAATAAGTGCAATGTTAACAATATTACACCTTAGTTTATTATTTACCCATATGCATCACAACTTAGAGATCACAGTGGATCTAAAAATACTCAAAACATTCAATAACAGACAGAATATTAATAAAATTCCACATACTTCTCTTAAGAGTTTTCAGGTGATTCACTTTTTTTTTTTGTAAAAGGCTAGTCTGTAAATGTAAACATTTATGTAATTTTTGTACACTAAAAAAAAAGAGAAAAGTTTACAGTTTTTATTATTTATAGGTTATTATGGTAGTATTTTACTGGTCTGATCATTTTCAGATTGAATTGACCTAAAATGCTTTTAACATCCTTGACTGTTCATATCTTCAATGTGATTTTTGCATTTCACAAATTCATCCCAGGGGCTGGATTGAACCCTTTGGAGGGCCAGATTTGGCCCCTGGGTCACATGTTTGACACCAGTGGTGTAGAGCATAGGTGTCAAAGTCATTTTAGTCCAGGGTCCAAATTCAACCAAATTTGGTCTGAAATGGGCCGGAACAGTAAAATAATAACATAATTATATAGAAATAATGTCAATTCCAAACTGTCCTTACTTGAAGAAAATTTTTACATCTACAAATTGTCCTTTAAAACAATGTGAATAACATGAACAACCTACAATTTTTTAAGAAAAATAAGTGCAATTTTAACAATATTGTGACATTTCAGCAGAATAAAGTCACAGAAGAGAAAACGGTCCTAATACGCTGCACAATTACAAGAAGGCAGATTTATTAACTTTCATTAACAACGCGTATGTAAAACAGCACAGACCGTTCAGTCATGGTGTCAAACTAAAACATTCCCTCCACCCAATCAACTCAGCTACTCACACAACATGAGTCACATGACTACACAACACATAACAGGAACTAGCTTTTAACGCATATTTTCAACATGCAAAGTAGCACACCGTCACATGATTCAGCAACGCTGCAAACCACGAGGGTCACATGACTCGGCACAAAACGTCCAACAATGCAATCAGTGTGGCTCGCTACAAAATTATGCTTCAGTTCATCATTTCCACATGTACATTACAACTTATAGATAACAGTGGATCTACAAATACACAAAACATTTAATAACAAGAAGAATATGGGTATAATTATGCAGTTCTTCTGTCTAAGATTGTTATGATTGTTGATATTTGTATTATTATGCAAGTTTTGCTTGTTGGCATATATGTTACATTTCATTGCATGTTCGGAATAAATAACTAAATCAAGTCAAATCAAATCACAATTCCACTTACTTCTCTTAAGACATTTCAGGTTTTTCATATTTGTTCAGGATATTTACATTTTTTCGTGAAATGATAGTCTGTTTTAGTGTAAATGCAGGAAAATGACATGAAAATATTTACATACAAAGAGAATAATTTGGAGTTATGAGTATTTATAGGTTATTATGAAAATATTTTTCCCAGTCTGTATGTGGAACCTGAACTAAAATTTTTGTGAATATCTTAAGTGAAATTTTTGCATTTCACAAATTCATCCCATGGGCTGGATTGGAACCTCTGGCGGGCTGCATTTGGCCCCCGGGCCACATGTTTGACACCCCTGCTTTAGAGATTATAGAGCAGTGGTTCCCAACCTTTTTTGGCTCATGACCCCATTTTAACGTCACAAATTCCTGACGACCCCAGAATGGAGACATTTTTTTGCGAAAATTAATTTGTTTTTGATCATGTAATATTTTGCATTACTATGTTGCAAATAAAGGTTAATTTTAGAGGACATTTAGTCTATATAAATGTATATTATTATGGACAGAGGCAGTAAAGCCAGGTGTAGATTACTGCACAAAGGGAGAATTGGATTTTCCTTGGTCAGGATATGTACAGTTGGTCCAGCTGTGATTTACAAGGAGGACAATTAATACTGAACAAACAAGAACTCAAACTATGAATTATGAAAGAGCTGCAGCATCTGAAACTGACCACAATGAACATTTGACAGATAAACAGAACCACAGTGCTGCAGTTTCACACTCACAGTTTGTCATGTCTTTTTATGGACTGTAATTGTCTCTCTCAACTCACCGTATATTTTTTTTTTATTCGTAAGTTTTTCTTAATTTTTTATCAGTTACTAGAAATTTCAGGCGACCCCACGTGGGGTCCTGACCCCCAGGTTGAAAAACACTGTTACAGAGGTTACTTCATTCATTCATTCATTTGCTTGTTTTGAGCAGAAGAAAAAAATGTAACAATTTTTTTTTTTACAAGGAAATAATATCTGAGCAAATACATTCATAAATAAAGATGATCAAGACAAAATAGCAATTGCATGTACACTAGTAATAACAAAATAAATTCATTATGTACAACTCAAAAAGGAGTGGGAAGAAGAAAACTTATTAAATCCCACCCCCATCTCACATTTATACAACAGAACACATTACTTTTGCTTCCTTAATGATATAGTAACACCTTCACTACTGAACAATAGAAATAAAAACAAACAGGCAAATGTTTATCACATGGTTTGCTAACTCTACGCCAACTTGACTCTGGAATTTATTTGCAACTAAGGTAAACTCATAAAGTTCCTCCAGAGACAAAGCCTTTAAAATGCCACGCCAACTTTCATGTGAGGAAAGTGAAGTTTTCCACGGATGTCAAGTGTTCGGCATAAACTCAAGTCTCCATTTAACTTGGCAAGACCGGAGGAAAAGCATGCCCACTATGAAAGCAGCATTCAGTTTATGAGCTGAAAAACACAGACGCACTGAGCGAATATTCAAATGCATCCTGTTTGGGCACGCCACTCACAAAAACACGATTCATCTACCATTTTATACATGCTGTTTGTGATAAATGTTGCCACTTTGGCTGCCACAGGCACAAAATACAAACCCACCAAGTAAAGCAACATTTAAAAAAACACCAATGACAATCAGAGTAAAAAGCAAAAAAAGTGGTAGATCTTTCATGAAAATCTTTAGCGATGCTTCGAAACCCTGCAAAGGCAACAGATTCATCTGCTGTAAAGCCTGAAACACCAATGAAGGCTTTTATTTCCAGTGTGATGCCTGTCTGCTCAAAGAACCAGTTATCATTCCATGCTGCAGCTGCACCAGCACCAGCTATGGAACAAAAAGAACAGCTAGTAGCAGCAAGCATCACCCTCCTACACAAGGACATATGTTAGACACTAGTCACTTTCCACTGACCCTCAAACTGCACGAATATAACATGAGCAAAAAAATGTACCTAATGGAAAAACGACAATTTTGCCAAAACTCTCATTTGTCAAATAAAAGTTTATGCGCTGGCAAGAAGTAGATAGATAGATAGATAGATAGATAGATAGATAGATAGATAGATAGATAGATAGATAGATAGATAGATAGATAGATAGATAGATAGATAGATAGATAGATAGATAGATAGATAGATACTTTCTTCATCCCATAGGGACATTTACAGGTTCCAGCAGTATCCATAAGTTTAAAAACAACAATAGTAAAAGGTGGTTTTTCGGGCGTAGCGCAAATGGTATTTCACGCAAAACTGCAATGGAAAGACCTTTTTCTGCAACTGGAGCCACATGAATAAAAAAAAACAAACAAACAAAAAAAAACAGATGTTGATGGATGTTACAACAAGAGAAGAAGAAGAGTTTTAAAAGACACTTGGTGCGGTATGTGTGAACTCACCAGGAAACTGAATATATTTTTGATTTAATGAGATTGTGATTGTGAAAGCTATCCTACAAAGATTACAAAATAAACACAACACGTCTTTGCTTGAAACAGGACCAAACACTGTCAGGCCACACAGGGAGTTTTTCTACGACTTCCATCCACACCTGCCCCTCCCTCGTCTTTACAACCACAAGAAGTTCTTCTCCTGTTTCCTACAAACCAACCACTGCTGTAATGTTTCTGCTCATGTTGCACTGGATCCACATAGATCTTTGGGAACATTACACCTCATGTTTATGCCATTATTATGTCCTTTTATCGACACTGTAAGCCCGGACTTTGTGTTTACTAAAATGCTTTAACTACGATGTGCTTAAATGATTTCAGTTTTATTCCATTACTATAAAATGTTCAGTATATTCTACTAATTTGTAGACATAGTCGAAAGTACAAAAACAGTTGAAGTTGAATGGATTTAAATGACTCAGTTTTAGTCATGACCACACCTTTTTATCTGTGCATTGCATTGTGGGTATTTTGCATGTTGTTGTAAATGTGTTCTTTTTCTGTGCAGGGGTTCAGCGGGGTTGTGGTGTTAGTGTTAATTTGGACTGAATGTGTGTATGGAAATGTTTATTGGCTTTTTTGTGTTTGTTTTTGTATTTTTGTAGAGCTGCACCATGAGTCAGAGCCAGAGGACAAACAATAGATTTACTGTTCAGCAATAATTGAGTTATTAAATGTAGATCTTTATGCTTTGCCAAATTAAAAGCACTTCCTGTATTGACAAATTACAGTGAACAGACTTCCTGCCTAACTTCCATCCACATTACAATATATTAAGTTTAATAATTACACAACACTGTAAGCCTGGATAAGTAGTGTTTACTAAAAAAATTTGAGTCAAGTGATTGCACTTAAATGATTTGAGTAATGATCGACTAATCAATTAGTTTAGGTAGGTTCAACTTTAATGCTAAAAGTATTGAACTATTAATTATTAAGTAGAAAACACTAACACACAAGTTATTTGTACTTTAAATCTGTTGTAAAATCAACCCCACTATCCTACCATTCAACTCAGCAGTTTAGGTTACATTGACTAATCTTCTTAATTGCAGCCAGAATAATTTATCATTGATAAAATAACTTTTTACAAGTTAATCAAACTCAAAATCCTATTCTTGATCAAAATAGTTACAAAGTTATTGTACTTAATATATTGTAGCATGCATGGATGACAGCCCTGCATTACTTGCCAGTACAGGAAGTGCTTTTAATTTGACGAAATATTTGGATTTCCATACAAAAACAGTCTTAGATGAGCAGTAAAGCCATAGTTCTTCCTCTGGCTCTGACTCATGGTGCAGCTCTACAAAAATACAAAAACACAAAAAGGCCAATAAACACTGATATACACACATTAAATCCAAATGAACACTAACACCACAACCCCGCTGAACCCCTGCACAGAAAAATAACACATTTTCAACAACATGCCCAATACCCACAATGCAATGCGAAGATAAAAAGGTGTGGTCATGACTAAAACGGAGTGATTTAATTCCATTCAGCTTAAACTTTTTCATACTTTCAACTATGTCTACAAATTAGTAGAATATACTGAACATTTTATAGTAACATCATAAAACTTAAATCATTTAAGTGCATTGTAATTAAAGCATTTTAGTAAATACAAATTCTGGGCTTACAGTGTAACTTCCATGCACATTACAATATGTTAAGTTTAATAATTACACAGAGCAATTTATATTGCAAAAGATTTTAATTTAAATCAACTTGTAATTGAGTCCAGTGAACTGATGATATTAAGTCTCATGATTATACAAAGTAATTGACATTGCAACAAATTTCGAAGTTAAATTAACTTGGCATTTAGTGTGTTGAACTTAAATTAGCAATTCCATTCAAATCAAGCATTGAAGTTTAATACACTCAAGTTTTCATTACTCCAATTTTTTAAGGCAACCGGTTTACTCAATTTTTTTTAAGTAAACTCAACTTATCCGGTCTTACAGTGTATGAATGTAGTTTTAACAGACATCATTTCCTCTGTGATTCTAAAGCCCCTGCCTGTAATAACACCCAGAACCTCCTCTTGTGTCTTCAGTTGACTTCAGTCGTACTGCAGCCTTGTGGTAATAGTAAAACTAAAACACTATGACACGCTATCGCTCTCAATGTACAGTGTCTCCACAACTCCTGTTATGCCTGCTGACAGTAATTGTGGTAATAATTGGAAGAGACAGAGCGAGCACCAGCAGAATAATCCCCTGCAGCTTTTCCCTGCCACATGTTACCAGGCCTTATGGCAACCTGTTGACACCAATCCCACAGACCCAGTGGGCCAGTGCTGGGCATGCGTAAACAACCCATAATCTGCATCGCACGCTGGCTGAACCACACAGCTCTTCACTGAGCGGACCAGAGAAAGTGGATTATGTCTATACAAAGGCAGATTTGATACCTGGTTAACAGCCACATTCACAACAATAGCTCTGGGCTCCTCCACTGTAACTAAAATAGGAAAGTAGTTTGGACAGAACCTTCCTAAATGTTTTATGAGCTAACGTAGGCTAAGTGTCCTTTGATAGTTTCAGTGGTGTAGTGGTCCCTGGAGAAGTGGGTATACTCTAAATGTTTGCTTTTTTTTATTTTATTTTATTTTATTTTATTTATTTTAACCCTTTCATGCGTAGTGGTCACTACAGTGGACAGTTATTCTACTGCTGTTCTCTTGTATCTTCATGGATTTTGTTGTTTTAGTTTCATATCAGCCAACACAGTGGACACTTATGCATCATCCCATACACTGCAATTGAAAACATTACTGTAACTCTGCTGTTCTTGATAAACCTGATCTAACATGTTTGAGTGTAAATCAATTCCTTGTTACTGTTATTAGACTATAATTAACAACAAAAGTTTTCTTTCTTTTTTTTTTTGGCATATTATGTCCATTAAGTGAGCAATGACTAGTATTAGAGTACACTACAAACAAAAAGTTAAGGATATTTCTTTTTTTTTGTCTTTTTTTTGTCATTTTTGCCATTTGTAAATAAAACTACGTCTGGTCATTAAAAAAAATTTGTTTCAATTCAATTCACACACAAAAAAGTAAAAAGCGTTGTGCAAGAGTCCCAACTGAAAAACAAAAGCCCAAAAATTAAAAAATATCCATAACTTTTTGTTTGTAGTATATGTTAAAATGTAAGAAAACATCAAATTAGCAGCATTTAATATTTTTATTTCATAGTTTTCACACAGTATATCAGTAAATACATGTTTCTTTGCTTCAAAAATTAAACACATGGTGTCCAGTTTGGTGGACATTTTTGCAACTCCATGAAAAATAGCTTCATAAAAAATAATGATAATAATCGCATTGTTTTTTTAATGCCCAAAGAAGAATAAAGAAAAAAATCTTGATAAATGTTCTCGTAATTCATGCATGAAAGGGTTAAAGTAGTCCAGAAAAACGCCCTGTTTTATGATGCGTTCCAGTCCACCAGAAACTCCTGTTTTTCCAACCTTCTACTGGTGAAAATGCACTGGAATGTCAGTCAAACCTATGACTTCCCACCTGTGAACTCGTACTAGATCCATGTACTCCCAGTTCCGAGTTCTGACATCACGTAGTAATGGCGGCCCCCATGGATGCGGTGTTTATGCAAATTGTTTATTAAAACAAGGTATTACGCTGACATTATTTATCTGCAAATGTTCTGCATAATCAGCAGCTGCTCTAGTGTTAGCTAGTTTTCAGTCCAATGAGTGCAAGAATAAATTAATACTAAATACATATCCAAATATCCAAATAACATAAAAGGTAGAACAGCTTCTCTTGCCTTATGCGCCATTTTTCCTCCTCTGTTTTCCTCAAATAAGCAAAGAACAAACACCTTTGGTGATAGAAATGATTGTAAATGAACATAACGTACGGTCCACCATACTGGTTTGTTTACATCTCGCTCCCACAATTCCTTGCACTCAGGCAGTTTGGTGTGACTTGCCTGGAACGCTACAAAGTCATGAGTCGTGGTTTGAAGTCGTGACTTACGGGCTCAAAAAACAGCCTGGAATGCAGCATTAGAAACAGTGGCAAATAACGTGTAAGACTCTGTTTAGCTTATCCAAAAATCCATCAGTAGTGTTTGTTCACTATTATAAAATTATCACAACTTGATCAGTTTGTCGGTTTTACTGGACACACAAGCAGCTGCATGAAGGGAAATGGATTCAAAATGAGGCAAACATAGGATGTTAGTCTTTCATATGTTAGCCTTCTCACACAGTTTAACTTCTAACAAAATTCCTCCTCTTTTTTTTTTTTTTTTTTTTGGAATGGATTTGGCATTGGCACAATAAGATCAGCCACAACCATTTCAATAAAATGCTGTGAATAAGAATGCTTCAGGTGCTTTTATTTACGAGAAAATTGCTTATTTTTAGTGCATTTTGCATTCTCTAGATGTGGAAATAGCTGATCAGTGTAGTGAGTTAAATGTTCACTATAGTTCAGAATTTACTGGAAAAACGTGTAAAGAAAGACAAAACAAACCATAGAACCTCTGAATCAACCTGTTCTAATGCAATACTGGGAAAATGAACATGGACCTGTAGCTGCACTGATGGAAGCACGTCTACGGTTCATGTATATATATTGAGTTCTGACTAATCTGGGAGCTGGATTACCCGCCTACATTGAGTAAATGTGAAATAAGACATCATTCTACAGCCGCCGTCTGTTTGACTGAAACGAACCTTAGAAAACACTTCTCCAAACACAATGAGGATGACTCAAATTTTATGATGAAAACAAATAGTGGGCAGCCGCTTTGATGAGTCACAGTCCTGCATTTGGATTCCATTCAACCTCGGCAAACTTCAATCATATCCATTATCCTGGAATGTACGACTGCTTGGTGTGATAATGAATGACGGGCTGGCAGAGCGAGGCTCCGGCCGGCCGGTCGGGACCGAGCACCGCCTCTGAAACACAACGCTACATGACTCATCAGATGCTTGTCACAGCTTCCTGGCTCCCTCGCCTGCTCTGAATACTATGAATACTCCCCCTGAAAACTCCTCTGATGGGCCCATGACTTATTTAAGGCACACTGATGTATTTTGCATTAAAACAGCCAAAATGCTTCAGCGCGCTACACACTGGTGGAAAGGCAGCTCCAGCTGGAGAGCAGAGATTTGGATGTGTTATCCTCTCAAAAACACTTTTTTTGCATCATCAGTTTTGTTTTGCACTAGAAGGCCAAGTTGCAGAATCAAAGCAGGCAGGAGATGTTGGACAAGAAAACACATTTCCATGTCTAATACATTGTTTTTCAACCTTGGGGATGGAACCCCACATGGGGTCGCCTGGAATTCATATGGGGTCGCCTGAAGTTTCTAGTAATTGATAAAAAACAAACAAACAAACAAAAAAATATTAATAAGAAATATATATGGTGAGTTGACAGAGACGATCCCAATACATAACAGACATGATAAACTGTGAAGCTGAAACTGCAGCACTGTGGTTCTGTTTATCTGTCAAATGTTCACTGTGGTCAGTTTCAGATGCTGCAGCTCTTTCATAATTCATAGTTTGAGTTCTTGTTTGTTCAGTATTAATTGTCAGCCTTGTAAATCCAAGCTGGACTGACTGTACATATCCTGACCAAGGAAAATCAAATAAAATTCACACTTTGTGCAGTAATCTACACCTGGCTTTTCTGCCTCCGTCCATAATAATATGGATTATATAGCCTAAATATTGTTTAAAATTAACCTTTATTAGCAACATAGTATAACAAATTATTACATGATCAAAAACAAATTAATTTGAGCAAAAAAAACAAAAAAACAAAAAAAAAAAGTCTCAGTTTTGAATGTCTGGGGTCGCCAGAAATTTATGATGTTAAAATGGGGTCATGAGCTAAAAAAGGTTGGAAACCAGTGGTCTAATGGCTGTGATACGCCGATGCATGAGCCTGAAAGAACAATCAAAAAGGTGAACTCCACATGAATTCTCATGAGCATAAAACAACAACAGCAGCCCATTCTAATTCATAACCACAGAGGATTTCATCATTGAAGAATTATCTGATACCAAGCAGCTTAATGCTGCATAATCTATCCAACCTGAAAATCCTGCCCCTGAGGATATAAACCGAGAACCGAAAAAAAAACAGATCTGGCCTCAGAGATGGAATTATATCCACCAAGATCACACAAGTCACACATAATCCTTCGCCACAGGCCACAGCCCCAAACTCATTATTGATGAATTAATGTGTGCTTTGCTAAAACCTATTAAACTGTATTAAGATATGAAGAGAAATGCACCAGAGTGACCCAGTCTCACTTGCAGTAATGAGTAGTACGGCACAGGCGCTCATCCACTTTGTAATGTTGTCTAGGTCAGCAAAGAGCAGCCTGATGTAATGAACTATTCCTGGGTCTGTTTAAACAATCAATAGGGATTCATCACAGAATGGTCCCGCACTCAGCAGGGTGAAAGAAAACAGGATGCAGCAAGAAAAAAAAGCATCCCATACAGTAGAGCCGCGTGGAGGACAAGAGAGGCTACAGAGAGGACAGGGACAGTCCACACTCTGTCTGTCTGTCTGTCTGTCTGTCTGTCTGGGAAGTTGAAACGTCCCTTCAGCTCCAGTTTGCACAGAGCTGCTGTGGGTGTCCTCCAGCAGCAACATCAGCTGCCATGACATCAGACTACAGGAGGGAGAAATGAAAAGGGATGGGTGAAGGGGAGGGAGGTGAGAGAGAGAGAGGGGTGGGGGGTGGGGTGGGGGGCATGCCAGTGCATCTGCCTGCTGCAGTCGCCTCCTCCAGACACCTGCCTGCATGCACGGGCAGCGGGTGGAAACAGAGGACAGGCAGCCCGCCGCAATGTGGAGGCAGATGACTTCACACAATATAATGAGAGTCATATGAGAAGTGAAAGGGCCTACCGGAGGAGAGACACAGCCAGCAGCCCAGGACCGAGTGGACCGGATCAGAGTGGACCAGATCAGAGTGGACCGGATCAGAGCCAGGGACCATCCTTCCACGTTCACCTCCAGCTGTAGAGACAGCACTCAGGCCCTCTCCACCTCTCTATCTGCCTCCTGAGCTCCGAGTCTCTCTCTCTCTCTCTCTCTCTTACCCCCCACTCTGTCACTCTTTCGGCCCCTCCCCTTTTCACTCTCTCCATACCCACCCCCCCTCCCCTCTCGGCGGAGTTCTGTGTCCAGCCTGATGCAGCCTGCCAGAGTCCTTGCCTCTGTCTGTGCTGCTGCAAGGTCAAGGTCTGTTCCCTGACAAACACCGGAGGGAAGGCACAGCCGCCCAGACCCACCACAGTGGACGTTCTTTTATGCATTTGTCTTCTACGGGTGGAAGTGTCATAAAGAAGATCAGCTGCTTTGAGTGTGATTGCACAGAGAAAACCAAAAGGATGCAAAACAAGCACCGGTGCAGACATACAAACAAACCTTTAACAAAAGCTTCACTCTCTGCTTTTCGGAGCTGATGGAAAACACACGCACGACTCCATGAACTGACTCCCATCATACAGATTCACGCATAGAGGTGACTGCTGCAGCTGAGGGTGGTTTTAGATGCAACTGACAAAGCTGGGGGTTCAGAGAAAAAATACAAGACTCCCCAAATATGAAATGTTTAAATACAACCACTTGGCAAATAACTTAAAGGAGTGATATTAAAACTCCATGGGTTTTACTGGTGAATCAATGACGGTGTCTCCACGTTTATTACAGAGCCTCCATGGGAAAAATTACTGAGCATTTTTTCCAAAGTCAAAAGGATTTTCCTCAAAAAGAATAAATTTGGCTCCATATTAAATTTGGACAAGTCCACCCAAAGAGTAACTGTTACTCTTTTTAGATAGAGACCAAATGTTATCTGAGTAGAGTAAAATTTTCTTCAATTTGAGTAATTCTTCAATTTGGGGCGGCTGTGGCTCAGGTGGTAGAGCAGGTTGTCCAATAACCAAAGGGTTGGCGGGTTGAATCCCGCTCTCTCCTAGTCAGTCCGTTGTGTCCTTGGGCAAGACACTTCACCCTCCCTGCCTCCAGTGCCACTCACACTGGTGTATGAATGTTTGGTGGTGGTCAGAGGGGCCGTAGGTGCAAAATGGCAGCCACGCTTCTGTCAGTCTGCCCCTGGGCAGCTGTGGATACAGATTAGGGCTGAACGGTATGGACAAAATTTCATATCTCGATATTCATGCCAGATATCTCGATATCGATTCGATAAAATATGACTACGGGTTCGGTGAAAACCAAGCATTTTTCAGAAAAATTCAAACATCATAATACAAAAGAATGTGGAAAGTGCAGTTTTATTTATAAGAACTCACCGCCAGTCATCAACATTAACATAAAGTACAAATAAATGAAATTTGTTGTGACTTCCAGAGCCGTACATGCAGGGCGAGCGCAGGGGAAATCTATATCGTTTATATCGTTGCTTTTTCGATATTAATATCTTGAATGTTCATATCTCAATATCAATACGATAACGATATATCTTTCAGCCCTACTACAGATGTAGTTTACCACCACCAGAGGGAGAATGTGAGAGTGAATGAATAATGGGTCAATAATGTAAAGTGCTTTAGATGTTCAGAAAAGCACTATATAAATCCAATCCATTTTTATTATTATTATTATTATTATAAATTTTACTCAGGCAAATTTCCTGTGTCTGAACATCGAAACTGGTTATATCTGATGCCACCGAAAAGCTGAGAAACTACATTTTACCTGAATTATTTAAGTTTATGAATAGGATTAGTGGATCGACAGTTATTAAACATTTGATGCTTTTAGTCGCTGGCAGCTGTTAAGGTCTTTGAGGCTAAAAGATGTTGTGTATGAGATGATTCACATCTTCCAAGGACAGTTCTTTCCAACAAAATTACACATGAAAAGCGTGATATTTTGCTTTTCTTTTTTTTTTTTAAATGGAATTCTTCCTTTTCTCACATTTCCCTGTGGTCTCCATAAACTGTAAATGCTCTGCTCGGGTCTGAATTCTTCAGTCATTCAACTCCACAGGTCCATCTTCAACCCTATTTCTGAGTAATGACACCAGAAAGGTGATTTGGAGCGCTGGCCCTTTAAATGCACATGAGACACTTCAGGCCCCGCCCCCTCCAGGTTGTTGGCTGTGCTGCTCTGTCCCGTTCAACCAACAACTGAACATTTGAGGTAATGGGCTCCAAGTTTGGACATATTTTCAGTCTGGACTACAACCACTACTGCTGACAAACAATTATGGAGAAATTCTGGAGAAATGTTCGTCTGAAGTCTGGACCTGATATGAGCAAATGTTGGAACTAGTTATAAAATGTAACAAATTAAGCAGGAATTCAAACAGGTTGTAGAAATCCACTGAATTTTTGCCCAAATGAATATAAAGATAGTTTTGCAGCAGCTGGAGGGTTCAAATTCAAACTGTATGAACTATTAGGGTCCAAATACACAAATAAATGAACCACAGACTAAGAAAAGTGGTTGTAGATAAATATGCCTGAAGTGTCTCCTGTGCATTTAAAGGGCCAGCGCTCCAAACCACCTTTCTGGTGTCATTACTCAGAAATAGGGTTGAAGATGGACCTGTGGAGTTGAATGAATGAAGAATTCAGACCCAAGCAGAGCATCTACAGTTTATGGAGACCACAGGGAAATGTGGGGAAAATGAAGAATTCCATTTTAAAAAAACGTCAAATATCACTCCTTTTAAAGGACAAAAAAGGGGCAGTTTGTTGTAAAACTGTTGAAGCATTAAACTGAGAAAGGATGTCAATATAGACTAAATACTTCAAAGTCATGGAGGTTACATCATTGTAATTTTCGCTTTCAACGATTTGTTCAGAATCACTAAAGATGTCTCTGCAGATTCAACATGACCAGACTTGCAGTGACATTCACCTCTTTTAGTACTTTTTCATCTCACTCTCAAAGACTGAACTGAAATATACTAAGGGAGCGGCATTTTAGTGTTAGTGAGAGATGCAGTCCACTGAGACACTTCACACTAAACCACGTTTCTTCGCTATCTTTACAACAAACTACTACTACTACTACTACTACTATTACAACTACTACTACTACTCTTTGCTTCTAAAAGTATCTTTTAAATTAACAAATACATGAGTAAACGGTGGCATAATTCACATGAGATGAAAAAATTATTTGTTTGTCATAACCTATGTCCATGTGTTTCCCATGGGGCTCAGAGTTCTATTTATAGTACAATATCATATAAAGAACCAGAGAGCATGGAACCATATATACTCTGGATTTTGCTTTTTTTCAGTGAAAATCAAATATTTTCTTGTATTTAATTCACTGATCATGTAGATGTTCATAAAAGATCAGATGAAAGTTGAGGGTTATTTTATCAAAAACAGAGAAAACTGAAGAAAAAATGACTTTTTAAGGAAATCTCTAATTAACAGAACATAAACCCATCCACTGTCACTGATCCAACTCCATGAGTTTTACTGGTGAATCAATGTTGTAGAAGATGATGGTGTTTCCACGGTAGCCTCTGAATGTTCAAGTGGGTCATATGTGATGACCATGAAAAGATGAAGAACTGTATTTTACACCAATTATTTACATGGATTGATAGAATTAGTGGATCAGAAGTTATTTAACAGTTTAGATCAGTAGATGGTTTTGGTCACCAGTGGATGTTTGGGTCTTTATGGGTTAAACAACAACAACAACAACAACAATACTAATAATAATAATAATAATAATAATAATAATAATAATAATAAATAAAAAAATTAATAATAATAATAATAATAATAATAATAATAATAAAAACTTTATTTATATGGCACCTTTAGAAACTGAGTTTACAAAGTGCTTTGACAGACAACGCATAATAATACCTAGAAAACACACAACACAAAAAGATAAGTACAGCAAACACGAAAACACGACTAAATTTGAATGTATCGTACTTGAGAGGGCAGAAATAACAGAACATTATGCTCTCAGATCAATGCAAAAATGGAGGAATGGAATAAAACAACATCATGTATGTCATAAAATGAATAACCAAAACAGGGTAAAATGAAATATTCAAACATTAAAAATATTCAAATACTCCTAAAGATAAGATAAAATATGCCTTTATTAGTGCCACAGGGGGAAATTCCAGAAAATCTACATTAAATCTACACTTTTAATAGCAAAACATATCAGAAACATGACCAGAAGTTTCTACTCCAGGTCAGTTTTTTTTGCATCATACAGCTGACAACAAACCACACTACAGACAACAACAACCACCAGGAGTGACTCATGTACTTAGTTTAATCCCACCTGTAGCATTAGGACCATGAATACATTTCACTGTGCCACTTACTTTATCACATCTCCACCTACTCCGACTGAAAGAGCAGCATCATTATTCACAAAAGCCCCCGAGAAAACAAACTGTAAACATACTTTTACATACGGTGTTTAGACTAGTGATGAATGCAGGCCTTTTTCTGGTCAGGACAGTTTGGAATGAGAATAAATCCAGAAAACAAGCCTTAAAATACAGCGTTTTATAGGCGAAGTGAGAGGAAATTTATATCTGACAGACAGAGACAAAAAGTCAGAAGGTCAGAAGCTGCAGATTTGGCTCAAATAAAATAGAAATATTGGTTTTATGCATGAGCAAAGTAACAAGATTTCAATTCTAACCAGACTTATACTGCAGCTGCAACTTTCAGAATAACTGTAGTCGTTTTTCCATTGACCCTCAAATATAACTTGGCATTAAAATTTACCTAATGGAAAAACAACAATTTTGCTAAAAGTCTTATTTTTCGATTGAAGTTTCTGTGCTGGCAAGAGGTGTTTTTTTTGGGCATAGCGCAAATGGTATATCATGCAAAACTGTAATGGAAAGACCTTTTTTCGCAACTAGAGTCAGGTGAATTAAAAAAACGGATGTTGATGTATGTTACAACAAGCGAAGAAGACGAAGAAACATGTCGCAGTATGTGTGGACACACCAGGAAACGGAATCATTTTAAAATTTAGTAGGAGATAGAGGGGTAATATATAATAATAATGAATATATCTGTAAATAAACACCATATTTACATTCGTCGCCATGTTTATGGAATGTCTTCTCATGTCATCTTGCGATAATAAATAAACAAATCATTGCAATTGTGACTTAATGGAAAAACCGACATTATGCACTTCTGTTTTTTCAAGATTTCGTAAATATTGTTAAAAGTTTTGCGCAGATGTCCAATGGAAAAGTGACTACTGACACAAAACATGGGTTTGCATCGACAAATTCAATTAAAGTCCACTCTTAGGCTTATTTACACTACATTTGATTTGCCTTTAATTTAGAGGACAATTATCTGTACTTGTAACTTTGCTTTGGAAGTCAGATGAGGGTGATTTTTACAAACACTGATATAAATTTGACTTTTTTTCATGACATCCTCTCGTGGACCACGACATTTAGTAAAGTTTTGCGCAGATGTCCAATGGAAAAGCGACTAGTGCTATATTTTGATGGATCCCAGAGTTGATAATGAGGTTTCCATGCAGCTGATGGAGGCTAAGTGCAACAACAACTCCACAGCACATCATTATTTACACAAGTCCAGGCTCTTCTTTGCTAAAAATGGCCATGTTTTGATCTCATACATTGTTAAAAACAGTCAAAACAAGCTGAAAAACAAGCCAATGATGACCACAACGCCCAGCAATATAGGGAAGTAAACACAGACATGCATTCTTTACACTGTAAGCTCGGACTTTGTATTTATTAAAATGCTTTAATTACAATGTACTTAAAAGATTTCAGTTTTATTCCATTACTATAAAATGTTCAGTATATTCTACTAACTTGTAGACATAGTTGAAAGTATGAAAAAGTTTTAGCTGAATGGATTTAAATCACTCAGTTTTAGTCATGACCACACCTTTTTATCTGTGCATTGCATTGTGGGTACTGGATGTTGTTGAAAATGTGTTATTTTTATGTGCAGGTTGTGGTGTTAGTGTTCATTTGGACTGAATGTGTGTATGGCAATGTTGATTGGCCTTTTTGTGTTTGTTTTTGTATTTTTGTAGAGCTGCACCATGAGTCAGAGCCAGAGGAAGAACTATGGATTTATTGTTCAGCTATAATTGTTTTTAATGTATGTCAATTTTTTTGCCTCGCCAAATTAAAAGCACTTCCTGTCCTGGCAAATTACACTGAGCTATCCTCCTACTTAACTTCCATCCATGCTACATTATATTAACTTGAATGATTTCATAAAACTGTTTATATTGCAAAAGATTTAATTGAAATCAACTTGGAATTACTTACAATGAACTGATGATATTAACCCTTTCATGCATGAATTATAAGAGCTTTAATCAAGATTTTTTTTCCTGGGTGTTTTTATTCCTCTAGGCATTAAAAACACAAAGCGACTGAAATTTTTATTATGAACGTATTATTCATGGAGATGCAAAAATGTCCACTCAGCGGGACACTATGCATTTAATTCTGAAGCAAAGAAACGTATTTACTGATATATTGAATGAAAACTATGAAATAAAACATTTTAACGCAGCAAATCTGATGTTTTCTCACATTTTAACATACTCTAATACTAGTCATTACTCACTTCATGGAGATAATACACAAAAAAAAAAAAAAAAAAAACTTTTTCTTAAAAAAACAACAACAACAAAAACTGTTAATTACAGTCTAATAACAATAACAAGAAATTGATTTACACTCAAACGTGTTAGTGCAGATCAGGTTTATCAAGAATAGCAAAGTTACAGTAACAGTGTGAATGGCAGTGTATGGGATGGTGCATAAGTGTCCACTGTGTTGGCTGATGTGGAACTACAACAACAAATCCATGAATATGCAAGAGAACAGCTGGAGAATAGATGTCCACTGTAGTGACCACTATGCATGAAAGGGTTAAGTTAATGATTACACTGGTCAACAACAAATTTATTGCTTAAGTTTTTTGAGCTGATTTAGGATAATTTTGGTGTGCTGAATCCAAAAATCACATTAATTTTGCTCAATCAGATCAACTTTCTGAACTATGCTACATATTGGCTTTTTAACATTTTTGCTTACATTTATGGGCATTTTCACATCATATGATACAAAATTCTTTCATATTTCTTGCAATAAACGAGTTGTGAAGATTTTACTTTTGCCAATTTATGATTAATGTTTTTTTTTTTTAAATATTACAGGTGAATGAAATGGCTTCGACTAGAAGATCTTGCAAAAATAAACCTGACGTATTCTGCTACATCTGCGGTGAATACACCATTGTACCTAACAGGAATCAAGTCACAAGCTTCATAAAGTGTGCTTACCAATCTTATTTTGGTATTAATTATTATATTTTGTGAGAAGATCAAATTTTTCAAAATCAAATTAGCAAAAAAACCTGACCTGATTGAGAAAAAGAGATGCCATTTTTGGATTTAGCGGTGCAAAATGGTCCTAATTCAGTTGAAAAAACCTAGACAACTTGCAAAAAAACGTTTTTTTGTAACCCAGAGTTATACAAAGCAATTGACATTGCAACAAAATTTAAGTTAAATTAACTTGGCATTTAGTGTGTTGTACTTAAAATAGCAATTCCACTCAAATCAAACATTCAACTTTAATACACTCAAGGTTTCATTACTTATTACTGAATTTTTTGAAGGCAACTGGTTTCCTCAAATTTTTTAAGTAAACTCAATTATCCGGTCTTACAGTTGAGGAAGAAAAAGCAGGTCCTGGGAGGACTGGACTTACTGTTCCAGCAGTGAACTCTGGCTGGCATGGAACGGCATTAATATCCTGAGTGAGCCTCTCGATCCACTTGGGAGGAAGTGCGCCAGGGGTCGTGCCCCCTGCTAGCCCTGGCACTCACCGGCCTGTCGCCACAACAACAAGTGATGTGGTGTCGCGCTCGGCTGTCGACGGTGCCAGGAAGGACAAACCAGAGGAGGCGACAGGGAGAGTGGAGCCTGGTAACGGCACTTACCACTGGGCCTATAGGATTACTGATAATGGGATTTCCCACTAATGGCTGCCTCTGACAGGTGGCGTCCCCGTTTAGCTCAAGTTCAGCTCGGGCTATAAAAACATCGCTGAGGTTTAAAGCTTTCTTTGCCACAGCCTTATGAGGCAAAAAATATCCATCTTAGCAGGTTGTGTTAATGCTGAGAATACAACCCTAAACAAGAAATAGTTACAACAGAGGAACATTATAACAGCAAATTAACCCTTAAAGACCCAGTGCAACTTATGTGGAAATTCCCAAATGAGTATTTCTCTTTTCTGAAGTGATTTATTGAAATATTATCCTCTGTATATTTTCATTTTTCAGTGAAAAATCAGATATTTTCATATATTTAATTTGCTGATCATGTAAATGTTCATAAAAGCTCAGATTAAAGTTGAGGGGTATTATATCAGAAACAGAGAAAACTGAAGAAAAGGTGAGTTTTTCTAGAAAATACATCATTAACTGAACGTAAACCCAGTGTGTCCATCTACTGTCATTGATCCAACTCAATGGGTTTTACTGGTGAATCAATGTTATAGTATATGACGGTGTTTCCATGGTAACTACAGAGCCTCTGAACGTCCAAATGGGTCATATCTGATGACCATGAAAGGACGACAAAATAGTAAATGAAATAGTAGTATATAATACTAGTAAAAATGTTATAAGATATTTGATCAGGCACCTGTGTAGGCACATGTATCTGAGTGTTTAAATTGTATTTTATGGTCAATATGCTTTAAAAAAAAAAAAAAAAAAAAAAAAAAAAATCAGCCTTAAATATTGGACTCAAATATCGGCTGTAGATATGGGCCATCAGCTGACCAAATTTTTTAAAATCGTCATCGGCCTTAGAAAAACCCATATCAGTTGGCGGGGTGGGGGTGGACTCTCAGTAAGTAACCTTTTCATGGATTACCCGTGGTGCTTGGGGGTTATACAGCTATGTAGGTAGTAGGTAGTAGGTAGCACCCCCTCACCTAATCCTGACCCTCCAAACACCGAGGGGGGCGGGGGGGGACATACACATCACATCCAAAAGATATACTTATATTTTATTTCATGTTCAAATTTACAAAGTTTGTTCTGATATGGATTCTTACATTGTTATGAATAACTGTGACTAATGCCCCCCCCATTTCTGTCTGAGCACCCCCCTCTCAGCTTTCTCGTTCACAACACCTCCCAATGTTGTCACAATGCCCCTGGGGGGTGGTACTGACCACAGTAAGAAACACTAATGTAGGTGTTCATACAAGCTCAGATAAAAATTGAGGGTTATTATATCACAAACAGAGAAAACTGAAGAAAAAATGTACTTTTTCAGCAACAATATCATTAACGAACACAAAAACACGCATTTCCATCCACTGTCACTGATCCAACTCCATGGGTTTTACTGGTGAATCAATGTTGTAGAAGATGATGGTGTTTCCGTGATAATTACGGAGCTTCTGAACGTCCAAATGGGTCATATCAGATGACCATGAAAAGACGAAAAACTGTATTTTACAACAATTATTTACAGATATTGATAGGATTAGTGGATCAACAGGTATTAAACATTGTACATCTGCAGATGGTTTCAGTCAGCAGTGGCTGTTTGCCTCTTTATGGGTTAAGTGTTTTATTTTATTTTATTTTATTGTATTGTATTGTATTGTATTGTATTTTATTTTATTTTATTTTATTTTATTTTATTCATTCATTCAGTCATTATCTGAACCCGCTTTATCCTCACTAGGGTCAAAGGTTCGCTTGGAGCCTATCCCAGGTACTTATTTTATTTTATTTTATTTTATTCATTCATTCATTCATTCATTCATTCAGTCATTATCTGAACCTGCTTTATCCTCACTAGGGTCATGGGTTCACTTGGAGCCTATCCCAGCTACTTATTTTATTTTATTTTATTTTATTTTCATTCATTCATTATCTGAACCCGCTTTATCCTCACTAGAGTTACGGGTTCGCTTGGAGACTATCCCAGCTACTTATGTTATTTTATTTTATTTTATTTATTTGCACATCATAAACAGTAAGAGAAAAGTAAATTAAAATAAAAAAACAACAACATTCAAACAAGTAACGTCATTGTACAGGAGAGGATAGAAGCCATAAAAGGCTTATGTTAATATCTCTCCGGAAATAAACAATACACAGGAAGAAGAAAATAAAATAAATAAATAAATAAAAATACAATATAACTGAAATAATAATTTAAAGTAAAAAGAATAGAAGTACAAATCAAATGATATACAGCCTTACATTTTTTCATTATTTACATTTTTCAAGTGTTGGGCTGAACAAATCCCTATTGTTTGCATTTGTCTGACTATGAGCAGAATAAGTGCAGCGACTACAGGCCAGTGAGCCTCCGATGAACGACAACTGCAATTCTCTGGCACAGTCTGCATGGCTTACATGCAAAGTCAACAAAACACACATCACGTTTCCGCCCCTGGTGCTAAGTCAGAGGCAGCGAAGGCCAAACAGCAAAGGCAGAAAGACGGAGGGTGGGCGGAGACACAGAAAGACAACAATAACTGGAGGCACGTCATCGTGTAATGATGCTAATGAGGATAAAGGAGCTTGGTACCTTTTCATCATAAGCCTCTGAACGCAGGACAGCTTGTGACTTCACAGGGATCAGCGGCGCTACGTTTCACACAACACCGAGCAGTATGTGACGGTGTTAAGTACCGGCACCTCTGCAGTTAAAGATGCGTGTCTGTGTGATGATGTGTGCTTCATCTTTTCTGCAAATGAAGTAGTTCAATAACATGCTCAGCAGATCCCTGGTTGCTTTTCTCAGTTGCTGTGTATATATATTACCTCCCTGAACAGTAATCTTTATCGCTACAGTTTGGCAAAACCGTTCCAGCTGAAAATTCCTCCCTTGGGTCGATTCATGTCAGGCTCAGATAAACCCCACGACACTTCACTCTCCAAGAACGTCTAATCAATACATCAGACCATTGTTAGGAAGTCGGTGTGTGCAAAAAGGAAGTCAGCCCCGGCCCTGCTTATGCTGTGAAAGTTTGAAAGAAACCGAAAAGGCAGAAGAAGAAGAAGAAGAAGAAGAAGAAGAAGAAGAAGAAGAAGAAGAAGAAGAAGAAGATGCTGCGTGCACTGAGCTGAGAGCACATTGTACCTCCAGAGCATCCAGCTGTTGGTTGAACAGGGGAATGAGGAGGGAAAGAAACCTGATGTGCCCTGGGTTTTGACTGTCAGGCTACAGGCAGGCAGGCAGAATTCAGACTAAAAAAAGAAATCTGCATGTGATTAAAACCCCTTTAGCCCTATCAGCCCGCCCGTGGGCCAAAAAAATTATATTAATATTCATCTACTATAAAAATATAATAAATCAGGACAATGGATGTTTTTTTCAACTTTTGCTCAAAGTTTAGACCCTAATGTTAATAAAAGTACATCAAAAGTGTATTTTAGTGCAAACTTTAATGTTCAAACATGATTTTTAATCTTTGTGGGGTGAAATATACGCTATTAAAAATCTCTGACACGAACAATAAATTTATGCATATCATCGTCAATCCAGCCGAAAAAAAACAGGCGAGGATAAAAAATTCTAATTTCTCTTTTAGTTTGTTACAGTTTACTCAGGCATAGTAATAGATACAATATTTTAGACAATGGGAATAGATTCTGTGAGGTCTCTAAATGTCCATAGACACCAAGAACATCCATATGAACCTTATTATTATAAGTATTATAAGCAATTCTTCATTTACTTTGGGTATGTCTTTTTAGGCGTTTTTCCTCTGAAAATATGGCCAGGGTTAAACAGGTTAAAAACAAAAGATATATTTGAGATTTATTACAGTTATAATAAAGATTTGTTTCAGCTTCATTCCCAATTATTTATGGAGAAAAATATCAAATGTATTATGTAATCTGCAACCTGCTACATCTCATAACTAGTGTTCGAACACTGAACAAGAGCATTTAAAGCATTATTATAATTCTTTTTGAGGCTCTGCACTGGAAAAAATCTAAATATTACCAAGTGTATTTTTCTTATTTCTAGTCCAAATATCTGATCACAGTTAAAATTAGACAGAATCACCCAAAGAGGAACTTTTCAGTGAGATATAAGAACTGATTTATAGACAATAGATCTGGAAAATCTGATTTCAAGAAATCTTACCAAGATAATTTTCAGTTTTTCCATTGGCAGTTTTTTTTTTTAATTTATTTTTTTATTTTTTGCTTAATTCAAGATTTTTTTTTTTTTTTTTTTTTTTTTTTTTTCAAAATTCAAGCCAAAAAAAAATTTGCCAATAGAAAAAGTGAACATTTTGATTTGAAGATTTTGATTTTTTTATGATCCAAAATTTGTAGTTTATTTTTTCAGTAAATAACATCATTAAAATGGCTAAAGAGGCTTGTTTACTTGAATCATTATGCATATATGGCAAAAGTTTAACTACCAGCATACAACAGAATAGAATAGAATAGAATAGAATAGAATAGAATAGAATAGAATAGAATAGAATGGAATAGGTGTTTATTATCAAAACAGTGAAAATCAGTTTAGCAGCTCTGTTTCTTTCAGCAGCCAATACTCAAAATGCAACAAGACTGTATAAAAATATCACACAAAGTTATACTGAAAAATCTCGACAATATACAAAACTACAAAAAAATATAAAAATATACAAAAGGCCAACTCTATACGATAGATGGAAGAAATATGTACAATGTATTATGGATATATACAGGTAATATATATATATATATATATATATATATATATATATATATATATATATATATATATATATATATATATATATATGGTAAAATTAAAAACAAGGTGCATGAGTTATTATTGCACTGAGGGTGAGTATTGCATTGTTCATTAAACAGAGGGTGGTGGTTATTCAGTTGGGGGTGGGGTACATTTAATTGCTATGGTTTGTTTATTTATTTAATTCGTATATTGTATTGAAATCAAACAACAAAAGAATTATGTAAAAAGAAAGTCAAACATTCAAAAAGGAGCAGGATGAAGTTGAATTTATAATCTCCCGCCTCATTATAAATTGTGAATAAAGTTAAATCATTTATTTTTATTTTGATTCTACTTAATTTTTGCATATCTTTCATAAATATCTTTAATAAATACATGTTTACTAGTGCACTTCAAACTCAAAGGCTTCAGAGACACCCGGCTGTGACACTAACAGCCCAGTAGAGGGCGTCATTATTCCAGTATTTAGTCTGTTTCACTCTGCAGCTTCAGAAGGACTTCCACATACAGGGCCAACAGCACCATCACATTTAGGTGAAAAAGCAGCTGATATTAGGCCCAGCTGTTCTGACATGTTCCAAACAGAACACCTGACACCTCTCACTTCCCACGTGTCACCTCTCCTTAGGCTTAGGACGTACCGGCTGATGTAATCCCCTGGTCTGTCCTACAAACTATAATTGGGGTGAAGGGGCTGCATTCAGATGAGACGGAAATAGAGCTTTTTTTTTCTTTCGTTTTTTTTTTTTTTTTTTTTTTCGCTCTTTCTCTTTTGACCAAAGCATTGTCTCCTGTAATTCTGAAGTCTCTGTTTCACTTCTTCCACCAATTAGAGCTGGGCGTGCTGAGTGAGGGGGAGGGGATAGGACGGGCCATCTCCATCAGTCTGCCATCCACTCAGGGGAGCTCATTAGAGCGGCCCACAGCCCACAGACTTGGTGTTGTGTTGGCACTAGTTCTGACACCACGTCGGCCTCAGCGCCACCACGAGAAAGAGAATGCAAAAAGAAGCTTTCAACTGTCACAACACCAAGGTGTCCAGGTGTAGCTTAGAAGTACAGTTCTCATGAAAACAGCTTCCAGAGTTGACTAATTGAACCGAGCATTTCAGGCTGACTGGAGCTACCAAAAACCTCACAAGATGCTTCGGTGTTTCAGCATCAGCAAACACTTCACTCGCGCTGAGACTTTAAGGCGGGCGCTTGACAGTGAAATCCTGCCTTCCTCCAAGCCTGTGATGTCGGCCCGGAAGCCTCCGCGGGGAAAAGACGAGAGCTTCTGCATCACGAGGGCTTTTGTCAAAACATTTAAGCATATGCTGTTTCATATGTGCGCTAACAGCAGGCTCTGCGGTGGATCCGCAGCTCATCCTCCTGGCCCTATCTGTCACACCGAAGCCACGTTCACTTCACGGGAAAAGAAGAGGCACGGCAGATGCACCGGTGTTGGCTGGAGCACGACAAAGACCGACTACAGTAGACGCTGGACCGGATCCACCGACTCACCACGGCAACAGACGGCAGATGTTTGTGTGCACAGGCAGAGCTGGATTTAATGAGTGTTTACGGTTTTGTGCAGAGAGATGTTGGCCGTGGCCTGCTGTCGGGCGGCTCAGTGCCACCTCACGTGCATCAGCTAAAGGAGAGCGCCTGTTATTACACCTTCAGTCAACGCAAAGGATGTGGGTAATAATCATAATATACTCATTTAGTACGAAAGGCGAACATGCGATGATGAAGACATACTGATCTGAGAAACATGAGGTTTTCTTGAGTTTTTCTTTCACAAACTGTCGCACTAGGGCTAAGCTTTGATGTGATGTTACCTGAACACGCTCCCTGAGGTGGGACTGAAGGATGAAACAAGCTGCAAGAGAGACAGAGCTAAAGTAGACACATTTCTTACTGGAACAGGAGTACAGGTACAGTCCTTGGATAGAAAAATCACTGGGTAACACAGTTGTAATTATTGTAGATATTTCATTCACTAATGCTAGTAATTGAATTATAGCCTAGGCTAATCTTTGTGAAAATGTACAATTTTTAGTCAAATATCGTCAAACTCCCGTCTTGACCCTGACTACTACCAAAGCATCTAAGCCCCCAGAAGCTCTCAGAAAACCCACTTTTTCCAGTCATTTATACATAGAAGTTAGACAGGTTTGTTCCAAATTAGATTCTCATGACATGACATTTATGCGTTTTTTTGGGGGGTTTTTTGTATGTAGACCAGGGATGTCAAACTCATTTTAGTTCAGGGGCCAGATTCAGCTACATTTGATCTGAAGTGGGCCGAACCAGTAAAATATTAACATAATAATATATACAGGGTGGGGAAGCAAAATTTACAATGAACATTTAGTTGTTTTTTCTCAGCAGGCACTACGTCAATTGTTTTGAAACCAAACATATATTGATGTCATAATCATACCTAACACTATTATCCATACCTTTTCAGAAACTTTTGCCCATATGAGTAATCAGGAAAGCAAACGTCAAAGAGTGTGTGATTTGCTGAATGCACTCGTCACACCAAAGGAGATTTCAAAGATAGTTGGAGTGTCCATAAAGACTGTTTATAATGGAAAGAAGAGAATGACTATGAGCAAAACTATTACCAGAAAGTCTGGAAGATACTATTAAAGAAGAATGGGAGAAGTTGTCACCCGAATATTTGAGGAACACTTGCACAAGTTTCAGGAAGCGTGTGAAGGCAGTTATTGAGAAAGAAGGAGGACACATAGAATACAAACATTTTCTATTATGTAAATTTTCTTGTGGCAAATAAATTCTCATGACTTTCAATAAACTAATTGGTCATACACTGTCTTTTAATCCCTGCCTCAAAATATTGTAAATTTTGCTTCCCCACCCTGTAACGTCAACTCCAAACTTTTCTCTATGTTTTAGAGTGAAAAAAGTTCATTTACACCATGAAAAGGTTTACATCTATAAACTATCCTTTCAGAAGATGTGAATAAAAGGAACAAAATGAAAAAATAAGTGTAATTTTAACAATATTCTGCCTCAGTTTATCATTTACACATGCTCATTATAACTTACAGATCACAGTAGATCTACAAACACACAAAACACTGAGTAACAGGCAGAATTTTGTTAAAATTGTACTTACTTCTTGTAAGACATTACAGGTTATTCACTTTTTTTTTTTTTTGCAAAATTATACTTTGTTTTGTGTAAATACATGAAAATATTGACATTTACAAAGAGAAAAATTTGAAGTTGTCAGTATTTATATGTTATTACAATAGTATTTTACTGTTCTGACCCACTTGGGATTGAATTGTTCTGAATGTGGAACCTGAACTAAAAGGATTGTTAATATCCTCAGTGTAATTTTTGCATTTCACAACTTCATCCCAAGGGCCAGACTAGACCCTTTGGCGGGCCGGATTTGGCCCCTGGGCCGCATGTTTGACACCCCTGATGTAGACGTTAAATCAACACTATGTTACCCAAAGTCTGGTAGAGTTTCATACTGTCTTCCTCTACAGTTATTATAGATAATTCATTTATCAGACAGGGGTAATTGTTTGTTTACCTGCTTTACCAGTTTCAGCTACTTCCTGCTGCCTTTGTCAGAAGCGTCACAGTGTCTGTCCAACCCTCCTGAGCACATATATATAAGACACATCACAGCAACAGCATTGTTATGTCTATGAAGGTGGTGGTTTGCAAAAAGCAAAATCCATCATTCTGATAATACCTCTGTACATTCAATATTGTTGTAACGCTGCTACTTCAACTAAAGTACAGAACAGGAGTACGTCTCTCACCTCTGTACACAAATAGATGGAGTTTTTCTGTCACTGCCAACTTTCCGTTTGGCCTATCAGACCTCTGTTGAAGCGGTGCCACCGACACTTAACACAAGTAAAGAACCATCCTTAACCTGGTCACAGTTGTGTTTATTTACAACACATTTCACACAGTGCGTCAAGGGTTCAGCGTAAACAAAGCTGAACGTCACTGAGCCACTAACTCGGAAGCGTTCACCTCGCCTCCTGTACACTCAAATGACAAAACGACAAAGCTCATACAGGCAGAAATATGACAGGGTTCTGGCACGTATCATAGCACAAAACACAATACAAGAAGGCTTTGGAGCATTTCATGAAGCCTCAGACATATATCTTGTGAAGAAACGTGCCATGATGACTCTGAACTCTGCAGTCTGCAGTAAAGTTCTTGTCAAAGTGGAAAAAAAAACTGAGAAAGTGCAAAGTTAACAAAGAATAGTTCTGATGATCTGTAGTGAGACAGGCTTTCTTCAAAGGGAACTCATATTGATACAGTATGAGAGCTCATTTCATGTAGCTGTGACTTGATAGAGGGGGATCAGATGAAAGCTGCAGCACAAAAGAGAAACACAATGTGATTGTTAGCGGCTCTTTGAGAAATTGTTTTCAAGACAGCGGAAAAAGAGGAAAATGAGTAAAGCAAAGTCATTTAAAAAAGAAAGCAAGATATCACAGTAACTGGTGGAAAATGCCACTGACAGCCATTACAGCAAATCCTTAGTATCCATTATCATTTTGGGTTTTGAAGATAATCTGCTATGAATTTCTAATGGGCCTCATCTCTTTTTGTGTCATCACAGATGTTATCTTGTGCAGTCCATCAAGGAGACACTTCTGCGAGGTGAGAAAGAAGTGGACCAAATAAACATGCAAATACACACTTAAGAAACATTACAGGCCAATTATTCACACCTGGATTATGCGCCGCTTCAATCAAAAATGAAGAATAAAGTAGATCTCGCAGCATTT
This sequence comes from Sphaeramia orbicularis, assembly GCF_902148855.1. NCBI lineage: Eukaryota > Metazoa > Chordata > Actinopteri > Kurtiformes > Apogonidae > Sphaeramia > Sphaeramia orbicularis. The sequence goes on along the minus strand of NC_043961.1, from coordinate 6,619,257 downwards.
TGGCCTGTTTTCCCACTCTCTCATATACAAACCACACCCACGTCCACAGAGCAACATTAAAAGCTAATCAGATGTTAAAAGGCTTTTCATTAGGGCTAGAAGAAGACAGATTGGTGTGTGGGGACCACTGACTGTGCAGCGGCACTGCCCAGTAATTACCAGTGGTCCACCACCTGCCCCCCAATCACACTGCCATCTCATCCAACTGCTCATAAAACATGCTTCTGCACAGCTGCGCACACTCCCACTGCACATCCACTCACTAATTCACCGTCAATATCCTGGTTTTCTTAGCATCTACGCTGAGGTTATTTGCATCCAGTGTTTTGGAAAGGAAAAGAAGAGATTCAGTTTGAGGTGGTCGCTATGTAATCCGAATTTAAAAATATACTGTTCATTTTAAGAAAGACTCACATGCCAAGACAAGTATCAGAGCGATCCCAAATGTGTATTAGATCATTCAGAAGAAAAAAACAAGATTTACAAATGTAATTAAAAAAAATCTGGGTAAAACAATGTGAGAATATACACATCTACTTAATAGTTTCGTACATCCCCACCTGAATGAATACAAATTTTCCGCCTCATCTCTCAAAACTAGTCTATTTTTGAAGGGGGTTAAACAACATACAAGATGTTACAGTCAATAATCATCCCAGTGGTCTGCTTCAATAGGTGAGTTAGAAGGTGTATATCTGCAGAAAGCAGGCAACCTACTATTAAAAAGACTAAAAAGAAGTTGACCCAGGATTGAACCTTGTGGAACACCTTTTCCAATTTTTAACCCTGTAAAGCCTAAACCATTAAATCATTGACAGAAAATCCCAGTTCTTTGAAACCAGAGCCTGAATTGGTCCTTCTGAACAACCAAAACATTTTTTTTTTTTCAAATATCAATTTCCATGTATGAGTTTCAATTTTGTATCATATTTGATACATCAGGTCTCAACGCTCAAATATTATTATTTTTGAACAAACAAAAACATAATATAACACAAACCTGTCTAACAAATTGGTAATTCCTTTCCTAAATTGTCACAGTTCTTCCTCCTTCCTCATTAATGACAGTCTTGTAGTGTCACTGGAAAGGCCTCTGGTGAATGAATTCCTCCCCCTGGTGGATTATCTGTGTATTGCATGTATCTAATTGTATACATCAGGTTTTTCAAGAAAAAAAATATCACACTGATCATCAAAGGGTTTCTAAACTTATGTATCAAATATGATACATTCTGCATTATGGGTTGAGAAAGACTCATGCTAAGACAAGTATCAGAACGATCCCAAGAAGAGAAAAATAAGATTCACAAGTGTAATATAAAAAAAAAAATCTGGCCAAAACAATGTGAGAATATACACATCTCCTTTATGTTTTCCTACATCTCCACCTGAATGAATACAAATTTTCCGCCTCATGTCTCTAGAAATACGACAAAACTAGTCTATTTTAGCAGGATGTCAAACAACATACAAAATGTTACAGTCAATTATCAACCTAGTGGTCTGCTTCGATAGGTGACTTATAGAGTGTATATCTGCAGAAAGAAGGCAGCCTACTATTAAAAAGACTAAAAAGAAGTAGACCCAGGATTGAACCTTGTGGAACACCTTTTCCATTGATTTAAAAAGCTCATATTTCTCTAAACCCACTTTTATTAGTGTGTGGTTCATTTATCTGTGTATTTGGACCCTAATAGTTCATACAGTTTGAATTTGAACCCTCCAGGTGCTGCAAAACTATCTTTACATTCATTTTGACAAAAATCCAGTGGATTTCTACAACCTGTTTTAATTCCTGCTTAATTTGTTACGTTTTATAACTAGTTACGTCATGACATTTGCACAAATAAAGTGTAGACTTCTGATGAACATTTCTCTGAGTAGGAGCTGATTACCTAAAATGTTCAGTTGTTGGTTGAACGGGAAAGAGCAGCACAGCCAAGAACCTGAAGGGGGCGGGGCCTGAAGTGGCTCATGTGCATTTAAAGGGCCAGTGCTCCAAACCACCTTTCTGGTGTCGTTACTCAGAAATAGGGTTGAAGATGGACCTGTGGAGTTGAATGAATGAAGAATTCAGACCCAAGCAGAGCATTTACAGTTTATGGAGACCACAGGGAAATGTGGGAAAAGGAAGAATACCATTTAAAAAAACCAAAACATCACTCCTTTGAAGCTAGGGAGGATTTTTCTTGGCCGACTTTCACACGCGGCTCTCCTGACGATATGGTAATAATTGTTCTATTCAGTCTACAATTTAGTTTTATCAGTAAAAAATCAGAAGTAAAAGTAGATGCATCAAATTTCCTTTTTTAGTTTTTGTATAATTGTAAGTATTTTTCCACAATGTACATAGGTCTACACAGCAAAGAAACTAATTACGTTCGAACAGTCAATTAAAAGCCATGATTGACTTCACTGTAAAGTCTCTGAAGCCATTATCCATAGCACTGTTACCCCGCTGTGTGAAGACTATAAGCATGTACCGCTAAACATATGATTAGCCATGTTGTTTGGTGTGCTGGATGACTACAGGCGGGATGAGCAGAAGGCGATAAAGGAGGGGGGAAACACATGATAACACACACACACACACACACAAACACACACACTCACCTCTCCTGCCAACTCCATCCTCCCTCTGCTGAATCCCCTCCCATCCTCTCAATCTCCTCCGCATTAATTAGGACATTGGTAATAAAGGAAAGAGTTTAACAGGGAGGAATTGCAAATGAGCAGGAATTGATTGGACCTTCTCTCGCACTAACTGATTGCAAACTTCAGCCATGAATAATAAAAAGAGGAGGAAGAGGAGGTGGTGAGAGAGAGAAGACGAGAATTAAATTTAGTGATGTGGGTTGGAGCATCAAATGAAGGTGGGACAGTGGGAGGAGAAGAGGAATAAAGGGCTCAAACAGGATAATAACTAGTTTTTTTTTTTTTTGTCTCCTGTTGTTTCAGCAGTCTGTGTTCATTCAGCACATCTTCCTGGCAGCTTCTGCAGAATGTGGGTCCAAATCACCACCAAAAACATGACTTCACATCAGCAGTGGGAACACTTAAGACCATCTCTGGGATACATAATAAACTAGAAGCACTCTGAGAGCGCAGACCTCCGCCAAGGCTGATCAGTGGCCCCCCCCGTGGGCCCCCCCACGCCAAGGAGGTTATGTTTTTGCCAGGGTTTGTTTGTTTGTTTGTCTGTCTGTTTGTCTGTCTGTTAGTGTGCAACATAACTCAAAAAGTTATGGACAGATTTTGATGAAATTTTCAGGGTTTGTTGGAAATGGGCCCCCCCGTGGGCCCCCCCCACCCCCGATCACCACCAAAATTTAATCATTTCTTCCTTATCCCATTTCCAACAAACCCTGAAAATTTCATCAAAATCTGTCCATAACTTTTTGAGTTATGTTGCACACTAACGTCCAGACAAACAAACAGACAGACAGACAAACAAACAAACCCTGGCAAAAACATAACCTCCTTGGCGGAGGTAATGATAAATTCATGTACAACAGTGAAGACAAGAAAATATATATTGTGAGAATACAGGGCTAAAAGGTTTGGGTTCTAGGAGCTATTAGCCCCCCACTGATCAGCTACAGATTATAAACAAAACAGTAGATTTTTAACTGACCCAGCCATGAAGTAAACAGACATTTCCTTTATTAGGATGCAACAACCTCCAGGGCTGGAAAATGAAGCCAACACAGACATGATAAAAACCTGCAGTTCACTAGAATGGAAGCTGAAACTGCTTCCAAAAGCAGCACAACATCTACTGATCTCCTATTAAAACTGTACAACAAACATAATACATAATAATATATTAATTGTTCAATATGTAAAGTTTTCACAGTTGTGTGGTTACTTGAAGTTTGTTGAAGTCTGCGACCTATTCGTTGAAATTAGCTATTATTTGTAATTTAACGGTAGCTATTATTGCACACTGTTGTTGCTGTAGAACAGTGATATTCGAAATGTGGTCTGCGAGAGGATGTCATAAAAAAGTCAAGTTTATATCAGTGTTTCTCAAATCACCCTCATCTGACTTCCAAAGCACAGTTACGAGTACAGATAATTGTTTTCTAAAATAAAAGCGAATCAAATGTAGCCTCAATGAGCCTAAGAGTGGACGTCTATTGAATTTGTCGATGCGAACCCACGTTTTGTGTCAGTAGTTGCTTTTTCATTGGATATCTGCGCAAAACTTTACCGATATTTACGAAATGTCAAAAAAAAAAAAACAGAAGTGCGTAATGTCGGTTTTTCCGTTAAATCACAAATGTGATGATTTGTTTATTTATTATCGCGAGATGACATGAGAAGTCATTCCATAAATACGACGATGAATGTAAATATGGTGTTGATTTACAGATATATTCATTATTATTATATATTACCCCTCTATCTCCTACTAAATTAAAAAATGACTGGGTTTCCTGGTGTGTCCACACATATCGCGACATGTTTCTTCTTCTTCTTCGCTTGTTGTGACGCACGTCAACATCTTTTTTTTAAATTCACCTGACTCTAGTTACAAAAAAAGTTCTTTCCATTGCAGTTTTGCGTGATATACCATTTGCGCTACACCCGAAAAACCACCTCTTGCCAGTGCAAAAACTTTTAATCACAAAATGAGACTTTTGGCGAAATTGTCGTTTTTCCATTAGGTAAATTTTTTATGCGCAAGTTATATTTGTGCAATTTGAGGGTCAATGGCAAAGCGACTACTGCCTCTATACAGTTAGCTTACTTAGGTTGCCTCTTGTCATATCAAAGGCCTCTCGTGACTTGTGAATTATGGTGGAAATGAAGTCGAATAGCGAACTAATCAGAAACGAAGAGTGACTTAACAGTTCAAAAATACGACAATGGATTGGTGACTGAAGAGAAAAACTGGAGAAATGACGACTGATGTTAGCAACAACGTGCAAAGACATTCTGTTAGCATCGAGCTGTTAGCATCAGTTGTAATATACTGCAGACTTCATTTGCCATGTACAAAATATAAAGATCTTGTAATATAGGCTGTTTAAAAAGTTTTTTTTAGGGTGGGAGTGGGAAAATGGCCTGCTGGTTAGGTGGTCCGTGAATGGTTTTTTATTTTATTTTATTTTTTTTTATGATAAAGTGGTCCTTTTGTGAAAAAGTTTGAGAACCCCTGCTGTAGAGAAGAGTCATGAAAGAACTCTGGGTTGAGTCTAAGAACAGGATAATCTGTGTATATTAAACATGTTAGTCTGTACTTTTATTGATTTCTCTACAATAATCACATAACAGTATCTTTTGAACTGTTTGAAGCAGCCCAAGTCGACTAAAGGGAAAATCTGCACTGCTGTAAGAAGCTTGAACACATAAAATTAGAAAATTACTAGTTTCTGTTTTTCCATCCTCTTCTACTTGTGTGGTTTGAGCCAATGATCTAAATCAAACCAAGATGTTTGAAGGAATTACATAATATGTGACCAGCCAGCTGTTGGCAGCGGCGTATGTGTGGTTTCACGCTCACTAATGATGAAATCCTTGCTCACGCTGCACGTCACATGTTGTGTTTTGGGTTAGTTATGCGTACACACTGGTACAATCTGGTGAGAGCTAACTCCAGCTGTTAGGCGGAACTTAGCAATCCTTTTCAAATTTACACGGGGCGACAGAACTCTTCCTGAGGAGGAAATAATGGACTTTCTGATGCCATACTGAGACACTTCAAAAGAAAAAGGTCACGATGAATCTGGCCCACGACATCGACGGCTGCAGGATCCTCTGAGGGCGCTAATCCATCAGAGCGCCATTAGCAGGTGAATGCTATCAGAGTCAGGGTGAAGTCAGGCTTCAGCAAACCCCGGTCTGGACCAGAGGAACCCCCCCACCCCACCCCACCCCCAGACCAGTGACAGCCCAGGGTCACACTGAGATAGAGTGATCTGCACCGAGGGCCACGGCAGCTATTAATGTTGCATGAGCTCTACCTCATTGAAATTCATAAAACATGGAGGGGGACCCCAGGTGGCGGCTGCGTCCCCGTCCACTTCTGCCACTGTCCGGTCATTATTGACCGTGCCATAGGTCACTACTGATGCAAGAAGTAGGCCAATTATACCACCTGACAATGATTAATACGACTCAGAGTGCTGCAGATGTCTGAGCTACAGTGACTTCTAAGCTCTTACGGTGACACTTATTCATCCTTATGGCAGTTTAAATCCATTACAGTTCCATCCAACCATGTACAGTGTGCATTAAACACAAATTATGATTCTGTTCAGCTCAAACATTAAGGTTTTATTTCTTTACACCACAGACATAAAACTCCACCTTCCATACTATTACTATAGGCTGCGTATTAGAGGTAATTCACATGCAAGAGTAGACACAGTCACAAAAAAAATTATTAGACCACGGCACCACGCTTGTTTTCTTCAGATTTTTGGTCATTTTAATGTTTGGTACAACTAAAGGTAAGTTCAACAGTGCTAACCAACAAAGACTTCTGCAACCTTCTGCAACCACTTTCATACCTCAGAGATGTGGTACCTGATGATGTAAGTCAGTGTTTTTCAACCTTGGGGTCGGGACCACCTGGAATTCAAATGGGGTCGCCTGAAATTTCTAGTAATTGATGAAAATAAAGAAAAAATGAACCAAAAAAAAATATATGGTGAGTTGAGAGAGACAATCCCAATCCATAAAAGACATGACAAACTCTAAAGCTGAAACTGCAGCACTGTGGTTCTGTTTATCTGTCAAATGTTCATTGTGGTCAGTTTCAGATGCTGCAGCTCTTTCATAATTCATAGTTTGAGTTCTTGTTTGTTCAGTATTAATTGTCAGCCTTGTAAATCCAAGCTGGACTGACTGTACATATCCTGACCAAGGAAAATCAAATTCTCACTTTGTGCAGTAATCTACACCTGGATTTACTGCCCCCGTCCAGAATAATATACATTTTATAGACTAAATGTCCTCTAAAATTAATGTTCATTTGCAACATAGTATAGCAAACTATTACATGATCAAACACAAATTCATTTCAGAAAAAAAAAAAAAAAAAGAAGTCTCTGTTTTGAATGTCTGGGGTCGCCAGAAATTTGTGATGTTAAAATGGGGTCAGGAGACAAAAAAACATTAGAAACCCCTGGTGTAAGCTGTCTTCCATTTTAATAGTACGGAATATTTAGGTTAAAGCAGATCAAGACTATTTAGATTTCGATGAGCCCTTAATTGAGGCTTTCTGTTTCTATCTTTATTTGGATGAGAATGTTGAAATTTGGCACAGGAATCATCTTGTTCTTGGAATGTCCTCATCGTGACATTACATTTTAACATATACAGTCGTGGAAAAAATTATTACACCACCCCTTGTTTTCTTCAATTTCTTGTTCATTTTAATGCCTGGTCCAACTTAAGGTCCATTTGTTTGGACAAATATAATGATACCAACAAACTAGCTCATAGTAGTTTAATTTCAGAGCTGATATCTATCCATTTAACATGTTTCCTTGATAAAAACCAAAATCACTTCAGTTCTTCCATCAATATCTATGCCATTGTACTGACAAAAACAGTGCTTTTAGACATTCCATGTTTTCTTTTCTGTCTGTTTTAGTCACATGATACACACAGGAGTTAGGACTTGATTGCATAACCATTGTTTTTGATGACTTTTGATGGTTTAATAGTTTTTTTTTCTGCAACTGTATTTCTTACCACTAGGGGCCTCTTTATTGATAACATTTATAAAAGTTGTGGTTTAATTATGATGTAAAGTACTCTGTGATCATGGCCGTTTTTTCCCCCCAACATTGCATTTTTGTCATGTTTGAAATCATGTTTATAGACATGCTATTTTATTATTGCAATTATATTACATTTGGTGATGTAATGATACCTGAGCTGCTGAATTTTCCATATTTATCTACATAGGAAACATGTTGTCCTCTATGTTGTGCTGCCATGTTTAGAACTCTAAATGAAGCGTGAGCATCTGCTTTTTTCAGTTTTATATTTGGAGGCATCCAGCATAAGGTGCATTACTGTGGCATACTATTTTGAGTGTAGACCAGTGTTATTATTATATCCTCAACTGAAAAGGCCAGGATGAGCAACTCAAACTCACTATAAAAAGGGCCTTTTACATATTTTTACATATTTTTTGCTCCTGCTGTAGGGGAAGGTGCGGGGGGAGCATTTGGCTGCAATCTGCAACTTGTATAGATACATGCTACTAAATATGTGACACTGAACCTTTAGACATTAATGCTACTAAAAGGCATAAAATACTGTAGAAGGGGAACTAAATGAAAGGTCCTTGTGCTGTGGTTCCAACCTTTTTTGGCTCGTGACAACATTTTAACATCACAAATTTCTGGCGACCCCAGACATTCAAAATAGAGATTTTTTTTTACCTCTGCCAAGGAGGTTATGTTCTTGCCGGCGTTGGTTTGTTTGTTTGTCTGTCCATGTGCAAGGCTGTATATCACTTGATTTTTATTTGATGATTTGTTATGTGGATTACATTTTTATTGTTTTTATTTTAGTTTATTATTTCAGTTATATTGTATTTTTCAATTCTTTTTTTTGTGTACTGTTCATTTCGGGGGAGGTATTCATATAAGCCTTCTTTTTTGGCTTCTAACCTCTCCTGCACAATTTTGTTACTTGTTTGAATGATGATTTTTTCCATTGCTGTTTTTATTATGTGCAAATAAATAAATAAATAAATAAAAATAATACTTTGCTATACTATGTTGCAAATAAACATGAATTTAGATGACATTTAGGCTATATAATGTATTATATACATACATATACTCTGTTCGGTCCAGTTTTCTGACTGTGCGACTGTGTCAGGGCAGGTTGAAGCATAGTAACGCATGCAGTCACATGATCAGGTCAGTCAGGATATGCCCTCTCAGATATTATATCCTGCATTTTATTTGAACTCGATTTTTACAGGAAAAGTGTGTAGTATATTAATTACAATGAAATATATATTGAATCATTAAAAAATGATTTTATTTGTAATTAAAAAAAAAAAAAATCAATTATTGGAAATTTCGGGTGGAGAATTAATGACATTTTTGTGGTTCAAACACGTTCTATACATGAAATCACCTGGGATTACAAAAATGTCGTCATTAAAATTAAGCTACAGTTAAACTGACACTTTGTATTGTCATACAACTTGCTCCACTAGTTAGGTCTGACAGACTAAATAAAGGCCTTAAATGTATTTGCCTGGGACTACTTTTACTTATGCTAAAAGAGCTAGCTGTGCACTCTGTTAAACATTTCCTGCATTGAAAATTGACAATAAATATTGTTGAAACCATATGAAAATGTGAACATAGAGGAAGGCTCAAAGACACAAGTCTGGACTTTGGTTCGGACTTTTTACTTGGAGGAAATTTTAATAACGGGACCTCAGTGATTTTTAATTGAATACCCCTGTTATATAGTTTATAACCCTAAAGTATGTGCCAGTATTAGTATATTTACACTATAAACCTACTGAAGTAAGTGCAAAGAAATGGAATCACATTACAAGCTGAAATAAGAACCTGCCAGACTAAAATATTTATATCAAGTAATTACAATACAGGCAAATAACAAGTAATGTTAAAGCACTACCTTCAGCAGTGTGTATGGCGTCTCCTTGGACTGTGGCTCTTTAAAAAGTGAGAGAAAATCATAGAAACATAGGAGAAGCTCAATCAGACAAAGACAGCATCTGAATGCCTGAGCTGCAGAGGAACACAGTCAAGGTACATTATCTTTTACGTAACGAGACCAGATCTGACAAGCCTAATCAGGATGAAAAGAATTCCTTCCATAGTGAAAAGGAGTGTGAAATTGCTGAGGAATGGCGTTCGACTGGTACATCTGACACAAAATGCCGTGAGGATCAATTGAACATAGATGCCACTGAGAGCCGGAGACAAGACGAGCGGTGGTTTTTGTCAAGAAGAAACAAACATGTGTTCAAGGGCTGTATCTGTGTCTTTAACCCTGCGTCAGTGGTTTCCAACCTTTTTTGGCTCGTGACCCCATTTTAACATCACAAATTTCTGGCGACCCCAGACATTCAAAACTGAGACTTTTTTTTTTTTTTTTGCTAAAATTAATTTGTTTTTGATCATGTAATAGTTTGCTATACTATGTTACAAATAAACGTTAATTTTAGAGGACATTTAGTCTATATAACGTATATTAGGTCTTAAGTTATGTTGCCATAAACATGTTGACTGTATTGAAAATGGATAGATATCAGCTCTGAAATTAAACTACTATGAGCTATTTTTGTTGTTATCGTTATATTTGTCCAAACAAATGTACCTTTAGTTGTACCAGGCATTAAAATGAACAAGAAAATTGAAGTAAACAAGGGTGGTGTAATAATTTTTGCCACGACTGTATATAGTAAAATTTAATGTCAAGATGGGGACATTCCAAGAACAAGACGATTCCTGTGCCATATTTCAATGTTGTTATCCAAATAAAGATAGAAACAGAAAGCCTTGATTAAGGGCTCGTCAAAATCTAAGTCTTGATCTGCTTTAACCCTTTCATGCATACTGGTCACTACAGCGGACAGCTATTCTACAGCTGTTCTCTTGTATATTCATGGGTTTTGTTGTTCTTTTCGTATTATTATTATTATTATTATTATTTTTTTTTTTACACATATCTTTATTAAAGTTTTAAGACACTACATATCTTTTCTGACATGAATTGGTAACATTATGTAGATCTCTCCTGAGCATAAACCCCCAGAATCACAAGCCCTCCCCATAGTTTTCACACAGTTTATCACTAAATACATGTTTCTGTGCGTCAAAAATTAAACGTGTGGTGTCAAACTGAGTGGACATTTTTGCAACTTCCTGAAAAATAGGTTCATAAGAATTTTTTTTTTTTTTTTTTCATTATTATTTTTTTAATGTGTTTTTAAATTTTTAAATTATTTATTTATTTATTTTTCAGAAGAAAATTTTCAATCGCGTAGTTTTTTTCATGCCTAAAGAGAAATAAAAACACTCAGGAAAAATTTTTGATTAAGGTTCTCATAATTTGTGCATGAAAGGGTTAACCCAAATATTCTGTACAATGAAAATGGCAGACAACTTACACCAGTGGTTTCTAATCTTTTTGTCTCCTGACCCCATTTCAACATCACAAATGTCTGGCGACCCCAGACATTCAAAATGGAGACTTTTTTTTTTTTTTTTTTGCTGAAATTAATTTGTGTTTGATCAGGTAATAGTTTGCTATACTATGTTGCAAATAAACATTAATTTTAGAGGACATTTAGTCTATATAATGTATATTATTATGGAGGGAGGCAGTAAAGCCAGGTGTAGATTACTGCACAAAGGGAGAATTGGATTTTCCTGAATCAGGATATGTACAGTCAGTCCAGTTTGGATTTACAAGGAGGACAATTAATACTGAACAAACAAGAACTCAAACTATGAATTATGAAAGAGCTGCAGCACAGCTTGTAGATACATGTGCCTACTTTAAAATATTGGGCATTACATAGATGTATCAAATGTGACAATAATTGGTAGACAGAATGAATTAAGACAAAAAAACAACACCTTAAACCAGTGGTTCCAACTTTTTTTGGCTCATGATCCCATTTTAACATCACAAATTCCTGGCGACCCCAGACATCCAAAACAGAGACTTTTTTTTTTTTTTTTGTGCTAAAATTATTTGTTTTTGTTCATGTAATAGTTTGCTATACTATGTTTCAAATACAGGTTAATTTTAGAGGACATTTAGTCTATATAATGTATATTATTATGGACAGAGGCAGTAAATCCAGGTGTAGATTACTGCACAAAGGGAGAATTGGATTTTCCTTGGTCAGGATATGTACAGTCAGTCCAGCTTGGATTTACAAGGAGGACAATTAATACTGAACAAACAAGAATTTAAACTATGAATTATGAAAGAGCTGCAGCATCTGAAACTGACCACAATGAACATTTGACAGATAAACAGAACCACAGTGCTGCAGTTTCAGACTCACAGTTTGTCATGTCTTTTATGGATTGGGATTGTCTCTGTCAACTCACCATATATTTTTATTAATAGATTTTTTATTTTTATTAATTACTAGAAATTTCAGGCAACTCCATTTGAATTCCAGGCTACCCCACGTAGGGTCCCGACCCCAAGGTTGAAAAACAATGCCCTCTGTCGTCAGGCTGAAATGTAAAGTTGTGTCAACTATGAACCCACAGAGCAGAAACTACAGCGTCGTAGCTTCGTCCGTTGCAGTTATTGTTTTCCTGATGAACCTCTTCCAGCTGAGCATCACTAAACCAGACCAGCACTCACCACCTCTGCCTAGAAACTCTCTCCTCTTCCTGTCTGCGTTGCCTCAGGTGTGTTATCGCACGGCCCCTCTAGAGATACCGCCGATCTATTCCAGCAACAGAGGGAGGTGCTACCGACAGCAGCTGACTGTCGGCTCGGCTCTGTTTTTACCGTAGGTCATCTAATTCAACTCACTGCAGGAGCTGTGAGCAGAAATTGCTTTACCTTTAAATCGCAGCCTGGTCTGAAGGCCCCGTCAGTCCTGCAGACAAACACCGAGTACTGCAGCGTAGATCTCCTTGTGTCACACCAGACATCTGCTTGTCGACAAACCGCTGCCTCTAATCTGCTGTGTTCACTTGATTGCCAAAGAACTGTGCAGGGGCTGGGCTAGTTGTCCAGACACCAGACGGTTTGTTCAGCAGAGAATTCAGCACAGACACTGCATTTCCTCTCCTTAGGGAGTCCGAAACCCGGGCAGGAGCACGAGTAAAAAAGACAGTCACCTCAACTGGCAGCTTCAACTCCTGTCTGAGTCCCAGAGTTAAATAAATAATAGACCGCGCTCCTTTGGCTTGCAGTTGAAATAGCCAGATCAGGTTAACTTGGCCTCTACTGTTTCACTGGCAAACATTTTTAAAGGGCCTGCAACACTGAGTCTGCTAAGAACTCCAACAGACCCTGGGCCAGACTTTGCTGTAAAGTCAGACTCTTTCAAGCAGGAGTCTGAAACTCATTTTCTTTCAGGTTCCACATTCAGCCTGATTTGATCTCCAGTGGGCTGGACCAGTAAAATAATAACAGAATAACCTATAAATAATGACAACTCCAAAATTTTGTCTTTGTTTTAATGCAAAAAAAACCCTCATTAAATAATGAAAGTACTTACTTTTATAAACTATCCAAACAAAAAAAATGTAAATAACCTGAAAAAATTGAAATTTCTTAAGAAAAATAAGTGCAATTTTAACAATATTCTGCCTCAACTTATCATTTCTACATGTGCATTATGGATCAGATCTACAAAAACACTAAACACTGAGGAACAGGCAGAAAAATTGTTAAAAATGTGCTTAACCCTTTCGTGCATAGGCCACTCCAGTGGACAGTTATTCTCCAGCTGTTCTCTTGTATATTCATGGGTTTTGATGTTTTAGTTCCATATCAGCCAACACAGTGAACACTTACGCACCATCCCATACACTGACATTCAGACCATTACTGTAACTTTGCTGTTCTTGATAAACCTGATCTGCACTGACATGTTTAAGTGCAAATCAATTGTTATTTGTCAGACAAGAAGTGTTTTTTTTGCACATTATCTCCATGAAGTGAGTATTTACTAGCATTAGAATATGTTAAAATGTGAGAAGACATCAGATTAGCTGCATTAAAAATGTTTTTATTTTATTGTTTTCATATCACTTTCTGATATCGGGTTTTAAACATATGTTTCTTTACTTCAAAAATTAAATGCATGGATATTTTTGTAATTCCATAGGGAAAAAAAAAACTTGATCGCATTGTTTTTTTCATGCCTGAGGAGGAATAAAAACACTGACGAAAAAAATCTTGACTAAGGTTCTCACAATTCATACATGAAAGGGTTAATTTTCTTTAGACATTTCAGGTTGTTCATATTTGTTCAGGTTATTCACATTTTATTATTACAGGACAGTTTGTAAATGTAAATATTTTCAGAATTTAATGTTATTTTTTTCACTAAAACAAAGACAAAAATTTGAAGTTCTCATTATTTATATAGGCATAGTGCAACAGAATTTTTTTTCACATCAAACCGAGACGAAAATATGGAGTCATTATTTTTTTGTAGATTATTATGCTATTATTTGACTGTAGATCTTATCGGTCTGTATGTGGAACCTGAACTAAAATGAGTTCCACAGCCTTGACTGTGGAATTTTTGCACTTTGCAAATTCATCCCATGGGCTGGATTGGAACCTTTGGCATTTGGCATTTGAACCCCGGGCCGCATGTTTGAGACCCCTGATTTTTTTTTTTTTTTTGTAATGTATAATTTGAAATTAATTAAAAAAAAAAAAAAAAAAAGAGACCCCTGATTTAAAGAGAATTTATGACAAAACAGCTCTAACAACAAAAAAAAGAAAAAGAGCTAAAAAAAAAAAAATCCGTCTAGATGGTGAACAAGTGGGGGAGAGCCACACAGATGGGGTTGGTATGTAGTTGGGTTTTAGGCTGAGAGAAAAAACAGAGTTGTGGGGTCAGAGGAGAGATCAGGACCTGCATGTGAGAAGAGTAGAGTTATTGAGGTATGACTTGTGTCTTCAGGAATGTACCGCAGGCAGACGACACGGCCGTTTTCACCGTGTGTTCAAGGGGAGGGAGTGCTATCGAAGGGTCAATCTGTCAGCCTCAACAATAACACTGTGAAAAGACTGAGGTGTGTAAAGCAAACACTGAACAGTAACCCTGCTTCCTAAAGCTGCCAGGAACATGTTTTATAGATCTGGCAATTTATTTTCTCTGTAAACTTCTCACTATAACACATGAACAGGTTTTATGTAAGACTTTTGGGAATTTAACATAAGAATTTAACATATGAATAGAAATCTGACTCTCTTTGGCACTTGGGGGTGTTTGCTAGAGTTGCCAGGGAGATGCCACTTCCAGTCAGAACTGAACCACACCTACACAACAACAGCCTGTAGGGAGACATCCGAATCATGGGCACATCTCAAGTTTCTTTTATTCACACAGATCTGATGTAGTGCCCATTCCCAATCACAAGTTTCTGGGCAAAATAAAGGATGGATCATCATTTATCAAGCGAACTCAATCCGTGTATCATTCGTTCATTTGTTTTTCAATTTAAAACCAAAAATGAAAAAACAAAAAAAATGACTTGTTTTTTTGTTTTTCATTTTCAAAACCAGAATGAAAAACGGATAACGGTTCGTTTTTCCATTTCCTGATTTTGTGCTCAAATGAAAAATGGAAAAAAATGGATAACAACCGTTTCATCCGATTTTGCTATTTTCAATATAGTTAGGGTGTCTGACCCAGAAGTAGTCGTTACTAGGGAAAAAATAAACAAATGGAATCATGGCTGGACTGGAGGAATATTTGGCTATAATTAAGCAGCTGTTTGATTCATACGGAAGCGTATTGCATTCACACAAAAATAAATTCAGCTCTGTTTTTCTCAGTTAACAAGATAATTTTCTCGTTAATTCAGAAAAACAGAGCTGAATTTTTTTTTTTTTTTTCAGAAATAGTATCTCATTCATTCAGAAAAAGAGCCAATTTATTTTTTTGTGTGAATGATATATGCTTCCGTATCAAACAGCTGCTTAATTATAGCAAAATATTTCTCCAGTCCGGCCACGATTCTGTGTGTTTACTTTTTCCCTAGTAACGACTACTTCCGGGTCAGACAACTGAACTATATTGAAAATAGCAAAATCGGATGAAACGGTCGTTGTCCGTTTTTTCCATGTGTCATTTGAGCACAAAATCGGGAAATGGAAAAACGAACCGTTACCCGTTTTTCAGTCTTGTTTTGAAAATGAAAAACAAAAAAACAAGTCGTTTTTTTGTTTTTTCATTTTTGGTTTTAAATCGAAGAACGGATGAACGAATGATACACGGATTGAACTCTCCAGTTACAATTATGCAAAAATGAAAGAACAAGCCGATAAAGCTGCACAGAAACTCTTACATTAGCCACTTTTACACAGTAGATCCCGGAAAAAAGGCCAGATAGTGATCCCACCTTTTTTCCACCATTGACTGATTTCCAGAGCCAAGACAAAGGAGTAACAGAGGTGAGACAGGTTGGACTTTTACACAGCGGACCTGCATTCCGGAATCAAAGAGGCAGTGACGCAGTGCAGTGTATAGTGTGATGTTTAAAGGTGGGGTGTGAGATCTTAGAAAAACAGTTCGAGCAAAGCTACGTTTTAAAATACTCAATTCAAAAGTCTAAATGACAGCTGAGTTTGATAGACATATCACCATTCAATCATTTCGATTGGGCGCTCAAAATGATTGGATGGTGTTTTATCAGTCCTGTCTGTTCCACAGGTGACGAAATTTTTTTAAATATTTGTGTTAGAGCATTTAATGAATAGGTTGTAATTGGGGTATGAAAGGGATTTTAGGCAATATAGTAAAAAATGCTCTGGGAAAACATCTCGCACTCCACCTTTAACTTGTGTGTCCAAATTACCCTGAGCGTAGCGGTGTTGCTAACCTCTCCAGACTTTCACTGTTCCACAAATGTTAGCACGGATAGAGCCCTCCGCCCGAAGTGACAACAGCTGGTGGATCTCAGCATCTTCCCAGTTCCACATCTTTCTGGTGGCGTTGAAATGTTTGTTTACTGAACACAGCGCTAATTTTTAAATACATCATCAAAACACTGGGGGGCTATTAAAGGGGGGGGGGGGGGTGAACATGACAAATTCATGGCAGGCAGAGTAGGGCGGGTCATGCCAAGGAAAATATTGCTAAAGAGTGCTGGCCACCTCTGGAACCTGATTGGCCACCTCAGGTGCCAGTGCCACCCCAGCTGATTGACAGTTCACTGCACAACTCATTGAAAGATGCGCAATTATTGGAAATGCGAACAAGAAAGGCAGAATAAATGTCTTTCAAATGACTGACACACATCGAGAGAACCTACTTTGATGGAATACATAATTCTGAGGTCAGTTTTAAGGTGGTTTCAGAATGAGTCACTGTTTTTAACTACTGGTCACATGACTGCACATTTAGAGAAGAGATGTTGTCACCAATAGTTACACTGTGTGAGTAGGCTAACATTATGAAAGGCTAACGTTATGAAAGGCTAATGTCATTAAAGGTTAATGTTATGATGGACTAACATTATGAAAGGCTAATGTTATGAAAGGCTAACGTTATTAAAGGCAAACATTTTGAAAACCTAATGTTATGAAAGGCTAACGTTATGAAAGGCTAATGTTATTAAAGGTTAACGTTATGATGGGCTAACATTATGAAAGGCTAATGTTATGAAAGGCTAACGTTATTAAAGGCAAACATTTTGAAAACCTAATGTTATGAAAGGCTAACGTTATGAAAGGCTAATGTTATTAAAGGTTAACGTTATGATGGGCTAACATTATGAAAGGCTAACATTATGAAAGGCTAATGTTATGAAAGTCTAATGTTATTAAAGGTTAATGTTATGATGGGCTAACATTATGAAAGGCTAATGTTATGAAAAGCTAACGTTATTAAAGGCAAACATTATAGAAACCTAATGTTATGAAAGGCTAACGCTATGAAAGGCTAATGTTATGAAAGGCTCATGTTATTAAAGGTTAACGTTATGATGGGCTAACATTATGAAAGGCTAACATTACGAAAACCTAATGTTATGAAAGGCTAACATTTTGGAAGGCTAACGTTATGAAAAGCTAACATTATCCTATGTTTGCCTCATGTTGAACCCATTTCCATTCATGCAGCTGCTTGTGTTTCTAGTAAAACCTACAAACTGCTCCTGATCAAGTCATGATAATTTAATAATTGTGAGCAAATACTACTGATGGATTTTAGGGTAAACTAAATAGAGTAGCCTGACATGTCACTGTTTCTAAAACAGCACATTTTTCTGGACTACTTAAAGGCAAAAATTGAGAGTATACCCACGTCTCCAGGGACCACTACACCACTGGATGTACTAATTTATTTCCAAATTGCTCCGCCAAAGGAAAACTAACCAGAAAAAATGCCATTCAACAAAAACATGACTTTCAAGTGTGAGAATGCACTAAATATTGGGACGTTTTAACTGCGTGCAACACTGCCCCAAGAGGCCAAAATGAACCAAACAGAAAATAAAACAACGCGCCTTTAACTAAACCTAAAAATCATGTGAATACTACGGATACCGAACAGTAAATATGGACATGATGCATGTAAAAATATCCCACGTTTGACTTCAGCCTTCAGGTCCGCTGTCCATGTGCGAGTGACTGTGTGGTAATTTTTAGCCGAGCAGACAGAAGGGAGTCCAGGCCAAGAGGAAAAACCATGTAACTGTGGCATTCATGAGAAATCAGCAGAGACGGAAAATATCTGATGGAAGTTACACAAGACAGTGTGCGTGCGCTGTACCAGACAGGGATCAGAAATTCAATAAAACGACTGGACTCGCTGAGGGAGAGGAACTTTTCTGTATTAAAGCATGAACTCGGCGCTGTGGCTGGCCGACCCGTGGAGACTGGAATTACAGACCGTAGGAGTTTATGAATGGTGATTGGCTGCTGCTGACTAAGGCTGCTGTAGCCACAATGGCCACTAATTTTAGCCTTGCTGCGGTGAAATCACAGTGTGGAACCATTAATGCTTTAACCCGTCCCCTCCAGGACCTCTCTGGACTGTTCCAATGACTACACTGTTTTCAGTCAGACAAGGAGTAGAAGAGGTGTTGTTTTCTCCTAGAGCTTGGATCTGTTTTACTGCTGTGCTTAAAACTCATGATGAAAATAATCAATCAATCAGTTACTTAACAAGATGTTTCAGCGAGTGAACATTCAAGTCATTTATCGAATAGAAGTGATAAGATTTCTACTTCCAATCTGTCAAACTGACCTATTTATTGTAAATTATTGGCTTTTTGTTTGAGCAAAACAATGAGGCTCTAGTTCAAGCTTCGGGAAATCTAAATTATTCATTTGTTTGCTGCAGCCTTGATCAGAACTGACAGATGATATCGGTCCCACGGGGAAGTGACTAAAAATATACTGGGAACTATTTGGAGATTTTAGAGCAAAAATATTTTACTATTTTACATTTTCAAACTGTATTTTACACTGTTTTTTACCTTTTGCACGGCCTATATTCCACTATGTACATATCTTAAATTTTTACTGTCTATATTCTATATTTTTATTGTGTTATTTTATACTGTAGCGAGCAAAAGCAATGACATTTCGTTCTGCTTGTATATGTGAATGACAATAAAGTCTGTCTAAGTCTAAATGTGACAGTTTGCTGATTTTGGCTAGGTACCTAGATTTCTAGCTTAAAAATACAGTTTGGAAACTTCAGCCAATAACAGGATCCCAGCACATCAGTGGGACTCAATTAAATAAAACTTTAGTTGAAATGAAAACAGAAACAGCTGTATTAAAAACAAAACCACATAAATAGACTATTATCAATGTAACACAAACTCAATTCAAAATTTGGTGTTTCCTCTACAACTTTAGATAAAATAATACTTAAAACCTATTAAAAACATCTTGATTAAAGTGTTTTTTTTTGTTTTTTTTTACAGTATGGAACCTATAAAACCTTTGCATTACACATTCCTGCATCATACATGTTTCAACTTCTATAAACCAAGAAATCCCTCTCAAAAGTGCAACACTTCAACTACATCCAAAATCAGAAGAATCAGCTAAAAAAACACTCTTTCTGCGATCACAAAATGAAACAGAAATCAAATAAACAAAGTAGGTATACCTAAATAACAATACAAACTAATAAAAGTTTCACAAACTTTCCAATCAAAAACTATATCCTACCTTAAACCTAAAAATCTGAAAGTGTTTCATGCTTCATCCCAGCTTCATTCACGCAGGCTCTAGTACAAGAACCTCAGTTTCCACTAATGACTTCTTCCCCGGCAGAACACCATCATCACTCATATCTCAATAAAACCACATCCTCCTACCTTATCGTTCGCACTGAAATGCAGTACTTCCACATTAGATTCCACATGCCCCTAACATCATCAGGCTGGAAACTCGAGATTAGGAAGTTCTCTGATGAGAGGCCAAAAAGGTAAAACCAAGTATCGTCTACAGAAACTGAGCTTGAAGACGGTCTGAATGAAAAAGGAGCAGCGGCAGTCCTCCTACCAGCATCCACCCATGCCACTCCTTCCCTGTCTCTTCCCTTGACCACAAAACATGTACTAATCTTTTCTTGCTCCTGAGGAAAAATGAGTAATTCCCCCCTGGTGGAGTCTGGGTTACTTCAGTCACTGCTTCCTTTCACTTCCTCTTTCCCGCTGACTTCTTTTACTACATGTTTTTTAGGCTCTTCTCGCCTGTTGAGCCGAGCTGAGACTAGTCCAGTATTACCAAGTAAGGCCAGCTGCTAAGTGGAGTCAGGGAGTCAAAATCCCTCCTTGCTTGACTCTAGTGCATGTTCGCATTCCAACAGCCGGCTGCAGCCCCTTCCTCAGCTGCCTATCACTTCCCGCTGCTATCCCTCTTTATAAATCACCTCCGTGGCCGGTAGGTGTGGGTAGTGTTTGATCTCATTGTGCCACTCCTGCAGTGTCAGGTCTCATCCTTTTTTCCCAAGCGCTTCATAGTTTCTATCTGACATAATGCTGCGTTCCAGGCCGTTTTTTTGAGCCCGTAAGTCACGACTTCAAACCACAACTCATGACTTTGTGACGTTCCAGGCAAGTCACGCCAAACTGTCTGAGCGCAAGGAATTGTGGGAGTTAGATGTAAACAAACCAGCACGGTGGATCGTACGTTATGCTCATTTACAATCATTTCTGTCGCCAAAGGTGTTTGTTCTTTGCTTATTTGAGGGAAACAGAGGAGGAAAAACGGCACATAAGGCAAGAGAAGTTGTTCTACCTTTTATGTTATTTGTATATTTGGATATGTACAGGGGTTGGACAAAATAATAGAAACACCTTAAAAAATCAACAAAATATAATTTAATATGGTGTAGGTCCACCTTTTTGCGGTAATTACAGCCTCAATTCTCCGAGGTATTGATTCATACAACTTGTGAATTGTTTCCAAAGGAATTTTAAGCCATTCTTCAGTTAGAATACCCTCCAACTCTTTTAGAGACGATGGCGGTGGAAATCGACGTCTTACTTGAATCTCTAAAACTGACCATAAATGCTCAATAATGTTGAGGTCTGGGGACTGTGCCGGCCATACGAGATGCTCAACTTCATTAGAATGTTCCTCATGCCATTCTTTAACAATTCTAGCTGTATGGATTGGGGCATTATCATCTTGAGGTGAAGGTGTTTCCATTATTTTGTCCAACCCCTGTATTTGGTATTAATTTATTCTTGCACTCATTGGACTGAAAACTAGCTAACACTAGAGCAGCTGCTGATTATACAGAACATTTGCAGATAAATAATGTCAGCGCAATACCTTGTTTTAATAAACAATTTGCATAAATACCGCATCCGTGGGGGCTGCCATTGCTACGTGACGTCAGAACTCGGAACTGGGAGAACATTGATCTAGTACGAGTTCATGAGTGATATTCCAGTGCATTTTCACCGGTAGAAGGTTGGAAAAACACGAGTTACGGGTGGTCTGGAAGGCAGCATAAGGCTTGGCTGAATGGGTGCAGCAGGTTTTTTTGGACACGCTAGGCTAGACCACGTTGAAAACAGAGCCGAATAAAACAAAAGAATTAAAGTTTGCCGAGTCAGGTTCCTCAACTAAATTTCTTAATAAACGGCAATCTTTTTTAGATTACTTTCGATCTTTACGAACACTGCCTTCAGATTGATCTCTCACACCTCCACCCTACTCTCTCTTTTGTGATTGTTTAGGTCAGTGTTGTTTAACCTCAGGGTCGCCTGAAATTTCTAGTAATTGATAAAAATAAAAAATAAAAAAACGTATTAATAAAAAAACATATATGGTGATATATTTGACATATCTGTCAAATGTTCATTGTGGTCGGTTTCAGATGCTGCAACTCTTTCATAACACTGGTCAACAACAAATTTATTGTTTAAGTTTTTTGAGCTGATATAGGATAATTTTGCTGTGCTGAATCCAAAAATCACATTAATTTTGCTCAATCAGGTCAACTTTCTGAACTATGCTACATCTTGGCTTTTTAACATTTTTGCTTACATTTATGGGCATTTTCACATCATATGATACAAAATTCTTTCATATTTCTTGCAATAAACGAGTTCTGAAGATTTTACTTTAGCCAATTTATGATTAATGTTTTTTTTAATATTACAGGTGAATGAAATGGCTTCGACTAGAAGATCTTGCAAAAATAAGCCTGACGTATTCTGCTACATCTGCGGCGAATACACCATTGTACCTAACAGGAATCAAGTGATCAAATGATTTTTTTTCTCTTAAAACCTATTTTGGGTGAGAACTACATAAAAAATCAACTGATAAAGTCACAAAAATGTAATCAATTTTGTGAGAAGATTTAATTTTTCAAAATCAAATTAGCAAAAAAACCTGACCTGATTGAGAAAAACAGATGTCATTTTTGGATTTAGAGGTGCAAAATGGTCCTAATTCAGTTGAAAAAACCTAGACAACTTGCAAAAAATAATTTTTTG
The DNA here is from genome assembly GCF_902148855.1 of Sphaeramia orbicularis. Lineage (NCBI taxonomy): Eukaryota > Metazoa > Chordata > Actinopteri > Kurtiformes > Apogonidae > Sphaeramia > Sphaeramia orbicularis. The sequence continues at coordinate 6,596,599 of NC_043961.1, read as the reverse complement.
TAACCCAGCGTAATTCATAGTTTGAGTTCTTGTTTGTTCAGTATTAATTGTCAGCCTTGTAAACCCAAGCTGGACTGACTGTACATATCCTGACCAAGGAAAATAAAATTCTCCCTTTGTGCAGTAATCTACACCTGGATTTACTGCCTCCGTCCAGAATAATATACATTATATAGACTAAATGTCCTCTAAAATTAACCTGTATTTGAAACATAGTATAGCAAACTATTACATGAACAAAAACAAATAATTTTAGCACAAAAAAAAAAAAGTCTCCATTTTGGATGTCTGGGGTCACCAGAAATTTGTGATGTTAAAATGGGGTCATGAGTCAAAAAAAGTTGGAACCACTGGTTTAAGGTGTTGTTTTTTTTGTCTTAATTCATTCTGTCTACCAATTATTGTCACATTTGATACATCTATGTAACGCCTAATATTTTAAAGTAGGCACATGTATCTACAAGCTATGTCTTTTTTTTATTATCACTATTTTTATTTATTTATTTTTATTTTCTTCTATTTCTGTTAGCTCAGTTAATATTTTTGTACATGACAGATTTGTTACTGCGCGTGCTTATTTGGTTTTCTACTGCTCAGAGACTATGTTATAATGTTCTTATTCCTGATGTTGCCCCTTCTCAGAGGGCCTTGAGCAGGGGTCTCAAACATGCATCCCGGGGGCCAAATGCGGTCCACTAAAGTTTCCAAAGTAGGATGAATTTACAAAGTGCAAAAATTCCACAGTCACGGCTGTGGAGCTCATGTTACTTCAGGTTCCACATACAGACCAATATGATATCAAGTAAAATAACAGAAGAATAACCTACAAAATATAATGACTCCATATTTTCTTTTCGGGTTATGTGAAAAAATATTACACTATGCCTATAAATAATGACAACTTCAAATTTTTTGTCTTTGTTTTAGTGCAAAAAAACCCATTAAATTATGAAAATATTAACATTTACAAACTATCCAGTGACAAAAAACTGTGAATAACCTGAACAAATATGAACAACCTGAAATGTCTAAGGAAAATTAAACATAATTTTAACTATTTTCTGCCTGTTCCTCAGTGTTCAGTGTTTTTGTTGTAGATCTGATCCATAATGCACATGTAGAAATAATAAGTTGAGGCAGAATATTGTTAAAATTGCACTTATTTTTCTTAAGAAATGTCAGTTTTTTTTAGCTTATTCACATCTTTTTATGTTTGGATAGTTTATAAAAGTAAGTATTTTCAAATTTTAATGGTTTTTTTCATGCTAAAACAAAGAGAAAAATTTGGAGTTGTCATTATTTATCGGTTATTTTGCTATTATTTTACTGGTCTGGCCCACTGGAGATCAAATCGGGCTGAATGTGGAACCTGAAAGATAATGAGTTTGAGACCCCTGGCCTTGAGGTCAGTTTGGGCATGGAGGGAAAATGATATAAAAGGCAATGTATAATGAATGCACTGTAATTCCCTTCCTTTGTATGTACTGTTACAATGCTAAAAAAAAAAGTTTGCTGAGTCAGTACCATGGAATGTGAAGCGAAAGTTCAGTTACAGTAACTTGGAAGATGCTCGTGAGGGGAAAAATGAAACACTAGAAAAAATATGCGGGCCGAGGGAAGTGTTAGATGTGAACAGCTGTGAGGATCCTGAGCGAAAGGCCGGATTTCCTAATGTGGAAGGAGCGCAGGAGTTGGATGGTGCAGCAGAGGAAGTGTGATCCTTCATTAGCAGTCTGCTCAGTGTGTTGTGGCTCCAGAGCCCTGGCAGGAGCTCCAGCTGTCTGCACAGGCGTCAGGCTGAGTGGCCAGCACCATCACTGTCACTACACACACCACCAGCCACGCTCGGAGCACAACCAACAGGCCGGAGAGAAACTTAAAAGACGGGCCTGAGATCTTTCAAGTCTGTCTGAAACCCACTGGAAACCTACTGACAGAATATTCTAACAATGTAATTTATGGCCATATGTAACAAACAGCATGAGGCCATCCCTTGTTAGAGCTAGCATTTGTTTTATCTGTTCTGGGCTTTTTTTTGTGGTGGGAACAAGAACTCTGGTCCACATCAAGGTTCTAAGAGCTTTGGATTTTTCATTATAGTTTAGTTTTATTTCGTTTGGACTTTTTTTCTCTAATTCAGTTTGTTCAAATTAGTTTTTAGAGCAGGATTGCTAGCTTTTATTAGTTTTTGTTATTTTCTAAATGCTTAGTTTTAGCTTTTTTATATATTTTCACTTCTTCTCTGTCGTCGTATTCAAATAAATCCCAGTCAGGACTCTGCTGCTTTCTCCCAACTTTAGTCTCCATGTTTCCAGGTAGAGTGGGGACCAGAAGACGACTGGAAACCACAAGTGAACACAAGTGACGGACCATTAAATATCATATGGTGCCGCTAGCTAAAATTGCTTGAGGGAAATAAATTGATTTTATATCAATCTGACTTTGACAAAGATGAAAATGAAGGGAATTTTATCCATAGTTTTTATACATTTTAGTTAGTTTTGTAAACACACACTAGAGTTTCATTTAGTTATCGTTTTTTTTCTTTTAATTATAGTTTTTTTAATTTCAGCTAACGAAAAGGTTTTTACAATTCTAGTTTTCGTTAATGATAATAACCTTGGTCTGCACTCAAAGACATTAATGCTAAATGACCATCATCCCATTATCTGATTATAGAAATGTCATCTATAAAGAGGGATGAGAACTGATAAGAATATAGCAATTAAAGTTATTGATTCTCATTGGATTAGAGGGCAGGGGTTTTCCAACCCTGGTCCTGAAGAGCCACTATCCTGCATGTTTTAGATCAGGGGTCTCAAACATGCGGCCCGGGGGCCAGAACCGGCCCCCCAAAGGGTTCAATCTGGCCCGCGGGATGAATTAGTGGAGTACAAAAATTACACTGAAGACAACAATCAAGGATGTTAAAAATAATTTTAGGTCAATTTGATTTTATGTGGGTCAGACCAGTAAAATGCTATCATATGCCGCGTTTCCACTACGTGGTATCGACTCGACTTGGCCTTTTTGCGTTTCCATTACGAAAAAGGACCTGGAATCTGGTACCTGGTAATAGTTTTTTGGTATCACCTCCACTGAGGTTCCAGGACTGGGGACCAGATACTAAAAGGTGACGCGTAAACACTGCAGACCACTGATTGGTCAGAGTTGTCTCTGTGACCCGCCGTTTTACAAAAAACAGATGCGGAAGTTTACAGTAAATATAGTGGTAGGTTAATCCACATGATGACAGCCTGTAAAACTACACCATGGTCGTCGAGGAGGTTCAGACGTAAAAATTCAGCATGAGCTTGACGAGACAACACGCAACGAGCGAGTTTATCAGCAACTCTGAGCAGACGACATGGAAGTAACGCGCTGCATCGCTATGACGTCCAGGTACTGTAAAGTCGATAGTATCCCGTAATGGAAACGGTCTCCAGGAATAGGACTGGTACCAGAGTCGAGCCGGTTCCATGTAGTGGAAACACGGCAAAAGACATTAATGCTAAATGACCATCATCCCATTATTTGATTATGGAAATGTCATCTATAAATGGGGATGAGAACTGATAAGAATATAAACATTCCAGTTATCGATCCTCATTGAATTAGGAAATAAACTATATTACAAATTAGGGTTGGGAATCTTGGTTCTAAGGCTGATTCGATACACATCTCAATACAGCATCTCCTATCCAATATATTAAAGATACATGTGTGGCACCTCGCGATGCGATACGATACGATTCACACCCAAATCACGATACAGAGCGATTTAGCACATTCTGATTCAACAAATTCATTCTGGTAAAAAAAAAAAAATATGCAGTGCAATTCAGTGAGCTTGATAATGTATTTAACAAATAAGACCATGACTTGTTGCTAGTTTAGTGAGTATGTTGGAGTCTATAGTGATTCCTTGGAGTTGCCGAGTGCAGTAATCTTCGACCTTCTCAGTCCGTCTGTTTCCTCATCCTTAATCCATAGCAGACCGCACAGATGTTGTCAATACGAGGAGTCAGTCAAACAAAAATCCATATGACAGCATGTATGTGTGGTTAACTCATGGGAGGAAACTCATGACTGCTCAGCTGATGTGTGGAGGCCAACCCTAACCCTGCTGGAGCTGCACATGTCAAAACAGTGAGTTCACAGATTAAAAAAAAAAAAAAAAAAAAAAATCCCTCCCGGACACAACAATATAGGTATATGTCTTAATTAAGTCAATAATAATTAAGTGGATGAAGACAGTGGCAGATATTTGCAGCCCTTTTGCATAAAATATGTTTCTATGACTCTAAAGTGGTTCAGAATCATTAATGAAATTCATGTTCATCAATTTTCTGATTGGCATTAATGAAAAAACCTACGCTGAATGTTCAAACATAAACCAGTTCAAAAACATGTATAAGAAAATGTTTTTCACAGGATATAGGGATGAGGGTTATTAAATGTCGCCATATGTTCACTGTTGTTTATGTATATATTTCTTTCTTTTAGTTATTTATTCATTTATTTATTTATATTTTGCAGCACAATTAAGAAATGCAAAGGTAAAAGATTACGTGTATGCATGTGTGTACTTGTATGATGTGTGTATATGTATAAATGTATGTATGTATGTGTGTGTGTATATATATATATATATATATATATATATATATATATATATATATATATATATATATATATATATATATATCGGTAAAGTTTTGTGTAGATGTCCAGTGGAAAAGAGACTAATCATGTTAACGCTACACAACATAGTTCGCTGTCAACCTGTTTTAGGGTTACAGGTAAATTTGAATGAATGAATGAATGAATGGTTTATTTTTGGTTTTGCACAGTAATCACTGCACACAATACAGCAACCACAATAAACACAAAAACCAAAAAAAGGAATAGGCTAGAAGCAAAAGCTTATTTTTTGCCTCTCCTTTTCACCTGACACACTGTTTACATTAAATTAAATGTGAATATCATTGAGGATTCGCATTGTAATTAACCCTTTCATGCACAAATTATGAGAACCTTAATCAAAATTTTCTCCTGAGTGTTTTTATTCCTCTTTAGGCATGAAAAAAACAATGCAATTGAAAATTTTCTTCTGAAAAATAAATAAAAAAAAGAAAAGAAAAGAAAATAACTTTAAAAATTAAAAAAAAAAAACATTAAAAAAATAATGAAAAAAAATTCTCATGAACCTATTTTTCATGAAGTTGCAAAAATGTCCACTCAGCTGGACACCACACGTTTAATATTTGATGCACAGAAACATGTATTTACTGATAAATGATTGTGTGAAAACTATGGAGAGGGCTTGTGATTCTGGGGGGTTTATGCTCAGGAGAGATCTACATAATGTTACCAATTCATGTCAGAAAAGATATGTAGTGTCTTAAAACTGTAATAAAGATATGTGTAAAAAAAAAAAAAAAAAAAATCCATGAATATACAAGAGAACAGCTGTGGAATAGCTGTCCACTGTAGTGACCAGTATGCATGAAAGGGTTAATATAAATAATTTGGATCATAATTAAGCATAAAGTAGCTGTTTTTTCCTTTCATGTGAATCCTAATAACATGTATATTAGACTTACACTCCCTTTGTTCAACCCTAATCGTAGCTTATGCTTAGGTTTAGGTTCGAGTGGATGTTAAAAAGCTCAGACAGGATTCAGTACATGTGACATTTAGTTGTCATTAGTCAATTAGATTTGTGAGTTTTCCATTCAGTGTCTGCAGTACATTTGAGTTTGGGTTTGTGGTTAATTTAACATTGAAAAACATTTTACCTCAGAAGTGATACTGTATATTTGTTGGATTAACTTTAATTGAACTCATGCTTCTCTCAGTAATTGATAATTGCGGGGCATATGAAGTATTCCAAACAACCTCTGTGTGGATGGAAAGGATCTGCTGAAACGCAGTAATGCAAATCTGAACAGTGACCATGTGAGAAGTCTGCCTTTGTTATTTTAGACGTTTAAGAATAGCCAAGTATTTTCACTCCCTGTTGGCCTCTGTGGCCTTCCTCTGAGCAGCTGCCAAACATTTCTCCTCCTGTCTGTCTTTCTATCTGCCTGTCCATCAGTCTGTCTGTCTGTCTCTGACCTCCGTGACAGCAGTGGTAGTAAGTGGTAAACAACTGCATTTATATGTCACTACAGGACTTAAAGGAGTTTGGTGTTTGTTTGTTATTTGGATATCAATTTTGGATATCAGTTTTGCAATGTGTTGGTGACAAGGTTATTATCGTTAATGAAAACTAATGAAATGACCAAAACTAGAATTGAAAAAACATTTTCTCAGTTTTTACTTATTTTTTTTCACATTATTTAACATTTTTTTCTTCACTTTTGTTCATTTTATCCACTTTCATTGATCCAACTCCATGGGTTTGGCAGGTGAATCAATGTTGTAGAAGATGACGGTGTTCCCATGGTAACTGTGAAGCCTCTGAACATCCAAATGGGCCATTTGTGGCTTATTTTGTTGTTATTGCTGATCATTCATTCATTTATTTATTTATTTATTTATTTATTTATTTATTTAATTATTTATTGATTTTTGTTCTTTTTATTGATTACTTTGGCTGTACTGGTTCATTTTGTTGGCTATTTAATTAATTTTCCTTCATTTATACTCAATTGTTTGATTATTTTGTTTATTTTTCAACATTTTCTTGCCTATTTCTTATAGATGATGGTGTTTCCATGGTAACTACGGAGCCTCTGAATGTCCAAATGGGTTATATGTGATGACCATGAAAAGATGAAGAACTGTATTTTACATCAATTATTCCAACATATTTCTTCAATGTTCAGTTTATGGCTTATTAAGTTTTTTTTTTCATTACTTTATTTTGCACTTTGCTTTACTCCGTTTTTGCTTTTTTTTTTTTTTCACATTGTTTATTGTAATTTTTTCTTCACTTTTGTTCATTTTATCCACTTTCATCAATCCAACTCCATGGGTTTAGCGGGTGAATCAATGTTGTAGAAGATGACGGTGTTTCCATGGTAACTATGAAGCCTCTGAATATCCAAATGGGTCATTTGTGGCTTATTTTGTTGTTATTGCTGATTATTGATCGATGGATTGATTGATTGATTGATTTATATTTGTTCTTTTTATTGATTACTTTGGCTGTACTGGTTCATTTTGTTGGCTATTTAATTAATTTTCCTTCATTTATACTCAATTGTTTGATTATTTTGTTTATTTTTCACCATTTTCCTGCCTATTTCTTATTGATGATAGTGTTTCCATGGTAACTACGGAGCCTCTGAATGTCCAAATGGGTTATATCTGATGAAAAAGTTCATATGAAAAGATGAAGAACTGTATTTTACACCAATTATTTACATGTATTGATAGGATTAGTGGATCGACAGGTATTAAACAGTTCAGATCAGTAGATAGTTTAGGTCGGTGGTGGATGTTTGGGTCTTAAAGGGTTAACCAACAAATGGAATGTGTGTACGAGTGTGTAGTGTATACGCCACTCACTGTAACACTATAATCTACAGCGACTGCGTCTCCGAGTTGTACGGTCATGCTTGTACACATTCACACAGCAGATCGATTTGACGGGGGGGGGGGTTGTGCACTTTGATGTTTCCATTTCACGGCGTAAAGAAAAATCACACAGAGGGCGGTTGATATCAAACTGACCACTACCAGGCGTGTGAGGTGCTGGGGTATGGGACGACGGGACCGGCAGCCTGATCGCCTGCAGCTTTCGGTGTGAACGAGCTTCTGGCAGAACACGACAGAGCTCAGTGTCAGCACATGCTCCGAACAACCAACACATCCACAGCTCGGCTGGAGCTCGGCTTGGCCCCTGCAAATGAATGCAATTAGCACCCTATTAAACACGGCGCTGTATTTTTACCACAACATTTCACTTTTAATAATTTACGACAAGTGAGACGCCGCCGCACCTTATTTTTTATCTTGTTATACAGAGTGGACTCCTCTGATGATGAAAGCCAAATTAAGGTCAGCCACATTATTTTGGGTGAGTCGGTGTGAATCCCGAAAGCCTCTGGAGATTTATCCCAGATTCATCTGCATTTGCAAAGGCTGGCAGTGAGCTCCGTCGGGATCAGCGCGAGAAAGACCTGCCTCCAGAACAGCTCTCTGATGTGCCAAATTTCCACAATGAGTGTAGAATATTAAAGGCCGTGGCTCTGTCTGTTAACTTCAGATAAATACACTGTAATCAGATGAATCCTTGAGGAGAAAGGCCAAAGCCCGGATCTATTGGGAGGGTCCGAAATGCATAAAAGAGTCGGTTTTATGTGCAATTATTCTGCCAGGAGTTAAAGCCGTATATGCGGTGGGGCTCGGGTCACGTCTAGCCTGAGGAAAAGTGGATAAGACGTTAGGATGGAGTGAGTCGGTGTGAATGATTAAAGGGTAGTGGGTCCAGTGTCTTCAGCTCGGATGAAGAACCAGGTTTGGACAGTTTGATATGAGCCACTGACCCATAAGTGCAGGTAGTGTGGAGGTCTACGGGAGGGTTTTTCAACTCAGTGCCTCCATTCCGGCTTCACGTAGAGACCCAATCACAGCTTTTCCTCACGCCTCGTCAACACGGCAGCCATTATTGTCAACCCCAGCTATTAACACACAGGTAAATCCATTAGCAGACAATCACCGGTGGTCGACGGATTAACGACGGGGTCACTGATCTGCTAGAGTTGGGCCGAAAACAGAGATCACTGACTGAAAAACATTACAAAGTAGCTATTCAAGTACACCGTTCATTTACACAAGATACACAAGTTGCAAACAGAGATGGGTGGTTCAATGAAACTGGGTTCAGTTTGGTGTCTGACACTTTTCCAGCTTTTTAGACCCAATAATAAAAGGTAAATGTAGACGTATATCCCCCCAGGATGGACCTAATGATGACCTCAGATAAATGCATAAAAAATCAGGTCAGCTTTCTGAACTATGCTACATTTTGGCTTTTTAACATTTTTGCTTACATTTATGGGCATTTTCACATCATATGATACAAAATTCTTTCATATTTCTTGCAATAAACGAGTTCTGAAGATTTGACTTTTGCCAATTTATGATTAATGGTTTTTTTAATATTACAGGTGAATGAAATGGCTTCGACTAGAAGATCTTGCAAAAATAAGCCTGACGTATTCTGCTACATCTGCGGTGAATACACCATTGTACCTAACAGTAATCAAGTCACAAGTTTCATAAAGTGTGCTTGTGAAAATGATTTTTTTTCTCTTAAAACCTATTTTGGGTGAGAACTATATAAAAAATCAACTGCTAAAGTCACAAAAATGTAATCAATTTTGTGAGAAGATCAAATTTTTCTAAATCAAATTAGCAAAAAAACCTGACCTGATTGAGAAAAACAGATGTCATTTTTGGATTTAGCGGTGCAAAATGGTCCTAATTCAGTTGAAAAAACCTAGACAACTTGCAAAAAAACATTTTTTGTAACCCAGTGTTATTGACATGGATTGATCAGATTAGTGGATCAACAGGTGTTAAACAGTTTAGATCAGTAGATGGTTTTGGTCACCAGTAGCTTTTTGGGTCTTTATGGGTCAGCTTACTTTACAATCTCACCGAAACACTTCATGTGTATTTTAGAAGTACGTATGTCTAAAGGTATACATGTCTGTTTCTAGATACATGAAGCATCTAGTGAATTTCATCAGTTGTACTCAAGTCGAGCCTTGTAACAGCGTCTTTGTGGTGTTTTTGAGGTGACGTGGAGTATCTGTTCTAACTCTATCAGATCAGTGACCCCGTTGGTAATCTGTGACTCACCAGTGATTGTCTGCTAATGGATTTACCTGTGTGTTAATAGCTGGGTTTGACAATAATGGTGACTGTGTTGACAGGGCGTGAGGAGAAGCTGTGGTTGAAGCTGTGGTTGAGGCTGAAGTCGAGGCGACGAGGTGAAAAACTGTTACTGTGGGTCACTGGCTCATATCAAAGTGTCCAAATCTGGTTCTTCACCCACCCACTACTATCATTCACACCAAGTGGATATATAATTTGGATGTAAATTTATCTATAGCTATGTCAACCCATCTATTACTCGCAGACTCTGCACTGAAACCGCCCTCTATAGCTATGTTCCCACATAATTATCACGTGAACTTTAAAGCAAACTTTACCACAAGAGGCACGTTAAATATTTTTTACCACATTTTGCTGATGTAGTGTCAACATAAGGTGGTGGAAAAGGATAAATTCTGCTGTCATTATACAGTTGGTAATTAAAGGTAGGGTAGGTGATGTTTTCCTGGAGCATTTTTTACTATATTACTTAAAATTCCCTTCACACCCCGATTACAACCAATTAATTAAATGGTCTAACACAAAAATAAAACATTTTAGTCACCTGTGGAATGGACAAGACTGAAAAAACACCATCCAATCATTTTAACCGACCCATCGAAATGATTGAACAGTGATATGTCTATCAAATTCAACTGCCATTTGTCCCTCCCCCCTCTGTGAGTACAGTCAATACAATGGAGGCGTGGCTTCAGAAGGAAGTCTGAAGAAAGGGGTTTGGACTTTTGAATTGTGTATTTTCCAAATGCGGCTTGCTCAAACCATTTTTCCAGGATCTCCTACCCTACCTTTAATAATTACACTGGGTTACAAAAAAATGTTTTTTGCAAGTTGTCTAGGTTTTTTTCAGCTGAATTAGGACCATTTTGCACCGCTAAATCCAAAAATGACATCTGTTTTTCTCAATCAGGTCAGGTTTTTTTGCTAATTTGATTTTGAAAAATTTGATCTTCTCACAAAATATAATAATTAATACCAAAATAAGATTGGTAAGCACACTTTATGAAACTTGTGACTTGATTCCTGTTAGGTACAATGGTGTATTCACTGCAGATGTAGCAGAATACGTCAGGCTTATTTTTGCAAGATCTTCTAGTCAAAGCCATTTCATTCACCTGTAATATTAAAAAAAAAAACATTAATCATAAATTGGCTAAAGTAAAATCTTCAGAACTCGTTTATTGCAAGAAATATTAAAGAATTTTGTATCATACGATGTGAAAATGCCCATAAATGTAAGCAAAAATGTTAAAAAGGCCAATATGTAGCATAGTTCAGAAAGTTGACCTGATTGAGCAAAATTAATGTGATTTTTGGATTCCGCACACCAAAATTATCCTAAATCAGCTCAAAAAACTTAAACAATAAATTTGTTGTTGACCAGTGTAATTAGTGTAAAATACAGTTCTTCATCTTTTCATGGTCATCAAATATGACCCATTTGGACATTTAGAGGCTCTGTAGTTACCATGGAAACACCATCAGCTTCTACAACATTGATTGACCAGTAAAAGACAGGTTAAAGACCCATCTGTTCTCAGCTGCATTTGAATAGAGTTTTTATTCATCAGTTTCCTTTAAGCTTAAAGTTTTTATCTATTTATCTGTTTTTTGTTTGGTTTTTCTCACGGCTATACTTTTTATTGCTTCCCTGCTGTAATGCTTTTATGTTTTATGTAAAGCACTTTGAATTGTTCTGTACATGAAATGTGCTATATAAATAAACCTGCCTCAGGTGCCTAAAACCCATGGAGTTGGATCAATGACAGTGGATGGACACACTGGGTTTATGTTCAGTTAATGATAGATGATATATATTAGGGATGCACAGATACCGATATGACTATCGGGTATCGACTCCGATACTCAGTGTGTGTACTCATATTCGTACTCGTAAAAGATATCCAATACAACTGCATCGATGCCACTTACGGCCGTTTGACATTCCCAGTTCAGTGCAGCAGGTACGAGGAGGAGGAATAATGTGTGTGGAGTGTGAAGAGTGTGGAGATTTTTCAAAATAAATGACGGTGATAAAAGTAACGCTGACTGACAGTAACGTTAAAGACACAGACAGATACAGACGCAGCGTTCTGTTCGTCCTCTGCGTACATTCCATCTGTTTTCCAGGTGCTGGTGGATGCGTACCCAGACAGAGAATACCAGCAGGAATACAGAGTGGTACGGACCGCCGCCAGCGGAAGTGAAAACGAAACTTATCGCTCATTTCTCTTTTCTCTTCCTGCTGAAGCTAAACTTTTAAACCTTACCAGTGAAGACGCTACAATATTAGTATCACATTAGTGTTACCTCTGTCGTCTCCATGTTCGTTATTACTGACTTTCTCCCTTCTTCTTCTCAAAAAACTTTCCTCTTCTTCGTGGTATTTGTCCAGTATGGTTAATTCAGAGTGGCGCCCCCTGGTGGATTAATTGACAAATGCTCATTCCAACGCATTAAATGTCAGTAGCAGCACTTTGTTCCAGTCAGACTAATGACAACGACAATAAAGCACATTTACAAAAGGAACTAAGAACTGGAATGGGATTATTAAGTACTCGTATCGGTACTCGGTATTGGCAAGTACTCAAATGTAAGTACTCGTACTCGGTCTGGAAAAAAGTGGTATCAGTGCATCCCTAATATACCAGGGTGTCCCATAAGTCTCCATACATAGGAAAAATAAACGTTTCTTGATATAAACCATTTTTATTTATATAATATGCTCTATATGACTGCCATTTTGTCGGGAACACATTTCAATGCCCTCCACTGCTGAAGAACTATAAAGAAGAAATATAAAGAAATACATGTTAGAACTATGGAATGTATTATGTCTCCTATGTATGGAGACTTATGGGACACCCTGTGTAATGAATGAAAAAGTCACATTTTCTTCAGTTTTCTCCATTTCTGATATAATAACCCTCAACTTTAATCTGACCTTTTATTTAATTTTAATTCATTGGTTTATTTAATAGGGACCATGCATATTTATGAACACTGTTGCATAAAAAAATACACCCATGTGCTTCTAGTACTTTACCATCAGCCAATAACTATGAGAAAGTTGCTGTTTTGTTTGGTACGGTGATCGCTAAAAAGTTGATCCTGAGAGTCTGGAAGAAGGACTAAGTGCCCACATTTGACCTTTGGATAGGGGAACTGGCAAAGACGCTATATCTGGAAAGACTAAGGGATTATAATGATGATAGAGGCAAAGTGTTTGACCAGATATGGGACCCCGTGTTAAAATTTCTTCACGTAGGTAACTAATGTGATTGACTGACGTTGCTGTTTTCTGCATTGCATACACTTTTCTTCATTTTATTTGATATACGATAAGTAATTTGTAGCATAACAATTTATTGTTGTCTGGACTGTGTTGCTGTAAATTGATTGATGTGCAGGGGGGAGGGCGGTTTTGTGTGTTTTTTTGTAAAAATGAATAAATATATATGTTTAAAATAAATAAATAAATAAATAATAATAAAAAAAACACACACACCCATGTAAATATACCAGAATCGGTAAAAACAACTACTTTTCATCTGCAGTCTCTAAGCAGGTGACAGAACAAGACATAAAACCAGCCAACACTGATACAGCACTCATTCACTATAAATAAAAAAATAAAGAAAAATACACATAATGACACAGACATAATCAAAACAAACAAAAAAAACCAAATAGACATAGGATGATAATGGAACATTGGCCTATTAATTCACCTCTATACTTACAGCACAGGTGTCAAACATGCGGCCCAGGGGCCAAAACCGGCCCTCCAAAGGTTCCAATCTGGCCCGCGGCCAGATTTTATGGAGTGCAAAAATTACACTGAAGATATGAACAGTCAAAGGCGTTGAACTGGTTTGAGCCCAATGTGATCTAAAGTAAAATAATAGTCTAATAACCCTTACAATAAAATGCGAACAACCTGAAAATTAAGTACAATTTTAACAATATTCTGTCTTACTAAATGTTTTGTGGATTTGTAGATCCGATTTGTAAGTTGTGTTAATAAGTTGACACATAATATTCTAGACATTCTTGTTTTAGTTACACATTCCAAACTTCAAAATTTCAACAATATAATGTTTGTGTAACATTGTGTGTAACGCACATGTAGAAGTGATAAGTTTAGGCATAATGTTAAAATTTAGCTTATTTTTCTTAAGAAATTACATTTTTTTTCTGGTTATTCACATCTTTTTGGTGAAAAGATAGCTTGTAAATGTAAATAATTTCATAATTTAATGTTTTACTGCACTAAAATGAAGAGAAAAACTTGGAGTTGTCCCTATTTATAGGTTTTCATGCTATTATTTTAATGGTTTGGCCCGCTTGAGATCGAATTAGGCTGAATGTGGCCCCTGAACTAAAATGAGTTTGACACCCCTGACTTACAGCTTTTATGAACATCTATATAATCAGTGAATCAAACATAGGAAAATGCATGATTTACACTGAGAAAACGCAAAATAAAAAGGATAATATTACAATTAATGGTGATAAATCACTTAAATATAGAGAAAAAGTCATTTGGAAACTGACACAAAAGTAGCACTGGGTCTTTATGGGTTAAATACTGAAATAATACAAATAAAAGTGCATCCAGTGTTGTTTTACTTCTCTTTTCACAAACAAAAAATGTGTTGACTTCATCGAACTGTTGAAGCCATTTCACACCGAGCACTGATTTCCTTCCAATTATGCAAAGCTTGCATTACTGTTATCAAAAACAAGAGGACCACATTTAGCACCAAGCTGAAATTACTTGGCGACATTTAACATTTTCCTTGTCTGTAGTGGGATTGGTATTTTCAGTTGAACCCCCCCACCCCACCCCACCCACACCCCTCCCCCACCCTCTCATCTAAAGCTCTTTCACACACAAGCATTGATTTGTGCCCCAAAAAATTGCACATAAATTGAAAGAAAAAAGGTTTTGTGGTTTCTGGCTGCAACTATATGAAGGATATCCAAATGTGTTGCTTATTTGTTGACGTTTGTTGTTTACTTTCATAATTTATGTTATTTAATGCCTATTTCACTGCTGTTCCGCTGATTTCACACTTATGTTCTTTATTTTCATTCATTTAATACTTATTTTCATCATTTTAGTTGTTTATTTTGTTCATTTCTATTTTAATTATTGGCCTTGTAAATGTATATATTAGTTTTCTATTAAATCCGACTGTATGTGTGTCAGTGTATTACTGGTCAGAACCTGTTCGATTTATCCATTCAGGAAAGCATTGATCAGAAGGAAGAAGAGTTTAATGCTTATCTTATCTTATCTTATCTTATCTTATCTTATCTTATCTGTCTAATCTTATCTTATCTTATCTTATTTCATGATGTGCTTGACAAGACTTTTTTTTTTTTTTTTCAATAATATGTTTGTTGAGATTTTTTACAGGCTATATATACAAAATGGAACCATATAAACCAGGGGTGTCAAACTCATTTGAGTTCAGGGGCCACATACAGAATAATATGTTATAAAGTGGGCCGGACCAGTCAAATAATAGAAATAATAGGATAAGAACTTGTAAATAATGTCAACTCCAAAGTTTTCTCTTATGTTTTTGAGTGAAAAAAATCGAATTCCGTAATGAAAATGTTTACATCTACGAACTGTACTTGAACATAACATGAACAAATACGAACAACCCAAAAATTCTTAAGAAAAATAAGTGCAGTTTTAACAATATAACGCCTTAGTTTATCATTTATACATGTACATCACAGCTTACAGATCACAGTGGATGTACAAATACACAAAACATGTAGTAACAGGCAGAACATTGGTAAAATTCTACATACTTCACTTAAGACATTTCAGGCTATTGACATTTTTTGTCAAAGGCTAGTCTGTAAATATAAACATTTTTGTGTAATTTTACCTTTTTTACACTAAAACAGAGAGAAATTTGCGGTTTTCTTTATGTATAGGTTATGATGATAGTATTTTACTGGTCTGACCCACTTAAGATGGAATCGACCTAAAATGATTTTAACACCATTTATTATTAATATCTTCAGTGTAATTTTTGCATTTCACAAATTCATCCCACAGGCTGGATTGGACCCTTTGGACCCCAGGGTTTTGGCCCCTGGGCCACATGTTTAACACCTGTGACATAAACAATCAAATAAACAAACAAAAAGGTACATTTAAAATCAATGCCTGAATCCATCAGAGTCCTTTCAGATGTTGAGTAGTATTGTCATACAGCATATAACTGTGGACATGTACTGGGAATAATTATGGTGTCCCAGATACCCGCAACAGAAAAAGGCAAATCTTTGCTCTCAATATAATTAATGAAACGGCCCCACACTTTAAAAAAAACAAACAAGACATTTTTTTTTTTAAAGTGTATGTGATTTTTCCAAGTGGTAAACATAAAGAGAATTCTTTGAGCCATTTTGCTATGCACTGTAAGCCCAGACTTTGCATTTACTAAAATGCTTCAATTACAATGTACTTAAATGATTTAAGTTTTATGACATTACATAAAATGTTCAGTATATTCGACTAATTTGTAGACATAGTCAAAAGTACAAAAAAGTTTAAGTTGAATGGATTTAAATCACTCAGTTTTAGTCATGACCACACCTTTTTATCTGTGCATTGCATTGTGGGTATTGGGCATGTTGTTGAAAATGTGTTCTTTTTCTGTGCAGGGGTTCAGTGGGGTTGTGGTGTGAGTGTTAATTTGGACTGAATGTGTGTATGGCAATGTTTACTGGCTTTTTTGTGTTTGTTCTTGTATTTTTGTAGAGCTGCACCATGAGTCAGAGCCAGAGGAAGAACTATGGGTTTACTGTTCTTCAGAAATTGTTCTTGTACAATGAATAAATTAATGCCTCACCAAATTAAAAGCACTTCCTGTACTGGCAAATTACTAGTGATGGGACTTTTGGCTCTTTGAAGGGAACTGTTCAATCAGGAGCTGTTCACAGAAAAGAGGTGTTCAAAAGACTGGCTCTTTTATTATTCTTTGCATTATTTGGAAACACCAGTGTTTAATGACTAAATAGGCTACATGTGATGATTGACATTACATTTTAAAGGTGTTTAATTGATGTGGCAGTAAATATTATCTTACCGTAAAAAAGGATAGTTAGTTAAAATGTGTGGGCTAAATACATGCCATGAGAGGTGACATTAGGCAAATGCTGGAATTTGACCAAAAACATTATGGTACATTATGTGGACTAGTCTGTAGCCTAAAAATGAAGAAGAAAATAAAACATTTTCTTATGAAATAACATTTTATCCTCCTCAAAACAAGAACAATAAATGTAAGTAAACATACGGAAAAAATTGCACAAAACACAACAGAGATTAATCACTGCAATTACTTAAATACCTGAACTATAGTGCAATTCTCAGAACAAAAACAGTATGTTGGTAAATTGACAGGCAATCAGACACTCCCTCCTTAAAAAAAAAAAAAAAAAAAAAAAAAAAAGAACGGCTCTTTACAAAGACTCAGTTCCCATCGTTCATTTCAAAGAGCCGTTCAAAAGATTCGATTCGTTAGTGAACATCACATCACTACAAATTACACTGAGCTAACTTTCGTTCACACTACAATATATTAACTTGAATAATTACACAAAGCACTTTATATTGCAAAAGATTTTAATTTAAATCAACTTGGAATTGAGTCCAATGAACTGATGATATTCAGTCTAATGATTATACAAAGCAACTGACACTGCAACAAATTTTAAGTTAAATTAACTTGGCATTTAGTGTGTTGTACTTAAAATAGCAACTCCATTCAAATCAAGCATTTAAATTTAATACACTCAAGTTTTCATCACTCCTTACCTCTGAGTTCATTACTGCAACGAGTTACCTGACATTTTTTTTTTTTTTAATTCTCTTTATTGAGTTTTTTCACATAGTAACAAAAACGTGTTCATGTACATTCACTGCGCTCAATGCAACACGAATGAGAACACGCAGCAAAACAAAAAGCACACAAACAACAGCAAACACTGAACATCAAAAAACAAACTGTGGACATCATATATCACCAATCCTAAAATTGTTTACACGTTTGCATTATTAAAATAATCAATGAAAGGTTGCCATGTTGAGTGGAATGGATTTAATTTCCCTTTTAATGAAAATTTAATTTTTTCCAGTTGTAAGTGTTTCATTACTTCTCTCATTAAGGCTGAATGGGCGGGGGGAGTTTTTTGTTTTCAATTCAATAGGATTAATCTTCGCGCTAGCAACACCACAAAACATATCATATTGTTTTGGTTGTTGGAAAGTTCTACAGCAGCCGGCTTCACACCAAACAAAGCAAAAACTGGATCTGGTTTAAGTTGTTTTTTTAAGATTTCGGATAAAGTCTGAAATATCTTGGTCCAGTATAATTTGATACAAGGACAGTTCCAAAACATATTTGCAAATGAGGCCGGCCCCTGTTTACATCTGTCACAGGAGCGGGTTACCTGAGATTTTTAAAGTAAACTCAACTTATCCGGTCTTACAGTGTGCTCAGTTTGCCTGACCAGAAAATGTAAAATGAACAAGATGAATATATTTATCTATATCTGCTGTTGGTTTTCCATTGGAGACTTAAAGAGCAGTCCTTTGTTCATGACCTAACACTGACCCAATGTGGAGCTACAGCTTATACCGTCTGGCTCCTGAAACAAAGCCCACAACAAATAAACACTTTCCAGTCCCACCACTCTAAAAGCCAACACGCCTTTGGCTCATCCTCAGCTTAATGAAATGGGTCCCACTATCCAATCACTGACCGGTATTTAAATAGAAAACACTCATGAGTATTTAGCTGTGGGGGTGCGCTTTTTTTTTTTGTCTTAATCCCCACCCCACCCCCCTTACCAGAGACGGACGGGGAAGACAAAAATGGGGGGATGGGTTGGACTCATGAATAAATATGACCTGAAGGTGATGATGAAGATGATCCCCCCTCTCATCAGTTTTGATTAACGTCCACTGAAAAAAAACAAGAGTTTGATCACTTCTCATGACCCTGTGGGAATCTGTCTGATTACACAAAGAAAATGACCTGAAATGTAGATCAGAGAAGCTAAAAATGTTTTTTGTTTTTTGTTTTAGGGGAATCTGGCCTTTATTTTGGTAACATGGACTATGACTGTAAACTTTGATGGAATGTTTCAACAGAAAACTGATAAAGCTTTTAAATCGTGCACTGTAAAAAATGACCGTAGAATTAACACCAAAAAGTTGTAAAATTGCAACATAAAAAAACTGTAAGTGAAAATACAATGCAAAGTTGTTTATTTGAAAATATTTTTGTGTTTAACTTAAATCAAATATAGCTGTAGTTTTTACAGGAAGAGTAAAGAGATATTTTTATTTATTTATTTATTTATTTTTTTGCAGAAACGATGTATTTCTATTGTTTTGAGAGAAAAAAAAACTGTAAATTGAAGAACAGTGTGGTGCTGTTTAAATTGCAAGACCATAATGCTGAAAGAACAGCCTATTTGCTTAAATAAAAAAGTAAATATTTAACAATTTAACAGACGGTCCAATGACCAAAATGTTAAATCTACATGTTTCTCTGTAAATATGTTTAGAGTTTGATGTGTTTTTTACAGTATTGCTCTGGTAACCACAGCTGCCAGTTTTTTGTGTTTTTTTTTGCAAAAACAACGGGATTTTTTTTTTTTACAGTGTGTAATGGACAGTTATATTGAAGTTGAGCAAATGGGAAATATTCACAGGATGTAATAATCTGTTTTCAGTGAAGCTAAACATTTTCCCTTTTGTTCCTTAGCAGTGAGGCTCTAGAAATATACAGTCGTGGAAAAAATTATTAGACCACCCCTTGTTTTCTTCAATTCCTTGTTCATTTTAATGTCTGGTAAAACTAAAGGTACATTTGTTTGGACAAATATAATGAAAACAACAAAAATAGCTCATAGTAGTTTAATTTCAGAGCTGATATCTATCCATTTAACATGTTTTCTTGATAATAACCATAATCACTTCAGTTCTTACATCAATATCTATGTCATTGTACTGACAAAAACAGTGCTTTTAGGCATTCCATGTTTTCTTTTCTGTTTGTTTTAGTCACATGATACACACAGGAGTTAGGACTGGATTGCATAACCATTGTTTTGGATGACTTTTGATGGTCTAATAATTTTTTTCCGCGACTGTATTACTGTAGATCTAACTTTAGATTTTAGAAAAAAAGCTCAAATTCACATCTCAGGATCCTGCTTTGATATGTAAAATTATCACCAGGATGTTGTTAAAGACGTCAGATTTTAACATTTATTACAATATCTACCAGAAGAAAACATTTGTAGTGTGAAGAACAGACACGAGGGTAAACACGCTTGAGAAGTCAAATGAACGACAGTGATTGTAAGGACGTGGGCTGCAGAACACGTGTCCTCTCAGCCAATAGACCACACACACAAAGGGCTCAACGCTGCACTGGGGCTTGTCAGGGCCACGTCACAACAATAGCATTTCCACTCACTTGACCTCACTGACACACAGGCCTTGTGCCCCCTTTCAGCTCCTTTTAACATTGGGTTAAAAAAAAAGGAAATGAGACTGTCCATCATTCACCAACATGACAGAAAGAAATAAAGGAGGCTGTTAACACTGGAAGAAATCTAAATCTGACCAAGTGTATTTTTCTCATTTCTGGTCCAATTGTCTTGTCACACTTAAAATAAGACATAATCACTTAAAGAGGAAATTTTCAGTGAGATATAAGAACTGATTTTTAGACAATTGATCTGGAAAATCTGAAGATAGTTTTCACTTGTTCCATTGGTATATTTTTTTTTGCTGGAATTAAGGAGAAAAAAAAATCTTAAATAAATAAAAAAAAAAAAAAAAAAAAAAAAAAAAACTTGAATAAAGGTAAAAAAAAAAAAAAAAAAATCTTGAATTAAGCAAAAAAAAAAAAAAAAAAAAAAAAAACCCTGATTAAGTGAAAAAAAAATCTTAAAATAAAAAAATCTTGAATTAAGCAAAAAATCTTAAATTAAGCAAAAAAAAAAAAAGAAAAAAAAAAACTTGAAAGAAGAAAAAAAATCTTGAATGAAGCAAAAAAAAAAAAAAAAAATTGAATTAAGCAACAAAAAAAAAACAAAACAAAACAAAACTTGAATTAAGCAAAAATCTTGAATTAACCAAAAAAAATCTTGAATTAAGCCAAAAAAATATCTTTAAGCAATAAATCTTGAATTAAGCAAACAAAAATCTTGAATTAAGCAAAAACCAAAAAAAAAAAAAAAAAAAAAAAAAAAAATTGAATTAAGCAAGAAAAAAAAAAATCTCAAATTAAGCAAAAAAAAAAAAAATAAATAAAAATCTTGAATTAAGCAAAAAATATCTTTAAACAAAAAATCTTGAATTAAGCAAAAATATGTTTAAGCAATAAATCTTGAATTAAGCAAAAAAAATCTTGAATTAAGCAAAAAAAAAATCTTGAATTAAGCAAAAAGCAAAAAAAAAAAAAAAGAATGAATTAAGAAAAAAAAAAAAAAAAAAAAAAAAAAATCAAATTAAGCCAAAAAAAAAAAAAAAAAAATCTTGAATTAAGAAAAAAAAAAAAAAAAAAATCTGTGAAAGTGAAAAGGAAAATTATCTCGGTAAGATTCCTTGAAATCAGATCTTCCT